>NW_026017110.1:56038440-56072561 GCF_020466585.1 Dendroctonus ponderosae | reverse complement strand
TAGGCTAAGACATATGTACTAAACAAGGGCAGAAAGACCGATTGGGTCGATAGCCTTTTTCCGTAGGAAATAAAGATTATTTATATATATATATAGGATTTTCTTGACATCAAAGGAATCGCACTATGTAATATCATTAAATCATTTTTCAAATTACTTCAGCACGTGACACGTTCAAGTCTCAGTAGATGAAAGAGAGGCTGAAGTTTTTCAGCTGTTGCATTAGTTCTTAAGGCGTGTCAGCCGTAACCGCACTGAAAGGATTCTACCGACTGCGCCAATTTTGTGTTGGATTGAAAAACTATTGCTTTTTATAAACSTATATTTTACAAAACCAGATATTTTTCAGCAGCGAAAATACTCGTTTCTTTAAATTAATATGCATCAAATTAGGACCAGTTTCTAAGCTTCATAGGCCCTAGTTATAAAAAGCATAAATGCCACATAAAATACACATTGATCATTATAAGTGGCCAGTAAGTAAAATTGCCATGTGTAACTAACGTGGGATTTAAATTTGAAATTTTAAACATGCTTTTTCGAAAATTTGTTGCTTGACCTAACGCACATTTCTTCACTTTTGGAACATCCGTTATATTGATCCTGGCAAGAATAGATATGAGAAGCTGTCAGGATTATTCTTTGTGAAATGTTTTATACAGATGAATGAAATTAAAGCCTAATGTGTTACTTCTTCTTTACGCAGTTTTCTATCCGGGCGAACAGTTTGCCGCTACGAAACTCCTGATCAATAAGCTGAAAAACACTGCCCAGAACAATATAATATAAAACTTTCCTGATGAGCATATTACGTCAGTTCCTTTCCTAGCAGCAAGTTTCGTTAGTTGTTTCGGATATGTTTGACAAATGAATGCTAACCTTCCCCACGCGACACAAAATTGGGGTGCGGAATCGCTCGATTATCAGTTAATCTGTATCAGAACATTATATTCAAGGTTTCATTGAATGTTTGGTAGCGAACAAGACTTCGTGAGTAGACTGGTAAATGGGTGTGTTTCAAACACTTTTGGCACCTGCTGGATAGCGTTAGAAGGAAAAAGGAGTTTGTGTATAATGTTGAACCTTTAATAGCATAATTTCTTTAAAATAATACGTATTTCCAAATTAATGTTCGAAAACCGCGGCTACACTAGACACGAACGAAATTCGATGAAAAATAGCAATGTAATATTACTGTTGCTATTTGTTAAAACATGTCAAACACAAAACTTTTTAGTGCCCTAATTTTACGTTTAGATAATTCTTGGGAAGTGACTGTTTTAATATTACTTGGCTAGTGCATGGCTCAAATTGGACTATGGAAAAAACATYACTTCTTCATAAATGTATAAAGCATAGACWGTTAAAWTATTTTCAGTYCTAACCCTTCGGTTCAGCCCCTCGACAACTGTCTCCAAACTTCATTTTCCTTATCSGTAGAAAAATGCTGGTTCAAAAAAACCAGAAGCATGCTTCCTGAATTGCTTTGCTCGAAATAAAAAAAAATGTCAAATAAGCTTTGTGTTTATTTAATAATAATTTCTTCCCTGTGAAACTCGTATGCCGTGGTGAACATGTCCTCTCCCCTAACTATAATTTTATGGCAGTCATTCCCACCAAAAATTAAAAATGCAAAACAAGTTGAAGCCCGACCATGCTGAGGTGCAATAGAATTCAGATCATTGACAAAAACCGTAAAGTTGAAACAAGCTTAAATGCCTAATAATCTTGGTACCCGTCTCTCAAACGTTGATATTTTTAGTAGGGTTTAAACAATCTAGAAGCGTGCCCTCTTACGCCATTCACAACTATTCTTAAATAGTTTTGGAAAATTTCCAAAATAAATAGTTTTAGTAAAACTTCGTTTGAATAATTGTCTGTTCAATTTTATGAATAATTAAATCTAAAGTGTATAGAAAGCACACAAAAACTGTCTGTAACTTTGCTGACTGTCAGGCCAACTCCTACTCTTTTGGTTTTGACAAATACGTCGAAATAATCGAACTTTTGCAATAATTTCGATTTATTTCGGAAACAGCAGGCTCAAAGTATAGAAATATGATATATCGTTTCATAGAGAATTTAATGGCATTCCCGAATATGAACAATTTCTAGGTTGTTCTATTTGAAAAAATCCAATTGGAGCAGTTTTTATGGCTAGGCGAAAGGTCAGTATTTTTAAGGCATATATTACCCCTTTGCTCCCAACTTTTCTTAGTAAAATTTCTTGGATAAATGCCATTTGCATGCATTGGAATATCACATTTTTATTTTATATTTACCTTGCGCGGACCCCCTCACCCTGTTCGGGAACCCCAAAATTGAATTCAATTTTCCAAGGACCCCCTAAATGATCCCAAGGACTCCTTGGTGTCCGTAGGGACCACTTTGGAACCACTGCCGTACTAGATCGCCTGACTAGGTCAAAATTCACAAAAATTGGATATGTATGGTTTTTCCTCACGGATCTTCAACTATATCTGCGATATAACAGATTTGATAGAAATGATGAAAATAGAGAGGAATTTTAAGAGAGGCAGGCAAAATAAAGAGCTGGTCCTTGTAGTGAAAGGAAGGATAGAGCTATGAGCAGTAAGGAGCGATGCAATATCTAGGATGTTGTTTATAAACCCGTAGCGGCAGCATCAGCAGCAGCAGCAGCAGCAGCAGCGGCAGTGGCAGCGGGAGCGGCAGACGCGGGTGGGATGCATCAAGACGGGCGCAAGGTGTGAGACGCCCCCAGCTTGGCGTCGCCGCATCTCCTCGCCGCGCCTCGCTATACTCTATAGATATACATACATACAAACAACACAAACTGCAACGGTGGCGGCAACGACGGCGACGGCGACGGCGGCGCATCGCCAGACGCAAAGTCCCGCCTACGAAGCCCGTCGTGTGCCATCTCGGCGACTTCAATGACCCTTTTTGCGCAACAACACAACTAAGTCTTGTTCTTTCTAGCGAAAAAGAAATAATTAATAGACGCTGTTACCGTTTATGTGTTTAGTTGTGTTTAGGTGTTGTGCTGTGAGTGCTGTGTTTACCGACAGGCGTCCACGCTCCCGCTCGCTCCTATGAAGTACTGCGAAACCCGGATGCTGGCCTCTTTTGCTCAGGTATCCCCTACGTTTTTCTTCATGATATTGAGTGTGTAGATTAGTTCTTCATCTACATTACCATCTAATTCTTCGAGGCCATTTTTTTATTTACGTCTTTTATCTACTAAAGCTATTTTTTTAAATCTTCTTGAATATAAAGTGCAATTATCTTTTTAGGTCAGAATTGCAAACTGCGTCGAAAATTTGCATAAAAATTAAAAATATACTATCCTATTTCTATTTAAGTGAAAAATGCGACCCATATTTTCCCCTTATATACTTTGTAGCTGCAGTAAAAACTCAAATAGTTAAAAGAAAAATTAGTACAAAGAAAAAAAGAAATATGATATAAAATTTTCATTGAATTGAAATTGAATTTTGCAAAACTGGGTGTTCAAACGAAAATAAAAATTGCTAAGGACATTAGCATTTTTCACGTCTTGATTAAACTATGTATATCATTTTCTCTGGTATGGAAAATTAACAATTCACCAATTTGTTTAATTTAATCAGAAAATTCACGTTCGCAGCATTTGATTCATTAAATTTCGAACGATTTAGTTGTTACCTATGTGTGAAAAAACGCTTATTTTGGCTCTCCAGGAAAATCTACCACTCTCAGTTCTTTCGTGTGAAAAAAAAATTCTTCTAAATAAATAATTATATTGTTAATTTATAAATTCATGGGGAGTCGTCCTAATTGGGAAATTTGGGTTTAAGCTAGATGAAAAAATGTATACAATCATTTATTTGTTAAGAAACTTAACGGAAAATGACCAATGAATACTTGAAAAAATGCATCGATGCAATTTCATATAAATATTCGAAATTCTAGTGATTAAAGTCCTACCTACTTTGAAACACTTATTTAGGAGTTTGCTCTTTATTTATACTACTATTTTATCTACTTCTTCGTTGCCATTTTTTTATTTGCATCTTCCATCCACTGCAACCAAAAAAAAGATGTTGCTGAATTTAGAATCCAATCATCTTCTAAGTTCAGAATTGCAAGATGCATCAAAAATTAGCATACAAATTTACTTACAGGTTTTATTCAACAATATTTTTCACTAGATAATCCTTGTTATTGGGGAATGTCACGAACATAATTAAGATCATGTAATTTAATAACATAATAGCATTTACTTAAAAAATAAATAAATATTAGATGTACGAAAATTTTATCATATTAAATGTCTGTATGTATAAATTACGATTCTATGATTGAAAACAATTGTTATATTTTTAAATGAAGGCTAGCACCCATTTTTAACTGCTTATATATAATTCTGAGATAAAAACTCAATACAAAATAATTTGAAAGAAAATTCCAAATTTTTAAGTTAACATTCTCCATGAAGCTCTGTTAGTTTTAGCCATAGCATTTAATTTATTAAATTTCGAACTATTTGATTGTTATGTGTGAAAAAGGGTTATTTTAGATCTCTAGAAACTTAGTCCAAAAAAAAATCATTCTGATGCACATTTGTCCGATTGTGTGCGAAACCCTTGTCATTAAAAACACATATTATATAGATAAAAATAATATATCTACATACAATTATTTATGTCTTATTATAAAAGTTTTTTCACACTCAGGAAAACAATCTAAATGAGTTTTTTATACTATATTTTTCAATAAATAATCCTTGCTATTGAGCAAATAAATGAAGCATGAAAATGAATATTTAGTATAAATTATCAATAGTTAAAAAAATTGTTATTAGATTATGCATGTATAATCTGTAATACAGGCAGTTTTTCAAAGTAAGTGTCCATAACTGAAAACACTTTTTATTTGAGTGAAGACTACCACCCATATTTTTCTTATGCTTTCTTTCAGCTTTAACACATCGTGTGTATATAATTCCGATGTAGAAACTCAGATAATGGGAAAGCAAAATGAATAGAAATATGTTGTTGAATTGAAAAAAAGATACCAGTTTTCAAAAACAGGGGCCTTTCAAAGAAAACAAAAATTACCAAAATTATATAATATTTTCAGGCCTGTAAAACCAATATAAAACAGTGGTTTAATGCATTTATAAAATCCACGTTCTCGATGAAGCACTCTTAATTTTAGCCAGGATGAAATTCATTAAATGACCAACTACGTATATGATTGTTGCGTGAAATAAGGATTGTTTTGGCACTCTAGAAGCTCGCAAAACAACAATCTATCATTCAAAATTAACATTTTTCATTAGCACGAAAAAAGGGCACAATAAATAAAAATTAAGAATATTTTTTTGGAAAGGTGAATACTTAAAAAAAACGCACGAATGCAATTTATATTATTGCAAATTTAACAAAATATATTATTTTTCTTCCAACATTCCCATGACTTTCCTTCTCAACTATCTAGTTACGCTGATTTCTACAAAGCACCAAACGTTAGTCACATCTAATCCATAACAGAATATGCAAAAATATTTACTTTGAGAAGCGGAATGTATAATAATTATAACAAACTTTAATGGGAAATACCAAAATGTTGAAATATTTAGATATCTGTGGAATCAGTGTAAAATATTCAGTTTTTAATACTAGATTGCACAAATATTTCTAAGTGTAGCTGAACATATATAGTAAATAATTTAAAAACCAATTCAATTGCAAATAAATATCTGCCATCATCAACAGTCCCAAAAGTAGAATAACAGCAAATTAAGTACACAGCACAAAAACAAACTGTTAGTGATTCACGTGTTGGCTAAAGGCAAAACAATAAATTACAACATTTAACTTGAAGAAAATAAATAAATGAACTCTAAATATTTACTGCTCGATGTTTACAGATATATGGTGAGAAATTTAATAACAAAATTTTTTAACAATGTTAATCTTTGATCTATCAACTGAAACCATTTGTTTGGCAACGTCAACGGCAAGCCGTTTAATACAACAAACAATCATGTTTTAAATCGACATGTGGTAACGGATTTCTGAAAGTATATTCGGAGCAATACAAAACGGAAGCTCTTTTTGATGTAATGTTTGTTTCACATTTTAGTTATTTTTTAATTTTATCAGTGTCATTTGCAAATAAATAGCCGACCGTGTTTTCCGCCACTATATTGAACGAGATTTAATCAGCTCGACTATTGATGAAGAAATGATTTAAAATTCAGACCTCTGGCTCAACAGATGAAAAATGCTTTCCTGGAATCGTATTAACATTCCTTGAATCAAAACCAAGCAACGTACAAAACAAAAAGAATAGCAAAGTTTTACGAAGACCAGCGAATGACGAACATTCTGAAGGGGATGACAATTGTCGGCTGACACGGTCCGACGGCAAGCAAAGCGTCGCGACGCGTCCTCGTTGGATGCCGACGCGGCACTAACCCTCAACAACCCTCAGTGTACACGCTTGTATACGATATATATAGCATCAAAACAACATATAAACATCAAGCAGGGCTTTCCCCAGTTTGGGTCATATTGCAGGGCCGCACTTAGTACCTACATATAAATTTGCAGTGGCAACGTTCTAGAAGTGTAAGTTGGTCTCATCATTAGCCCTATTGTCATTTGAAAACCGTCTGTACAGGGTGAGCAAATTTCGGTGGTTTTAAAGAAAATTTTTGTTACTGAAGGAGATAGGAAAAAATTAACTCAATAGCAAAAACCTAAATTTGCTATCGGTTTTTGTTTTCCAGCTGCAAAGAAAACTCGATTCTGTCCATTACTGGCATATGAGGATGGTTGGGTTATTTGACGAATTATGAGAAAATGATTTGCACATTCGAGACACTTGTGCAGTAGAATAAGATGCTGAATATATTTTAAATATCATCAATAATTTTTGAGCTATAACACAAACATATGTTTTTTATATAAATAATAGATATGGCCTAGATAAATATAGACCTCTTCCCAGTTTCAACGATGTAAGACATGTACGGTCGATTCCGAAGTTTTACCTTTCTTTTATTAATATGGTTTAGGTATATAATATCTTAACATAAGAGTTTTATTACGAGTGAACGCGAGTTCACAGTGCCTTATCAGATACGAATTGCATTATGAATGTGAATTTCGAGATTGAATTAACGCATAGTATAAAATTGTCCCCCGGTTCGGTCATATTGTGGTAAGTTCGTTTGTATAAATTGTCTAATATAGTCTATGCCGAAGTCAAGTCCGGCGTGACACTGGTTGCCAAAAATTCAAATTTAATAAATTTCAGATAATGTACATTGTTAGCAGTGTTGATCTTTCATTGGGTTATTTTTTTGAAATGCCCATATTTAAAGCCTCAAAGTCTGTAGTTCAATACCGGCTTATAGCGATATCAAAAAATTGATCTTTAACCTATAATCAGATATCGAGCACATTGGGAAAGTGTCCAGACATATGTAATTTCCACTAATAAAATAATTTATTATTTTAAGCATTGTGTTGCAGGTCATGTTGTGAGTAAGCAAACTTTCTTAAATGATAACTTTTCTCATTTTCAAAAGATATTTCCCTTCGTTTGATAAACGTTTTTTTGACTCTTTTAACTTCGCTCAAAACGTCTTTAAGGAATTTCGTATTTTATTTGGGTCTTCCTTTCAAAATTCTGGTTGTGTTTGAACTGATTTTGGAGACATTCCAGAAGCAGCTAAACATTGTCAAATACTTGCGGAATATCCGAAATGCAATATTTTTCGAATATTACCATTGGATGCATTTGTTCATACCTTGCATCTTGTCGCTACGTAATAATCTGATGTATGGGAATTACATCATTTTCGCCCAGAATGGATGTTAACTTTCCAATTAGTACGTTTCCAGAGCTAGAGATTCCAAATGCTAATTAAGGAAAGTTGTAGATTATAAAAAGCACTATCAAATAGAGAGCGAGAATAATATGCATGAATAATAAAGCATTGAACAGTGCAGCTTTTGTATTATTTTACAAGACAAGTTTACTTACTTACGAAACTTCGAAAAAACCATTTATAAAGTATGTTTTTATTGTATATGCAGTGCATCGCGAAAAACTTTATTTCTATGGGCGTGTTACTTACTTATTCAGAAACTAAGAAACCGAATTATTGTTTATTTCTGGAAAATATTGGCAGTTGAAAGAGCAATTTCCACTTGATTCTTATGCTTGTTTTAAAGTAATTTGTGGTTTCGTTTGTCGATAACCACGTTAGTTGAGCAACACTGTCAGCAATATCTCGAATTTTGCTTACATTTTTATTTGTCTATCTAATGAAGAGTGAAAAACCTTAATCCGGTACATTATTTGTCTAACACGCGTTGTAAAGTTAAAAGAATACGATTTTGCAAAGCAGGTTCTATGATCAAAACGCTACTTCTGTTTGAAACTATTTGCAATTTCATTATAGAAAGTATTCTCTATACTACGATTATAGTTGACTAAGTTACGACCGAGAAATTTGGAAGAACATTAAATTGTTCAAATTTGCAAGTCCTAAAAAATGCTTAAGGAAAGAATATGTCTGTATTTGGTTAACATAAACATTTGATGGATGCAAAAGGAACCTTTAATTTACCTACGCATCTGCAAGATGAATGTTGCGGTTTTATTTCATAAATATGTTTCTGCTCTTTTGAGCCCCACAAATAAACTTTCTAGTCTAAACTCCATTGATACAGGCGTTTTCTGAAGTAGTCTTTACATTTCGCAAGTATAATTCTTGTTATGAAAATTGCGATTAAATAAAATTTAAAATTGCATAGTTTACTAATGATAACCGTGTGAGTAAATTATGAGGTCTACCTTCGATTGAAATTGAAATGTGCTTCAGTCGGGTCCTGCAGTCAAAACATCGGGGAGTAAATAGGGATGAGTTGTCAGGATCAGGATGGAAATGCCTGGGATCCCATTCAAGCGTGAGTTCTGGCGTGTTTAGCGCCAGTTTTTTCATTATCAGTTTTAAAAAGTATGCATGCCCCTCAGTATTTGATGAGAGATTAGGAACTGGGTAGTCGGGAAATATTTTTTCGTTGTAGGATCGAAAGTTTTAAATAGGTCCTGGACAAAACGAACGGAATTTGCTTAATACCTCGCCTGCAATGTTTAATATCTGACACGTTTCGGAACAGAATTTTTTCGGTTTTATGGCACACATTTAACACAGTTCAAAGTAAAAACTTTGTTAATTAATTTAGCACCTGGTGATTGAATTGCTGGAATGTTGGGAAACTTGCGTGTTGCTTTGTCGATTTTAATTGCCACAAAAATGAACATTCGAAAACGTTAAGATAGA
The DNA here is from genome assembly GCF_020466585.1 of Dendroctonus ponderosae. Classification (NCBI taxonomy): domain Eukaryota; kingdom Metazoa; phylum Arthropoda; class Insecta; order Coleoptera; family Curculionidae; genus Dendroctonus; species Dendroctonus ponderosae. The sequence goes on along the minus strand of NW_026017110.1, from coordinate 56,063,233 downwards.
CCACTTCTTCCTGAGAGAAACCGTTTAATTTGGTATGGTAATTACTCACCCATTACGCAGTAAAAGCTCATATTGAGAAGTAATTTATAATAGAATGCGAAGCGATCTGCGGGTATACATTTTTATTTACGCTCAGGCAGATCCATTTCCTTTCTTTTTTTCTTAAGTTGGTTGTGATCTCCAAATCTCGGGGGATTGGGTTTGATTATTGCCTCGCAACACTTCGTGAAAGGTCCCTTCCGTTCCCTCACTGTGCAATTGGGCCTTTTATATTTAAATTGCTAACGGTGGCTCTCCGTGTAAATACGAATGTTGCCCCTCGCACCCCATAGCTCCTTATTCCTATACCGTTCATCACAGATACAGATATTTACTCAACTGTGTTTTCTTCGGCGAATTATTCGGATGAAGTTTTTTACTTTTGCATCCCCGCCTTTAATTTCATTGTTCCTTCGCCCTCGCCGATGTTTTATGTTTCTTTTCAGTTTTTCTTTTTATTTGACTGTATATAGCAGAGATGCACCTAATAAGATGCTAAATTGCCCTCTGACACTTCCGCTTTCCACCCGGGTGACTTTCAACAACTGACATCGCTCACGAGAAAAATTATATCCCGTCAACCCCAAATATAAATTCATAAAGGATACCGGCTGTTACTTCTTCGCCCTTAAAAAAATATCGCTCTCAAGAATGAATGAAACTTTTTGCCATTTTAATTTTCAATATGGGCCGAAGTCTTACTTGGATCCCCGTCTCTTTAGATATTTCATTCTTAAATTATGTTTATTTCTTAATTTATTTAATCTCATTACATCTTGACACATAAAGTGAGATTGGTTAAATTCAAATTCGGTCTATCGGACAGCATAGTTTAAACTTGTTATAACAGCATTCTTACATTAATAGGCACGGAAATAAACTACACTGAAATGATATATAAAGCAAATGTTTGCGGTTTTGAAAAACAGTTCTAGGTAATCCATACGAATTATGTTATATTGAAGGTGCAAGCTTTATTCAGTTTTTTTGGGAATCGCAATGTAAGTTAGATATCTCTGAATTACCAGAACCTGAAAAGGAGCTCTAATCCAAATATTTTTTAAATTTTTTCTCTGATTGGTGTTTGAAGAGTAAAATCCAGATTGCTATTGAGTATCACCTCTCATTCGAATAACGTGATTTATGTAGGCTTAAAACAGCAAAAACAACTGCAGCAGATATTTAAGAGATTAGTATGGAGTTTACATATTGTGTGGGGAATCATATGTCGTTAAATTATGTTTGCACTAACTAATGATTCCGAATTTTCAAATAGCAAACACCTCACATGTACAGCAGTTTGTTCTCTTTTTCTCAAATTTGCATAGGAAAATATTACTGGGCTATAGAGGTAACCAGACTTAGTCTGATCAGTTACAGAAGTAATCAGACGGAAGTCTTATGTCGGCAATCAAGCTTTCTTATATTATGATCCTTCTTGCGTTGCAGCTAATGCTGCGAGTAACATACTAAATTCGAAACTTTTAACGATATAAATATTGAGCTGAATTCGTTAATTGATTTTGTTAATGTTAATTTCCACTAAACTAGTACAAAGTTAAACTGAAGCCTGTTTCTTTTTTTAACACATTTTACATTTTAGCAACCGGCAGCATTACAATATCTTTGTAAAAGGCCAAGATTAAGTTTATATAATTCAGTGTACCCACTAATTGATATTGAATCATTAATACGAGAAAGAGGAGGAACATAGACGGGCACAAGGCACCCTCTGTTTGTAATTCGGGGTCTTCGGGGGTGGCTGAGGGGTGCTTTATTATATTATAGCCAGTCAGGCTTGGTTTATCGCTATAGACAATATCGCGAGCGTTCAATTTCAATCCGGGATCAGTTTTATGCAGCTTTGTAATTAAAGCAGTCGCTTCTTATGGTTCCCGATATTTTCCACAGACGCATTCAAACGTTAATTTGGAATTATGCACTTTAAGACCGTATTGTTCTGATCGATGTTCCCAGTGTATTGACCAATATTGATAATTAACTAATTAGTTGCCACATTTTAAGTTCAGAATAATTTTTTGGAGTGTTTTCAAAAATTATTTGTGTAGACATAGGTAGACAGGCAAGTAATCTGAATAGAATTTTTACTTAAATGTAAAATATTGGCTGAAATGGAGGGAAATTCGGCGAGTGGTAATAAAAAAGCAATATGTCTACATATTTATCATTTATGAGGAAACTAGTGGTGTTTTAAAAGGCGAATTGGAGTAAAAAACTGATGTTAGAATTCTGTCTTTCTTTGCTAAATCATGCAAGAAATTTGGGAAATGGGTTTATTTGGGAATAATTTTATAATCATTCGATGATTTAAATTTTGGAAATTTTCCCGCTAACTTTTCAACTTTTTAAATATCGTAACGAAATCGGCTGCCACTTTTACAGTCAATCAATTCCTACTTCTAGAGAGCATAAATATTTCTGCACATTAGCCATGCCGCCATGATTGGCAATTTTGGGCTAAAACCACGGTTCGAAAGGAAACGAGAAATAATGACAAACCCCTAAGGGAATAAATTATATAAATCGATCCATATTTACAAGTATGATTGACATGTGAATTAAGATATAGTTATTATACATATAAGATCAGAAGGGGTGTTTTTCTTCACACGAATTCAAGCCGCAAATTTCATTTGTATAGTTTTTTCAAATCCGATGCAAGTTCTTTGTGTATACATGTTTTCTAAAATTCTTATAAGGAAATGAATGTTTAAATTGCGACCTAAAATGTGCTCATGTATCTGTCCAACGAGATTAAATCCAAACAGGTTTCAGCTTCTTCATTGGTTACCAAACAAAATTACCCTTTGGTTTTATTACACCCCATTTTGTGGTGCTACTCGAAACAATGATGGTTTTGCCTCGTTTATAACTTTTTCGGTTTTTAAGTTGTGGCGGTTTTCTAAAATTAATTTGTAATTAATCTGGGTAGACTGCAAACTGTGAATTTCACGGCTATTTTTTTATACTAACCAATCAGTACGATTAAAACTCATTATAAGCGCATTGGGACTCTAAGTATAGTTTATTTGGAAGTCCATTTCTTCTTCGATATATTTTGTACACAACGTTTTTACTGATAACATCTCCAATCGTTTCTAAGCTAATACAGCACTATCTTAAAAGAAGTATTTTTAACCAAATGAGTGCTACATGGGTGACCTGTTTTACACACATATACAGTGTGATTCCAAACTTCTACTTACACTGCAAAGAGATTAGAGAAGAGATAAATTATTCATCTAAATAATGAAACTTAATTTTAACGTCTGCACAATTCCAATTTTAAGTATAGGTTTCAAAATGTCAGAGTTCCTACAAATCACAAAAATTATATTTTTGTAAAAGTAACGGTTTCAAATTTTGAATTTTAATTTCTCAGTTTATTAGCAATTTCCTTTGGATTTTCAATTTTCCGGTCAGCATCAGCTGTTTCTGCGCTTGATGATATTGTTTTTACTTTTTTTGTTACTTCCAAATTCCAAATGTTTTCATGTTGTCTTTATTATTATGTTTGATTAGAGCTGATTTGATTCTGGTACGGTATTACTATATTTTTTATATTTAATTCTGTCTTCCTTGTAATTTGGGCTCGTTTTCATTTTAATGTATAACCATTAATTTTTCACAAAACATAAAATAATAGCATTTGTAAATTAATCACGCAACAGCAGTACGCCATATGGATAAGCGTTTAAAGTTTTGAAGACCATGATAAATAAACTAAGCACAAAAACAAATTGCTGACAGCCTGCTGGATGCATGATTTCCGTTGCAATTTTTCTTAAAAAGAAATGTAAAAGATCGTATTTTTTCGAAAATATACAATTCTCACGTATCCTTTGTAATGTTTAGCCATATCTATATACTAGGATACTGGCAGTTTGCCAAATACTATAAAACTACTTTAAAATATTGGTCATTAGCAAATTTGAAATTGCTGTTTGTTTTAAAGCTCTATAGAGGAACAGTTAATGTAAGTTTAAATAATATCAGTCATAACGCTAATATTATAAAAGAACTATAGGAGTAAATGTTAAAAACTGTATATTTCCTTCCGCAGATTTAGCAGTGTTTAAGTTAGGGCATTTCTTAAAATACCTTTTTGCTGCGTACTAGAAATTTAATTTCAATTTCATTTTCCAAGAGACGTCCCGAAGGTAACAGTTTAAAATTAAATAACTTTCACTCTCAGATCCTTATCAGGTCCTTCTGCAAACAAAAAAATCTTCAAATTTATTAAATGGTCGCATATTCAAGTGATATCGCGAATAAAATAAACATTTTTTCTTTGAATGTGCTGCATCGGTAAAATAATGTTCGCCAGTTCGGTTTGCATAAATTTAATATTCATTGTAAGGCCTTGTAGTAATATTCTGCAGGTTAACTCTCGAAGTTAGATTGCTAATGTGCTAAAGGGATTCGGCATGACACAAGTACAAAGACAAAAACAGACCCAAAGATGTATGACCGGTCAACAAAAAGCCCCCAGTGGGTAAATCTTAGTTATGATTGCCAAATTTCACACTTTATAGCTTTGGGCGGTCCGGATTATATACCCATATAGTTAAAACGGACGGAGGCTGACAATTTATGAATGTCCGGCAGCAGAAACCGTCGATGCACCATATGCCGGCCAGTTCTGCAAACGACAACCGTCATTTGTAACTGCAGGGGCTAAACAAGGACTTTTGCTAAATATTAATAACTCTCACTCAATTACCTTACACTTACCGGAATTTCGGTGCTAAAGATTTATATTAATTGGTGAGCGTTTAACCTCTTCGAGCTGCGGCCATGCTGTTGCTGCTCCGGCTAAAATGCTGCGATTATATGTGGAGTTAGGCCCCTGATTTATTGTTTCGGCTGCTTGGGCTAACACTTGGCATAATCGGCATATTATGACTTTGGTCCGTTCCAACATTTGCACATGACTTTGCTCTCTTCTGGAATTTCATTATTATATCCGGACCCCGATTCATTTATTATCGCAAGTTGTATATTTATCTGTTTGGGATCGCAATAATAAGTAAACAGTCTGAAGATGATGACGACAGACTCGAACATAAAGGTAATCCACTACATTTTCCGGAGTCAACGATTTTAGCTAGTTGACTTCCATTTGGTCGGTCGTTCCACGCTTCAGAATTGTTTTGAATGTATACTGACTGCTTTAGAGTTTCTCTTTATGTCTTCCACCATCATCTGGTCCCATTTGCAGGTATCCCTATCTTTTGTTTACAAAATTGTAGCTTTTTGGTCATATCTGTGACTTGGTCATTCACAGATTCTTCATCGCTCCTTAGGGCCGGGGGCTAGCAAGTTTCTATACCCGAAAACAACACGTACACAAATAGAAATTGTATCGGTCAATTGAAATTATATTTTGGAAAAATGCACAGAAAATGCCAACACTTTTCAACAAATCAAATAAATAGTTTTAATTTTTTTTCATAATTCTGCAAATTGTAGCAACTTGACTATCTGTCTTTAGTTAATCACATCAAATTTCCGTCTCGCTCGGTGACATGTAATAGGTAAAGAGCAATTATTGCGTCACTGCCAAAAGGCTTAGCCAGACCTGGTTTGTTTTGCATCTTTTAGAAACAGCAGTTTGTTTTGTTTAGTGCAAAGAACATCAGCGGAGAACCTGGCTTTTCAGCGTTTTCTAGTCCCAATCATTCACAGCTAAATTTTAAAGGCTGTTGACTTGCAGGTATTAGTTTTTGGACTATTGGACTTTTTGGATCTGATAAGTATACTTTTCAGCTTCATGTGCAGCCAACCTGCTTGCGGATTGTCTATTAATTCGGTCTCTATCCTATTTTGGATCATATCTAACAAGCCAACATTTAAACGTTGTCATCTAGACATTCTTCTTCAATAAAACCGACAAACACATGGAAATTGCTTCAAAATAAGCTTTTATATCACGAAATAAAAACGTGCATATTTTTGTATAGATTCGTTTATACACAGATCGAATATACTTTGCTAACAATTATAAATTAAATCATAATAGGCTGACATAGTTGGCATAAATTTGCCAGCCGCTTTTAACTTTCAATAAGTATTGAAAAACTAAATCGATAGCTATTTTCCTTAGAAACACCAGGAAAGAGAGAAAGAAGCACAAGAGCACGTCATTCCCAACTTAATTCAAATAAATTAGGTTTAAAGTATAAACTCATTTGAGTAAGTAGATTGTGTTTAAGATTGGACAGATCGAATGGGCTGGCTGATGCCAGGCGCGACTGAGAATAAATAAAAGTCTAATAAAGGTTCTAATGGAAAAGCGCCTGGAAATGGGAAATAAAAAAGATACTGTGTAATTGACAACCGACCAGGAGTATACTGTAGTGAGGGGAAAACTGAACCGGTCGCTAAATATCTAAATCAGTTTGACTCAACGACATGGCTTTAATTCGATGAAGCGGGAAGCTGGAATGGCTGCATATTTTTGCCCATTTTATGAAACTCATAATTAGATTAGCCTTTTTCACCGAAAGATTATCGAGGCAATTGAGCCTCCCCTTGATATTTAAGGCCATTTTTCTAGAAGTAATAACACTAAAAATGATCAATTTATCTTAAAATCCACCGCCGTCTTCTTTTAAAATTTATGTAAGGGTTACGTGTGGCATGCCAGGTGATATTTATCTCTCTTATTATTAAAATAATATTACACAAAACAAGCACGCAAAATTACTTTTTCATTTTTATGGCTCCATATACTCCGCAAAGGGCATTATCGTTGTATAAACAAAATAGGTGGCCTTTAAAAGCAGCTCATATTTTCACTCTGTCTTCCTAAATAACGTTTCAGAATGAAGCGTAGCTCAGAGAATAAAATACATTGGACTTTATTCTCTATAGCTTAGGAATTGTATTCTTCAATATATTATCAAATATCCTCTAAATAGTTATTTGGACTTAGTACCTTGAAGAACTCTGACTCAAAATTGAAAGATAATTTATTTCTGCCATTCAATGGCTATATGTGGCTTATATTATTTTCCAAATCGAAAATTCGTAAAGTAAATTAAAATATTAGATATTTTAATTTTTATAATTTATTAAATTTTGTTTTTCAACTTAAATTTAGATATCCGACCAAATCGAGTAATGAAAAATTGAGTCAGAGCTATTAGTAAATAAGCATTATTTATTTTATAATGCATTATTTACTAATTTAATCTTTTGGTAATTGGATTGGATTTAATCATTTAACTTTACTGGTTGGAAGCGACTTCTGACCTGAAAGCAAAACTGTTTCAATAAGTTGCAATTGGTTTTAAAATTCCTTATTCGTTCAATCTTTGAGTTGCTCCCTTTGTCTATTATGATTTTCAGCCAGATAAATGAAACATAAAAGAAAATGATAAATTCTGTGTTAAGAAGTTTACATTTGGTAAACCGAAGTGATCTTGAAAGTTCAATTAAGGATTAGTTAAGCCCAGATGTGAGCGATATGGCAAACCTCCTAATGTGTGTGTACAAGTTTCTATTTTTGTATGCAGATAACACTTTTAAAAAAGAATTATTGCGTTTCTTTCAAGCCACACCTCTATAAAGCGTTTACCCCATTGTCGTATATTGTCCAAACGGATAAAATATTGCTTTTAATATATAAAAATATGACCACTTTAACTGCCTCGACCCTCAGTCCAAGTCGTAAGAAGAAGTGACACATAGGCCTATTTTAAAGGAACCTCGCAGTATAGAAACTAGGGGGTAAATGTGTCTTCACCGGACAGTATACAGACATTTGTCGGAATTATTTTAAGAGCACTTTTATCTTTATTTTTTGTTATTTAAAATCTGAACGTACTTTGCAGCCAAATGTTTATACATGACATTTTAATAAAGATGTTGCCGGCTGTTCTCTTTATTCAGGCTCAAATCCTAGCTCAAAATTTGATTTCTGGTCAGAAGATATACACTAGGTGCACGAAAGCAATATAAAACCTACAAAATAGATAAAATTATATACTCTTAATTTATTAAAGCAAATAAAATGTTGATGATTGACGAGAAACTATTTGTGAAAGTTTGTCTTCATGGCTTTGGGATTTGACATTATATCGGACAAACTATACAGAGCGTTTCATAAATATTCCGACAAGGCTTTACGTGTAAGGGGTAGGAATTATTAAGGCAAGCAGCCCTGCTTCATAATTAACTAAACACGGCTGCGTTTTCAAGATACTCAAACAAAATTGGGAATATGGTAGGGCCTGCAGTCCACACCGTTCAATAGCTTAAACAGTTCTGAAAATGTACAAGATGATATTTTTTGTCAGGTCCCCTGTCATATCGAGCAAACCTTTTGAGGTTCCCCACTGAAATCTAACTACATTTTCCTAAATTCCGTGTTTAGTTTAGAAAGATTGTTGCTGTCTCTCATTTATTTTGTATTTTCCAACGTTTTCGAGTCATTTGTAAATAATTTAATTAATGACAGAATTTTGTCAATTAACGCAAACAAAGTAAGAGGCACTGCTAATCTAAAAAATTGGGCATTGATTAGCATTTGCCAATTAAAAGAGAACAGTCAGAGAGAGTTTCGTTAAAGCAAAAAAAGCAGCAAACAACAAACATTACAGTTAATTATTTATTTAATATTTTAATTATAATTGGTGTAAAACTTGAAGACGCTGTACAAATGGTTATTTGCATGTCCCCTGCCGCTCCTAGAAGAATGCCGGTGTATCTATGAAACGTGTATGTTATTTAATAATAACAATCCTGTTTTTACCATTTTTATTCTGAAAATTATTTACTTGAAAGAAGTAACTGTCCTGGAAGCAGTATTGAATTTCCAATGAACATCGAGTACAGTTTATTTATTATGGTAAAATAATCGATGCCTGCAAATATGTAGTCTTTAAAAATAAAAACTCTCTTCTCTGTACAATAGTTAAATATCAAATCCTGAAATTCGAGTACGACACAGTGATGTTAAATTTACATGAATTTGAATAACTCCCATACAAAAGAAAAAACTTTGCCAAAAAATAAAATAAAAGACAAAGACAAACACGAATGCGGAGATATACATTTTCGACGGGATGCGAAAGTTGCCCGCATAAAACAACTTGGAAATTTTTCGTTTTACAACTCGGTGATTCGGTGTTTTCTTGTTTCGTTTCTCTTAAACGAGACTTTGGCCGCTTATTTTTATTTTTGAATTTCAAATTTGCCAAATCGATCGTTTGCCTTATTTTTACGCCAATCAAGTTCATGAAAGGGCCGTGATTTCGGCGATGAAAAATTCATTTATCTAAACGAATCGTCTGGAAATTTGGGCAAAAATTAATTAGTTTAATAATTAAAAACGAAGTTTGTGTCGCGTTATTTTCATAACCCCCTTTCCTCAATCTAACTCCTTCTAATAACGAGCTGAGAAAAGAATATTTTTGCATTTTTGGATGAAAATGTTCACGTTTGGACGTGATGGCAAGTTTTAATTTAAATGTGCCAAAGTATCTTTTTTGAATAAACATATTTCATTTCGGGACCCTTTCGAATGGTAGATTTAATGCATGCAAGTTTACAATTCGTGAATTTGTATTAGAATATAAATTAACATTTCCTGGTTTTGTTCGCAGGCTGCCAAAAGCTTTCTATGAAATTTTATCTTTAATACGAAATGTGAATTCTAATAAAATGTAGAATATTGTTAAACTATGATTTGCTGCGATTATTTTTATTATGATGAGAAGCAATTTTTCAGAAATAAAACTCACCCTGTTGAAAGCCAAAAAATAATTTTATGACCTTAAATGAGCATAAAACAGCATGTGGTTAGGTGAGAATCATTGATATTCCTGTGGTGACGTCTTGTGGAAACTTAAAAAACTTGACGCCCCCGTGTTTGGCTCGGTCGCGCATATTTCATATGCAGGAGGGCTGTTTTGCTTGCCGCGGCAATATTATTTCCATATTTTTCACATAATGCGCCGCTGTATATGGGTTTTATTTCATGTGACATCATGGTAATGCATTTTAACATCTTATCATTCATTGCGGCGTCTTCGCAACTCTTTAAAAAGCGCGCTCTTTTCGGCCCATCGCAAATATAATTTGTTTTATGGAGAGTTTCATCCACATTTACGTTACCGCCAAATTTATAATATTCACTTCCATATGAATTACTAAAAGAACAACTTCGGGCCAATGTCATATATCATTGCAGCTAGGGGTGGGTTATTTTATAATGCATGGCGCTGCACATTATAAACTATTAAATTAAGGTATTTTATTCTGATGTGCAAGTAATCTATACATGATCAGCAAAAAATGCAGATGCAGATAATTTACAATCCTCTCAATTACAACGTTGGTAGCAATTGTGTATTATATGTGAATTAATAATCAACCAGCTGGAAGGAAGCATTTATTCTACTTATCAAAGTCCAAAAGATACCAGCGTTTAAGGGCAGAGAGCTTAGTTTTGCCAAGTTTGAGGTGCCTACAGGGTGTTAAAGAACTTAAATACCTAAAGGGGTAATAGCATCAACCAAGTTCACCGAAACCTACTAGTCCTAGTAACAAAAGTTCACAACGTAACAATTCCGGATTTGTCGAAAGTTAGTTTGTTTACCTCTTATTTTCGTTTTGCCGAAATGTATATTTTCTAAGAATTTGATTTCGAAGAATTCTTCCGCTTACTTTAACTTTCTGCAGATACCAATATTTTTGGACATATATCCTCTAAGAATACACAAGACAAATGTGATTCGTCGTTGTTTAAAAAAAAATGTTTCGAAAACAATTGTTGAGAATCGCCAATGTGCAAATTCTACACTTAAGGGTCGAATTTAGACCAAAATGACGCTTTTTATTAACATGGTTTTCGCATGTAGTTTCGGAGAAAATGGAATTTGAAGTTAAAGAGACTTAAACGGCCACCCACATTGTTTCGACGCTTATTTGCTCATAACTCTGTAACTGTTGCCAATATTTCAACAAGAAAAAATGCCATGGATTCCGACTGGTATTCGCTAGAGATCAGCTGTCTTGGAAAAATCGACAGTGGCAATGGTTTGGGAGATAATGAACCCTGAATGTTGGCAACCGTTCGACTGTTCCAGTTGCGTATACCTCTTTTGCCCTATTTCAAAAGAGAAAGAGGGAAAAGCCCCCCAAAGAAGTAACTTTTAACCTATTGCAATCCCAAATTGGATAGCGGCAACAGTAAGGTTGGACTTCGAACTCAAAGAGTGTGCAGCCTTAAAAAAAATACTTTTACCGAATAGACGACTTTTCAAGTAAAATATTCTCAGTAAAAAAATTTCAGCGCATTTAAGTCCAAGTACCCGGATTTTTGGAAGAATATAATTTTTTGCCTACAGAGGCTCTTTTTTTTAATTGTGGTTTGCTTGAAAGTGCCTTTCTTTCTGTGTACATGACAAATAAAGTATAATTTTAGCTGTACTAAATGTATCGAAAGAGGATCGTATCTAAATGCAATCAAATAATTTTGTTTGTTAGAATGGGTTGTTAACTCTGAAGGATATTTCTTTCATCACCAGTCATGCTCTTAGCGTTGTGCCAATATTAAAACAATAATTCAAATATTTACATATTTAAGACTGTTGATAACAATCGCTTAGAACTACGGTCAGAATTTGAATTATGTTTCCATTGCTGCCTCAGATTGATGCGGAACCTTTTATTTCGCCAAGCCGATAAGAAAACGGTGTTATTACTGACTAGAAGCACTTGAAAAATCAACCTGTTTTATTCGAAGAAAATTCAAAAGCATAGTAAAATAACTGCGCTGTAATTTCGAAAAAGCCGTTATGTAAAATTCGCCTCATAAAATCCACAAATCTGCACATGCGAGCAGCGTAAATGCTATAAAGAAAAACTACAACCCTGGCTGCCATCTACTTCTACAAAATGAAATGGTGTCCAGATGATCTAGAACGCCGAAAATTCCCTAAAACCCCGAATTTTTCTGAAAAACTCATTTAGTAGCTGTTAAAATCTTGATCTGAACCACTTACAGGGCACTGGATGGCAAAAAATCTGAAATATATCGGACGGTTCTTGGCCGCTAAAATTCCCCAGTACGAATCGTTTGGAAACAATAATTTAGTTACAGTGTAAAATTTTACAAAAACAGGCCAATATCTAAATAAATAGTCCAGGATGTAGGTGCACGTGCAACCTCTTAGGGCTTCGCTAAATCATCACAAAGCAATAAACAAGTTTCACCTACCTTTAGGCATTTTGGTCTGGATTCTGCTCTATTTTAACATTTGATTATGTCAAAAAATGGGTTTACAACAGAAAAACACTAGTGTTGATATCTTGATTTTCAAGACTTTTTAAGCGGATTGGATTTGTAAAGTTTAATTTAAAAACAAACTACTGCGGAAAACCTGACTGATTAATGTTAAGAAGCTAAAAATAATTCAAATTTTGCAAACACTGCCTATCCTTCATGATAAACAAGAATTGTTTAACTTTGGGTGTAATCCACAGAAGCCTAATTATCTAGTTTGAACCCCTCTAGATTTGGATAATACAAACTTACTTCCGTTATAAATTTCCGTACCTCCCTCTACTAACTATAAATCCCTATACTACACGTTCTTAATGGATTTTTTCCGGAAATATCTTTTTCAACCAGTTCGAGGTTCGAAAGTTTTAGATTTTCCATTGTTTTGGTTGAGATAGCTGATTTAAATTATTTAAAAAGTATCAACGATAAGCCAAACTAAACCAGAATAACTCAAATATTTAGATGAAATGTTTTTGAAGATTGAGTGAAAATAATTTTTAATTTGAAAAATCGAATTGAGGGTTCAAGAACAGTTCATTTTAAGATGTAAGGTGAACAAGGAAAAACCTATAATGGCGCATAATGCAAATGACGCAAATTATCTGCCGAGATCATAAAAAGTATGGTTTACAACAGAAATTTAATAATTTAACATATCAAAAGAGTCTTCTCTAGAGAACCTCATTCGTTAAGTTATAATATATGAGTTTAAATTTCTTAAAAAAATTATAGTTTTTAATACTCAATACAGAATCCAGAACGTCTCTCGTCGTTCCCTGTCGAATAAATATGGTATGGGGCAATATAAAATACAAATCAATAATATGGGACTAAAAGCTCTACATCTACATGGCAACCAGGGGCAAAATAATGCCAAACTTACCAAGAGCTGCATCGTGCCACCTGAAAATAAAGAAAAACTTTCTTGAGTATTACATAAATTTAGTCAAAAATTTAATTATTTGAAATGAACAGAACAAATAAAGGGGAATGGAAATTGCCATCAACTTTAGTTATTTCTCGAAAAATTAAACTCAGGTGAAACTAAAGGGATTATAGATTAGAAATCATGTTTACCAGCTTTCTGCAATCTGGCGCTGCAGCCCTCATTTTCTACCCATTAATCTTCAAGAAACTAACACTCCATTTAAGCATACTTCACTTAAACAAACTACACTTGAACAGACAATAAAGAACCACATTGAAAACTTTAATCTATCAGTGAGCAGATAACGGATAATCTAGCGCACATGCCTTATTGGCACCTCCTGTATATATGCCGTTCATGAACGACTGACGACGTATTTTGGGCACTTCCCGTACCAAACTAAATATCTGTTGACCTTTTCCAACAAAAACTCAAGCGATATTGAGTCTTTTGYCACATTCCGATGGCAGCGACCTACAAAATAGACGSGATAATATAATTGTTTACTTAATCGTCCCTTTGAATGAATCATTTGCAATTCATTTTCCGTTTTTTACTGTTGACTRCTTTGTAGAAAGTGCCAGTACGCACGCAAATATTTTCTGAAATTTCTGGTTCAAACTAGTTTGAATGGTCGCCGAGAACAAAACAGGTTTTCGAGCCAAATATGAACATCTCCAATCATGGAGAGGAACAGACTTTTTYATGCTAAATTAGATGCTCTCGGACTTTTGTTCGATTTTTATGAAACTTTGAGTCTTTTCAGCTGGATATGTKGTGTAGATCAATAATTAAATCCACATTCAATACTCAGACGGAATACGAAATTTGCTTTTCACACGAGTTATCGATATTATCTTGCGCAATTTTTATGAAACACCATGCATGATTGCATTTTTGTCATGTCTATTTTGGCCAACACCAATTTACACCTTTTGATTACTTTCAGTACCAGTCATTTAAATCAATTGAGCAAATACTTTCAATACCCCATATACTTTTAAAATAGAAATACTAAAAACTTKTTAAGTAAATTATTTGAATTATTGTGTATTTAGAAATTRTTATGTCATTTTAGTGTAAGAATTTGTTTTAATCTCTTTGTCGATCTACTTATTCAAAAATACGTATATAATATATATTCGTGGCAGCTACGAAAACGAAAACTGAAACCGCAACTTTTGGTATACATATTTTAAAAGCATACATGGAATGATAGCTCGACTTATGTTTTTGCATATTTAGTACAAATTGTACGAAACTTTGGGTAGTATTTCAAGGCAGCCACAATATTTAATTTAGACAAATTATCATCAAAATGCAAAAGTTCGCAAACCCTTCATTTTTGGCCAGTGTAACATTCGGACACTTTAAGTACATGTACAGACTTGCGGTAGATTTTTCACGCTTCTTTCATAGCTGATAAAGACGTGAGCTTATGTATTTTTTTTTTAACTTGAAGTGTACCTATTCACTATTGTACGTCTAAAGAAGTATTCAAATTTGAATTTGGAAAACTGCGTTATTTTCAAGTTTGCTTGAAATGATTGATTTTTTTGTGCACAAAACTAGTATAGGTAGCCACCAAAAGTTTCGCAGAAATATTATTGCATCTTATTACTTTATGTACAACTCAAACAACAAATGAACTGACTTGAATGGATAAATTCTAATTAGGAGAACCTTACATTAAATAAGTCGTGTTTGTTCTTTTGTTCGAGTTTTCTTTTAAAACGCACTGTACCACTACAAATATCAATATTGACGTTCACAAATACGTGGAGTAAATACTAAACGTATGAGAGAAGATACCGATAGGTAACTACGTAACTGGTGTTGCCAGGTACAAATAACCGATGTATAATCAAAGTGGCTTTACTGCAATCGGCACTTTTAAGCTGTGAAAAGCTATTTGTGCCGCTTTCCACTTGTTGAATGGACGAAACGTCCAAATGATGTTTTTTAGACGGCATTATAAATACATGTTTAGAGTATAAGTAAAACTAGTGATTCTAAAAACGAATACTAATATTAATTAAAACACATTCGAGGCATGTGTGTATTTGTTGAAGCTGCCAGGTTTGATTGAGATTAATTTCTATATGCCGAAATATATATTATATTTTACGTTCGTCATAGGTACAGGTGGAATGGAAAATATTGTCTAACTGAATTTTTAAATTTAAATGTTGACATTTAATATATTGACCAATGTAATCGTCCCTCTTGAAGATCGAATGGACACTCCACGTAATAAGCTTAAGATGCTATGTTGATGGGGCAAGTGCTCGCTTCTCTAATCCCCTCTTGTGCAAACATCTTGCTGGATAACTTAATTTCTCCTTTAGTCCTCTGTTACGGCTGATTGAACCCTCAGGATGGTCCAGACCCTTTAATATAGATATGAGTGGGTGCGCGTTGGCCGTTTCAATTAGAAATATAAACAGTGGTTTTGTAGGGAATGTGTTTTGATAGTAAACAGTAATAGTTTGTGCGAGAAATTCTGACTTCCATATATAGGGTGAGACTTAAGTAATGGTACACAACAATGCTACGGCAGATTTATTATGAAAATATAATGCAATTTCGCTAATTCTACCAGACATATAGGGAATAGGATAAAATGTTTTGGCGTCTTTAGTGGACTAAATATAAAATAAACTTGATTCATCTAGAATGAAATCTTGCTACTTTGACTGTATTTGCTTGGAGTATCGAACGTATTGAAAATATAGTATTTCTTTATGATTTTCCCGTTGTAATTATCGTCATTAGAAGCTGTAAATTTAGATGTAATTCTGGCAATTATTGTTCAGGAGGAGCGTGAAATAAGCGCATGGAAAATGGGTGAAAAGCATTTTAAAATTTGTACACAAACACGCAAATGAACATGTAATGTGGAAAAAAATGGATACCTTTTCTTATGAAATCATTAGATGGATTCCGGATTTTGAGATTAATCGGGACGTTTCCACTGATCATGAATGGGCAAATTAGCTTCAACTGGCTTTTCACAACGCGGTTCATCTTCAACATCAAAATTGCCGCATGCAAAATTTGCCAACCAGTTTTGGCACCAGCATTTTGCTAATGTTATCTTCTTCATATACATAGAAAAGTTAATTTCTGTTGGAAAAACATTGATACTGTTTCTATAGTAAGACAGTAACAAAAATGCCGCTTTTCACATTTCATATTTGATAGGACATGTCGTCCTATCTAAAGTCGGCTCTAAAAATCTAATAAATTGCGAATTTAGTTTGCGAATAGTCTCATAGATCTTATTTTGAGACATTCTAAATTGAAACAATTGCACGCCGTTTCCTATTGGACTGCTATAAATTGCATTACATTGCACATTAAATAATACTGTATCGCTTGATCGATGTATAGAAAATATCTTCTTTTGTCAGCAGGCGGCATCCTTAGAGAAAGTGTTAAAAAAAGAACAGCAACAACACCAACAATTAGAATTAGAAAGAAGTGGATGGGACCAAGACAGAGGGGACAGAGATATCAAAGGCAATGGCAGTGTCAGCCCTTCGAATTCCGAGGCTCGCGTCCAAGATGATTCTCCCTTACCAGCACCGGACTCGCAGAAAAACCTTAGCGCCACCATTCCACCCATATCTCAGGTTAGCTATATTTTTAAGAGATTGCCTTAGTGCCGAAATTTGCTACTGATTTCAGACGGAATCCAAACTCTGCAATGAATATCCTCCTTATAATCAAACTCCAAGCTCAGGACCTGCAATGATGTCTTCGCCAGCTTCAAACTTGCATCATATGCAGCAGCTGTTGCAGCAACATGTTCTGAGTCCTACACAGCTACAAAGTCTTATGAAGCAACATTCGATTCTTCAGCAGCAACAACAGCAACATCAGGTAAACACATTTTGCGTTTTGTCTAATGCCCCGAATAGCTAAAGCGGGAATTGACTGATACAAAGCACAATTTCTTCTATTGATTCTTTCATGTCTCCACATTTCGCTAGAACTGTCATATGCAGTTCAAGAAAGGAACTATCAATAACCAATAATCGTTATGGTTTTAATTGTCATGTTTGTTAGTAATTTATTCGCATAGATTCCAAAAAATCTACACCCAACTGTTTCTCAAAGTCAGTTGAAAAGCATATTTTTCGTCGTAATTCAGCTTTTCACTGCTCACCTTCGAAGCTTTTTTTTTAAAGAAGCTTAGGACAAAAATGATGCCCCATACAGGAAATACATTGTGTAATACAAATCAGTTTCAGTACAAAGTAAATACAAATAGCTATTAATATGGTTTTTAACTACTCAAATTAATAGTCGAATGAATGGATGGAGTTGGATGTGGAAGGAAAGTGTTGAGGCGAAAGAGTTGGGTAAATGGGGCATGGTTGTTCGGGTTTATTGAGTCAGTTTTTGGGCGGAATTTTAGAGGGCGGTTTCCCATTTTCAGGCGGCGATTTTTTTAGAACAATTTTAAGTTACGAGAATGTTAAAGGAGAATGTTACTACGAGATTTGGGTGGTTAAGGACTTTGATTTTGAACTTGGAATGTGTTTTTGGAGAAAAATGCTTGGACTGCGTCCTTATGAATGTTTTGGTTGATAATGTTTCAGAGGAATTTGTTTAGGAAGGTTTGGATTCTTGAAATGTTGGTTGGGCTGGTTTGTGAAAAATCATCTAAAACACCATATACGATTTTCGGCCGGAGTATTTGTTGGTACAGGGGGAGTTTAGTTTTAACTAACATCTTGGATTTGCGATTTAGGAGATTAAGATGAGTCGTGGCCCTTCTTTTGGCTGTTGTTTGAAATGCCGAACATTTTGCTGTTCAGTAAAGTAGTTTGTCTAGAGTAATTCCTAAATATTTCAAATGGTTAGACCAGACCATTGGTCGCAAATAAATTGCTTGCTGCAAAAAAGTCAAATGTTTCTGGCCTTATCTACATAGTGGTTTTTTTTAACATATAGTGTGCATAAAAATCGAGTGATATTTTTAAACTAGTAAGTTGCGCGGAGTTTATAGAAATTCTAATCTTAAAGCTCGACGAACGTATTTATACGACAAATGCGGTAATATTTTCATTTATGTGAAGTACTTACGCAGAAGTGAAACCCGCTGATCGATTTGTAAGAAATGTTCCTGACATTAACAGCAAAGCTAGGAGTTACAGAAGAAAATGATTTTGATGAAAGTTGACTTCTTTCTACCACTTGCGACCAATGCCAGAATCAGAGTTCAAGAGGATGTTCTTTAATATCCACATATTATTCCAACTCCGTGCCAAGTTCTCAATGAATGTCCTCCAAACTATCTTCCATTTCTTCAGACCCATCTTCAACTTTTGCAACCTTGCTCTTGGATTCTCGTCTCTCGCCCCTTCTTTGTGAACGCTGCTCTCACTTTTCGTGTGTGAGACGTTTCTTGATATTATATTATCAATTTCACCACTGCCTTGAGTTTGGTCACTCTTGAATGCAAATCTTCAGAGCACTCTGAAGATTAGGTCGTCCACTAACCTGATTAGTGCCATTGTCTGATTTTCCTCCAAACAGTTTCAGAACTCATTTAGCTAAAGATGCTGAAATAATCTTGTTCAGTGGAAATTGAGATACGTTCCTGTTCAAATCATTCAAGTGGCAGCTGGGATGGTGGACGCTCTCCAGAATTTCCAGTTTTATCTGTGTGGGCACATGGCAGTCTGGACCAATCCAAATGGAAATTGTTACTTTCCAATGTTCGTTGGCTTCGCTCATCTTTGTGGACATTGTGACTGGACTATCACTGTGAAGTTTGGTATTTAACTTTTGAATACCATCTTGACAATTGCCTTGAATTTTTAGGTGTGTTGGGCAACTATTTTTGAATAATGTTTGTAGTTATTTTAACTATATATAGTTCTAAAGTTCACTTGACACTTTTTGCTGAGCTGACTTGATTTATTTCCTCAATTTCTTCATGGAAGCTTTCCGATTGATATTTGTTAAAGTTTTTGAATTTGTTTCTCGTCCGGTCTCCCTGTTTGTGGACCGACGCAGCATCACTGAGAATCGCTAATAAATTATCGTTGTAATGGTCAGTAAGTTGAATTTTTTGAATATCTCCCCCTGAACCAACCCGAAAAATTTCTGCTTTTACATATAGCCTTTACTGGATCGATCTGCGTTTTTTAGGGACCAGTGGCACTTACATTTATTTCATTATCGCTACCACTGTTACGGTTATTTGCTAGCAGCCAAGGTCTGTCTCTACCTTGCAGAAAATGGCTTTAAAAGTTTGACCTCTGTGATCACAACACTACTGCTGCGAGCCTGATCAGAAACATCAAAATATTAATAATTGACATTTCCTCTCCAACTCGCTAGCTGTAACCATCTCCTCTAGTTTGTGACCAACTGTCTCCATCACACTAAATTGTTTCTGGACAATATCTTATGATCAATTAGGGAAATATCTGTGGCAAAACAAATTACTTTTTTTTGTGAGTTTTGTGCGAACACGATAAATAGTTGGAGCAAAATAATTACAAAATTCATTCTGATCTGTGAGTCAAAAATAGGGTTCAAATAACGGTAAAACCTGAGCTTCAAATTTTTATTATAAAGGGGTTTTAGATATGAAAAGAATATGAAATATATTATAGAAAAACGAAACATCATTTAAATTTAGAGTTTAATTTACAAAACAAAACATCATTTAAATAAAGAGTAGTGACTCAGTCGTTTAAGGCGACGGCGGCTTCATTTTGGATAACGAATATTTCAGAGCATGTTCACTTAATTTGTTTGTTCAACGCATATTTATAAAAGTTGAATATTTAGCATTGGATAGAAACTTTTTTGCAGCATCATCAATTGGCAGAACTAGGTAAAAAACAAATGGAACAGACTATACAACAACTTCAAGAGCAGCTTCAACTGAATCTCATTCAACAGACACATATCCTACAGAATCCTGATAAGAAAAAGGCTTCAGGGTCTCTTCAGCAGTTAGGCCTTCAACAGCAGCAAATTATTCAACAACTACAATTGGTTCAGCGGCAATACGTTGTTCATCAAGGTATGGGTATGCAACCTTTGATGATGGCGCAAGGACAAGGTAATTGTCAGAACGGTTGAAGCAGGTTTGGGTGGGTAATAACAGTGAAGAATGTAGAAGACTTCCGACTGATGAAGAAATAAATTCCATTTAGTATTTACTAAAAAGTTTTTGTTAATAGAAGGCAAGTAAAGAATGCTGCTTGCCTTTTAAGTTTCGAGTTATTGCAAATCAGTGAATTATCACGAGTTGTAGAAATATCAATAATAGTAATAGTAATGCTAATAATTATAATAAAGGAAGAGCGAAAATAAGTGAAGAGAAGGCAGGATTGACATATTTCCAGCTTTTAGGTACGTATAGAACCTAGATCGTCATTCGGATTTAAATGGATGGGTCAGGGCAAAGCCAGTTTAGTAGCATTGATGATGGAGCCGCTGTGGGGCCAAACGCGATATTGTCTAAGACGATGGCTAGTCACGTGCGGTTAAAACTCTTAGCTAGTGACGACTCGTCGATATCTTTTCACGAAAAACATTTTGCATGTGTCGGGCACTGGCTTGGCACTGACTTCCGATGTACCTGGTTCCATTTGGGTTCCAAAAGCTGGAAATATTGTCGACCTACTTGTTTTAAGCGCACGTGACTTCCTGGCCGTTCAAACCTTACATCACTATTTATTTTGTATTATTATATTCAGTTGACACTTTTAAGAGAATTAGCATGAGCAATAATTTTGTACTTTATAAAAAAATGTGTTTCACTAAAACTCTTTTACAGGAATGAACTCAAGAGATGTAATGAGTCCTTGGAAAGATATGAGCGAACAGCATCATGTAGTGAATAGTAAACCTCCATCTGAAATAAATGGTGAGTATCATTATATTTAATCATTCCGATCCCCGGGAATGCTTATTTGTGTTAGAACGGACGTCATGTGTTTAAAAAATATCGTATACGTTGTTTTGAATTTTTCCAGAAATAAACGATCTGATCGGTAAATAATAAAATAATTATCAGTTAACAGGAATTATTTATTTATCAATCCTTGCCAACAAGCATTTTTGAAATTCTACTCCGTCAGAAATGTGGTTTATAGTACATGTTTAGGTAAAAGTTTATAATTAAATTTCTAGTTTATTGTTAGTAAAGCACATTTATACAAGGCCTCCGAAGATGGCAACGAAAAATGTGTCATTATGTATGAATTTGTTTATTTTACGCTGGTTTTAAATAAACAAATATTACCCCTAGAAAAATATTAGGAACTCACATCAATTTAAGTGAATCATACCAATGAAATTTTATTAAAACATAATTTATTAACAAATCAATACGAAAGATTCGAGTTCCTCTCGATAAATTTATTTTACAAATAAATGAAAGCTGCTGATGTAAGCGAATGCGTCAAAAAGTTTATTAACATCTGTGAGTAAACGTTGCTATTTTTACTCATTAGAATGAAATTTTGATCGTCCAATTTACCTACATAAATTAATACATTCTATCGTAACATAAAAGTTTGTTTTCCATATTGAACCGTTTATTGCACGCGGTTTCGAATGCAATGTGGTTAGTTGCGCTTTATGTGCAAACGAAAGAAAACATACTTTTAATTGTCATTATGATATCGATGATAGAAACTGCTTTTAAGTAGGCAATTTTAATTTTTTCAGATAACACTACGGGATTATTGAATATACAAAGTAGAATAAGCCGAGAAGATTCCATATCGGAAGAAAAATACGTGAGGACAACGACTCCAGATAGAGTACACCATCACCTGTATGGCCATGGAGTTTGTAAATGGCCGGGCTGTGAGACTATATGTGACGACATTCATGCATTTATCAAGTACGTGCTAATTATTATATATTTTGTTTCAATTAAGTAAATATCAATTTTTCCACAACATTAAAAAGGGTCATTTCTGGGCAATTTTTCGTTAGGTGATGAAAATACTTGAGACCCGTAACTGATTTCTGACCCTTTTCGCAGTGGAGTGGCACATATTGGTTTCGACGCTTATAGGTGAATATCTAATGTATTCATACCTGATGTTTCGCCTGCATCTGCTATGTGTTCATAAGGCGCAGATTAACGTTTTTTAAACGATGACGGCGTTCGGTGTGTCGAAACTCTATGTAGATTTAATAACAATTTGAAATTAAATTCATAATTATTAAATTATTGTTGCTGGGCTAGTTAGACTCTTACCGGTTTCTTCTTCATTGTTCCCACATTAATGGAACTACAACAGAAGCACGCATCCTTTGTGCGCTGGTATATATTTATGGTATGGCGCTGGTATTTGAAACTTCAGTTGAAAATACCATTGAAACGAAAAAAACTCACTGTTTCAAAAATAGAATATTTGAGCTCCGCTAATGAAAGGATTAAAATGAGCTATCATCTGGTAGAAAATTGCTATCTGGTTGATTACGATGCAGAAAACCGAGAAATGTATTTTATCTCCGCCCGATTCAGCTTCAAACAACTCAACTTTGACATTTCTTGATCTTCTGAATGGCCAGTTAGTGCTAATAATCTGCGAAACAAAGAGCCTGCGTATAACTGGTCCATTGTAGGTACTTAATAAAAATGAAACTGTGTCCACCAAAGCATTTAACGCCTTGAATCCTTGAATACTTTTCAATACATTTTTCTTGATTATTGATCCCTAAAACCCCTGAATGCCCAAAGTTGGTAAAACCTTCAAGTTGTTCGAAAGCTATTTGAAAAAATCCATTCAAAAAAATACGTTGGCATTCTGTTTTTCGGTGTCCGTTAACTTTTCTTCTAAGGTCAGTCGTCTTAAATCTACATTACTCTGTTCAGTCTGTTGTATAAAACATCTAGTATTATACAACAGGAACCACCATTAATTTTTTGACAATCACTTCCAGGACACCCTGTATAGTTAAATAAGCACATAAATTAGATCGGAATTGACACGGGATGGTTCAACAATTCCAGGATAAATTTTTCTGATTATTTATCGAGCATTCTTAAAATTCGCTTCCTTTAGTTGAAACCATCTTCTATGGTCTTGAATGGCAAACTTTGAATATAAAACGTGTTTCATCATCGGCTTGTTGCCCCCTAGAGACAGATTCGAAAAGATTACCAGTACAATTAAAGGAACTGTCGCCATTTTAATTTTGATGGCACAATAACCAAAGGGGAGATTTCTTGGGCCTCAAAGTCAACATTAATTTTGGTTTATATTTAGCATTTTATGAGGTGATTAATATGTAAAAGAAAGAGGGAGATTAAGTAAAACACCAAATTACAATATTTTCATCGGCCCGGCGACAAAAGAAAAACCAACCTGGCATAAATTAAACAGAACTGTGCGCCTTAAAAACTCTAATTATGCTATGTTTAATTAATATGCAGGGCGTTTGATTGCCACGTTGTCGGATCTTAATACTAATCCTTTACTGTTTCATTTCTTCTTAGAACCAGTAAAGCGTTTAGAATTTAGGACTGGCGTCCAACCCCTTTTCTTACGAAAATGGTTTCGTATTTTACTTTCGATTTATCGGTAGAAATAATATACAGGGTGGACGGATATTCGGTTTAACTTTGCTGGGGTTTACATGTCACTAGTTCTATAAATTTTTAATTTAAAAATACTGTTTTGAATGTAACGTTTGTTATAATGATGTATTTCGAAACTCATAAGTTTTTCGGAATTGAGGCCGTAGGGGAATATAATTTTTTCCTGTTATTCATTTATCTCAGTTCAAAGTGAGCTTTGAAGCAATCCACTTCTGAGGATGCAAGCCACTTATTCTTCTTAAAGGCCAACACCATCTAATAGCCTCAAAAACTGACCAGAGTCACGCAATTACCGCAAAATTCTTACTATTTCGTACACATTTAACTTGACGAACCAATAAGTAAATTTTTACCAACGATTTCTACACAGTGGATACTTTTTTGAACAACAAGTACATTGTTGAGCTTCGTAACGAATTGTACCTACTAAAATAGAGCGTTTGTACTTTGCTCTGAAAGTTTTCAGTTCATTTCAATGTATCGATAGTAGGCAATGTTTCCTCGAAAAGTTTTACTTCTTTTCTTCTCTTTTCTAACTTGCAAAACCATATTAGTGGCAACTGTTTGTTCATTGCTAGCACGTCTTCCCTGGAAGAGCAATTCCAGTATTCTCGCCAACGTTGTGCATGCCTTCTTTGCGACCTTTTTCTTATTGGGTGGTTAATTAGACTTCGATTAGTTCGACTCTGTCTTACCACTCTTCCAGTTTCCTGATATCTCCGTTCCGTCTTCTGAGAGGTAAAGTTTTACTTAGTACCTATACTTCTAAATGGTTTTATTTCTACTGGTCTCATTTGTGTTGATGTGTGGTTATTTTTTTACAAACTTCTTGTTGGGTATTTCGCCTCAAAAATTTTTGTCTTTAAAAAAGGCAGAATTTCCTCACGTCTTCTATTACAGATTGATAAATAGTGCT
>NW_026017110.1:56005603-56038390 GCF_020466585.1 Dendroctonus ponderosae | reverse complement strand
TATTTCGCAATAAGAACGAAATATTTATCAAAAAGTAATCAAGAACTATCACCTAGAGGGTATCCTGCGACACACTTAGGCTCAAGCTGTAAGAGGAAATTCCAATTAGAAAAGAAATTAATTTGAAAAATTACCTTGACGTTTCGACAGCTATTTTCTGCTATCGTTATCAAAGAACGTAAAAAAGGGTATGTTAATAAATTGTGTAACAATAGTGGGATAATACAGTATATGAAAATTCGCTCTGATAATTCGTCTGTGCAAATTGTCAATTATGTGTGGTTATTGTTCTGCCGCGTAGATTTTAAAAGGTATTTTAATGTTTTGGTTTTCATATTAAAGTATTTGTACAATGTCCTTCATGCATCCATAATCCTTAGCTGGTTTCATTGCTGCAAATTTCCATGATTCGTTCTTCTGCTTCCAGATATGGGAAGTAATTTACCTTTTCGATTGCAATGGAATCGAGTTCCACCTTCGGTATTGATCGGTTCTTTGGATCTCACTAAGTATTTTGGCTTCTGCTTCTTGATTAGTGTTTTTAGTTATCGTGTTTTGGTATTAAAATATGTGGTAGCTTTTTCTAAATTATCTTCAAGGCCTGTGTTTAAGACAAAATCGCATTCGAAAGGATACGAGAACACATGGAAGAACGATATTCTAATTTACAATCCACCTGTTCTTGAAGAATTTGAATTATTTTAAACTTTTTTAAACTAGATTTGAACGCGCTGAGTGAACCACCCTGTTCAATGTCTGTGTATATACAGGGTTGGTCCTAGTTACACTAAAGTATAAAACTAATCCCGATTAAATGGAATCGCATTATTGTCAAAGGGATTAAAGTGTTACGCCTAATAGGATTAATCGGTTCTTTGGTGAATGTCTTATAATGAAATCTTCCGTAACTTGTCTTCCGTCAACTTCGGACTAATGGTGTTTTACTATTACCAAATATTCCAATTATTTCTAATTTGCCTACTTAAACTGAAATGTTCAACAGCCATTCAGTTCGCGCTCTGACGAAATTAATGTCGAATTGACAATTATTAGTGGTTGATTTGCCTTCATGGCTCTATAGTGAAGACTTTTAAATTTTCACGCAAAGTAGAAAATTAAAAATAAATGCTAAACTTAGAGTTTTGACTTGAAACTCGGTATTCACAGTTCAAAGAACATTCTGAACGACTTTTTCTAGTAACTTGTCATCTATGTATCGAAACTGAAAATCCGGTTTTTTTAAATACATAAAATACAGGGCTGAATCGATCTTAAGTGAAACACGCTGTATAAACACAAAAAATTTGATGATCAAACATCGGGGGAGCTAAATAGTCTCTGAAAAAAACATATTGTAGAAAAACGTCGTCTGAAACAATAGTAATTGACAGACATTTCCAAATCTTTAAAATGTGTTTTGAATCTAATTTGGGCAGAAACTAAAATCGGACACGCTGTATCTAGTTATTATAAGATGGATAGCTGATTTGAGTTTCCTAACGGCGAATCAATTACATGGGAAGTTTAGTGATAAAACACTAAGCGATACTAAAGACAAAAGATTTACTGGTGGTTTATTATTTCGCTGAGTCAATTTTTAACCAATCAATAAAACATTTTCCGAAAACAAACACAATAAATTTTATCCCCTTAACAGTTTATCTACGCCATAAACTTCCTTATTCACGGAGCTCCCCAAGAGGGAAACTCCATTTGAAACGCACTGCATAACCGTTTTGTAAACAAAGCCCGTAATTATGGAATTTATTAGCTATTTTTATGGCAATCAAGTTTTTTTTATTTGGTTCGATAGCGGCCCCGAAGAGGGGCACCTTGTTATTTATTTTGGCAAGTTTAGGCTTTGTCTTACAGACACTTAAATACGGAACATACATTGGATGACCGGTCAACTGCACAGGCGCGAGTTCAAATGCAAGTAGTGTCCCAATTAGAGCTTCAATTGCAAAAGGAGAGAGATCGACTACAAGCTATGATGCACCATTTGCACTTATCGAAACAATTGGGTTCCCCTGATCCTCATAAAGATACAGGTATTGTACCTGCCAAAATACCCGTTAGTTCAGCAGTTCCTCCTCCTGTTAACATGGGACCCATGGTGTCGGCAGTACGATCTCCAGTACTGCACACCTCTACTCCTAACGTAGCTGGCCCCATTAGGAGAAGACTTAGCGACAAATCAGCATTATCATTAGCTGGTGGTAAGTACTTTTTATTGAGAACTTCTAAGTGATTTAACTTAAAGGTAAAACTTTTTTCCTGCTGCTTAAAGGTTTACCTTATATGCTCGAAAGAGCAGGATTAGATGTTCAACAAGGTATTTTGAGGGTTTTCGATTTATTGCAAATTTTATTTGTCACAATAACATATGGCCACGCAAAGCTCGTTCTATAGTAGGGTATATATTTCAGAAATTCAACGAAATAGGGAATTTTACAAAAATGCTGATGTGAGGCCACCTTTTACTTATGCCTCTCTGATCCGACAGGTAGGTGTCTATCCCGAGCGTAGGGATGATTGGAAATTAACAAACTTTTTATTTTAGTCCATCATAGAATCACCAGATAAACAGCTAACACTAAATGAAATTTACAATTGGTTCCAAAACACATTTTGCTATTTTAGACGGAACGCTGCTACATGGAAGGTATTGTAATATTCTGCTTTGGTTTATCGATTTGTTTCCTATATTCGGCTGAATTTCTGGAAGGAGTGTGAACTCAATATTCTAATAATTGAGCCAATTATAGGAAACATTTCAATAATGACTATATGATCGAAGTAATGATAAATTCTGTATTCGAGCTCATGTGACGATGTATGTATTTTCGGTAAAGTACATTACAATCTTGTCATAATTAAGTTATAGGATCCATTTTAACAGCTTTAGCTTGCATGCAATATTATAATTATTTTCAATTTCCACACAGTTTAAGTTTCAGTTTTGATTTTTCTTATCATTATTTTCTCGAATATATTTTTTTATTTTCATTGTTATTTATTAACACTTAAAAATTATTTTCATACGATTTTGTTTTATTATTCAATAATTTTTTTGCTGAAATTCAAGAAATCTCGGTCAATGGTAGAGCCAAATATATTTTTTAATGCGGAGGTATTTGCGTAACTCTTCTATATTCCCAGTATCCGCCCAACATTTCACCATCTTGGTTAGACTAATTTTTTGAGAAATAAATAGTTGATCATTTCGAAGTTTCATGTCGCTTCAGCTGGTAACCAATTTATATTAGGTTACCAGAATATTTGCGCGATTCGATCAAGATACGTACTTTTTCGGGAAGTACTTTGCCACTATTAATTAAAGTCATTACTCCACTACATTACATCCAAATATTTAAATGAAATACATAATCATGTTTGGATTGACTGTTTTAAGTCCGAGAAATAATTATCGGCTACCTCATAACAATGTACCAAAAATGTATTTGCAAAAATCTGAAACATTTAGTTCGCAAGGCGTCACACACTAATCATCTGCGACTTTGCAATTTTATTTTTTTTTTCGTCGATTATATTGCAAAATCGATCGCCCTCTGATATTTGATCTAGTTGTCTGATTTATAATTATTTTTAGTTTCATCAGTTTTAAATCTAGGATACAAAATTAAGAAAGCAGAACATGAAATGGGACATCCAATAACATGAACGTGTTATAACAAGATGGGTTTTAACCCATAATTAATAATAGGAGAAGGAATATTTTATAACCAACTTTCTTTGCTTTTTTCATAACTAAATTCTATTAATGTATCTTGCGAAAGTCCTCTATAGGGGCATTGATGATCACGGTCATAAAACATGTCACTTAAAAATATAAATTGTTTTCTTCTCCTTTTTAAGTGAATGATGAACTAATCAAATATTCAACTGATTGATTGAAAGGTTCACTAGATTAAATTCGTCAGTTTAATGTTAGTCTTCAAGCGCGAGATGACCGCATTAGCGACGCAGACTATACAGGTTTTTAAAAATTCGAGGTGTCAGCAATCGCATCTTCTAAATCGTCAGAAATACGAAGTCGGTGAAGTTTAGGCAAAGTTGCGCATATCCATGCTGAACAAAATGATATTTTAAAAATTGCATAATTCCAATTACCTACTTCTCGAATTATTCAAAAAAACCAACATTTGATCAAAATATTTTAATTTTGGATATAATGGATAGATTGTTTAAAATGTTATTAAAATTATATTTTAAAATATTAAAAATTATTATTAAAACCACTTTTAATTCTCTAAAATATTATAATATCAAATCTGGAATTCAATGCTTCGTTTCCGGTTAATTTTTTCATAAACTTATATATTTTTTAAAACTTTGTATGTTTGCCCATGATTTATGAATTATACGGAGCCAGTCATGGTGACGGTAAGATATGTTTTTGAGGCATTAACCGCTTTTTGAAATTTTGCCATTTCATTCCATGAAATGATATGATTGCCAAATTCATGCCAATCATATTTATCGTTTTTTGCCAAAATCGATGCATAATTAATAATTGCTGATTAATTCCATTAAGTTTATTTTCATTTTTAAGTTTAATTGTATGACTAAACTCCACATCTAGTTGTACCAACAATTAATTTTAAATTAGGGCTGTTCTTACAGTTTTGAAAGATATATTTTATAGTCAAATTACTAGGTTCCTATAGTTTATAACCGGATGTCAACAATACATTTTCGTATTTACAAAAACTGAATTTAATTATGTGGGCCGAAAACGAGCCAGGGAATTCCAGATCTGATCAGCATTATATTATACAGAACTAATAGTTGATCTAATGAGAGACAGTTACTTTAAAACATTTATTCAAATAAGATTTTTTAAAGTTGTTTTCGAACATTTCTGGTAGTTATAGGACTATGACAACTTTTTGACTATGACCATTTTGTTTAGCATCAAAATTTATAAATTTTCGCCAATTTAACCGACTTTGTATCTCTTATCTCTAACGGTTGACGAGATTCTAATGCTATACCTCGAATTTTTAATACCCTCTATACGAAGAACTTAGGCTTATTCAATAAACAGTGCTAGTTTTATAAAACAATTCGATAATGAACTGAAGAAATAATGAAAATTAATAAGGAACTGTTTGTTATGAATTACCTGAAGAACAGTACAGAATGAATATTTCAGTTAAAGTATCCACTACTACAATTGTTCCATTATTATATGTAGACTAAATAATCGAATTACTAAGTTTTCTAATATTGTTTTTATAGTTAATAACCCAATAATCCCTCCAAATATTTTTTTACATTTTGCCTAAAAACGTATGGTGGTATTCGGCATTAAGTTTTTTAGTCTACCATTTTAATAAAGTTTGGTATGCTACTGCCTTTCTAAGTTAATGCACGTCTTAATTGTAGTAGCAAGGGAGTAATCCCGCATATTTTATTTGAATTACCTTGAATAAAACGATATTTAGGATGTGCTTTTAATTGAACTGAAAGACAGGAACATCAATATATGGTTATTACCATATGTTTTTTTTGCCTGATGATCATTTGTTTCTCAAAAAATTGAGCCTTAATAGCGGATGCTCAGTAACATTTGGTATATATCCTTTAGTTAAATGCCGATTTAATTTAGCTGCAGTGGGTCGAGTTAAAACGTCGATAATTATATAAAGATTTCTTGGATTTTGGTAAGGAACGCAGCTTGCAACTAGTGCTAGGCGCGTTGTTCAATAGGAGGTGTTTGATTTGTTGTTAGAACGCAGTTCGCCACAACCTGTCTCTCCACAAATGTTTCATGCGGGTGGAGAATGTGAAGGGGGCTGTTTGGACCGTAGACGAAGTGGAATTCTACAAACGGAGACCTCAGCGGTGCTCCTCTGGGCCACTTACTCAACCTGTCGTCGGGTACGTCCCTGGTCCACTGGTGCAATTTTTACCTTTGTGTGTTTTGTGATTTTTTACCTCTCTTTTTCTCTTTTTTATATATTTATTATTTTTATACTTCATTAACATTGGCTTGTGTGACGAGAGTGAAAGTGTGTCTAGCCGGTTCAATAACCGCATGGGCCGCGCAGGCGCAGGCTTGGGCTACTAACTGCGGCAAGGTAACAGGGAAGTTATAGTCACTAGCGACATACAAAACGTATATCTAGGCGTAGCAGGTCACAGTTACCGATGTGCGAACCTTAAATGACCTTGACTTGATTGTTATCTTTCTCTTTCTTGGGTCTGGGTGTACCTATAGAATGCGATTCGCACCAATCTGTCCCTCCACAAGTGTTTTGTGCGCTACGAAGACGACTTTGGCTCATTCTGGATGGTAGATGATGCCGAATTCGTGAAGCGTCGCCACCTGTCACGTGGCCGACCTCGGAAATATGACCCAACCCCGTCACCCACTCCACCCCACTGCGCACAGTAAGCACCAGTTCAACTGTCACGTCTTAAGTGACCATGCCGTGCGTGTGCTGCGTGCTGCTGTCTGCTCGGCTCGCTCTGCTTTACATATACTTCATACAAGGCCAATAAACTTGTACCCGGTTTCACAAATATGTCACATTTTCACAATGACTCATGTCACTCTAGTTGACATATTCTCGAATACATGCGGTCAATTAACGGAAAATTTAGTCAGTGTTAGTTCTATTAAGAACATGTCAAAGAGCGTATCGTGTTTAGACTCTAAATTTAGCCAGCACTACTGTCACTACAGCCAGTACAGCCAGTACTACTCAAAGTTTGTTAGCTCCAAATTCTGATACGTGGCAGAGCGTTTAGAAAGTAAATCTGAAATATTCTCTTGTTTAAACAATTTTTTCAAGTTGAACCTATAATTTTACAGCGGCCCTTAACGTCCCCAGTCTTGACTAATCTACAGTTTTTGTTGTGAGTGCCAACGTGTGCTCCGAAGCTTCTAGTGATAGGTTTCCAAATAAATAGGAAGGCGAATATTTAACAGCTGTTCACTAAGAGTGTTTAGAATACGCATTTGGATGGCGTCATTGGGGGCAAGCTAAACTCACTGGATGAAAGCTAATAGATCCGAAACCTGTCGTGAGAGCGCTTGTTAGCGATACAGCGAAAAACATGTTATTATTTTACAAATTTACTATCACTAGTTTTCTTTCCTCAATATCTTTTAGTTTTCTTTATATGCATCCAAGAGGATATCTTGTTACTTGAAAAGTTGACGTGTTATACCGAAATTATCAAGACAAAACCAAAAACTAAAGTACATTTTGGCAAAAATATCGAACTGAAAAGTGCACTGTCAAATCGTTGTTATACTACTATCCTTTCTCAATCTCGCACTTACCACTTATTATTCAATTAATTTCATGGACATACACCGTGTCATACGGTAATAAATAAAAATCGAGATTGTTTGTGTAAAAGCTTTCGCCCTCGCTTTGAGCAATTATTTTCAGTAAAGAGTTAAAGTCATGTTTTTGATCTCTGTGGAGCTTAGCTTGAACTTCACCTGACTTGATGTCATGAATGTTTTTATATACAGAATTTGGGGCAACATCACGGCTCTGATTCAAACATGTTAAGACACGTAAGTAAAGTTTTTTAAATGCTTTATGATATTTTGGTTTCGACACTCAAAAAAAAATGCAAGCGGTTTCAGAAGCCAACCAATGGAAGTGTAAATGGCACAAACTTACATTACATTCTGGTATTTAAACTAAAATTGGCAAGAGGTGGTAAGCTGCATAACGTGGTAATAATGTTTGGTTCTTTGATTGATTTTAGCAAATACCCTTTTGTTTGATTAAATTTACGGCATGGAAATACGCATTTTTTTATTGCACCGATGTGAAATTTATTTTCCTGATGAGGATGTGCTTTGATCGAACTTTGTACATAAATAGAAACTTTGATCATTTTCTATTGATTCGTTTGTTACATTACGTTACGTTAAAAAACGTTTCTTTTTTAATTATTAAAATGAAAATTAGTTTGGCATGCATAACGCAAATTTCTTGTTATGACATCTCAGTTTATCTCAGTGAGATTATAAAATTCTTTGATTCTCAAAATAATGTTGACCAATTTGTCAAAGAACTAATTAAGTGACTTTTTACTAAATTATAGTTTAAATCGATTTGCTCGAACATAAAAATTTAATTCAATAATTTAGCAAAGTTTATTCTTCGTAACTTTTCAGTTTAAAAGCGCAATAAACAACCACAAAGAGTTCTCAACATGCATGCAATTGAGACCATTGGATTTATACAGGGCGATTGAAAAATTGGGATTAAACTTCTAGGGATTGTTCAGCACAACTATATAAGACCATGTCGGAAAATGTCGGCGTTACTGAATCCACTTTTTAATACATTTACTCGTTTAAAATACAAAGTTTAAACAGTTCGAAACCTAATCAGTTTCTTTGGAGAAATGCACCAATCAAGAACTGGCAATTTTGTATCTGGCATAAAGAGCAATAAATTGCAACGTAAAACTGCTGCACGGTTTTATCAAGAACACATCAAGAAACAGCTTATTGAAATTAATTTGCGACTTGCCGAGAATGGCTTTGACTCCTTTAAGAGCCTAATCTGGCGAACAAAAATAATCGACTTTCTTTTCAAACGCCCAAACGGATGTAACAACAAAGCGTGTCATTTCTTTGTCACTTTAGCGACAACAAATGGTCGTTGCGAGCTGTACCCTGAAACTTTTTATTACATTAATGGAACATTTTGACGCGGGCCATGTTAAGGTGCGCCCAGACGTGACGAGCCGAGCCTGTGCCAAGCCTGAGCCGCGGCAGAATACTTTAATGTTTCGTCAAAACACCGATCCATTTTCTGGCGGTGTTTTGAAATTTGCCGCGAATCAGGCTCGACTCGGGCTCGGCTTTTTATAGACAACGTAGTTATGGTTAGAAAATGAGAAGCGGCAAAACGATACTATTTTGATTCAGAAATCGATGGCACAGTATTACAGTAAATGCAGGCAATATTTTTTACCGATACGCTCTACTGACTAAACTGTGAATAGAAAAACCCACACCACACATATCTTTATTACATATTATTCAATTTTTATATTATCTTCTATTTTATTCGATATTTTTTATTGAAACTTTCTAATCATGTACATGTATTTGATCCGCAACCGTCCTGTTCTTAACGCTGCACTTTCTTATTGTGCTTTAAAGAGTTACACGTACATATTGACTAAAAGATTAATTAAAAAATACTCCTGAATATTTTTAAATTTATTCTCT
Organism: Dendroctonus ponderosae; assembly: GCF_020466585.1. Lineage (NCBI taxonomy): Eukaryota > Metazoa > Arthropoda > Insecta > Coleoptera > Curculionidae > Dendroctonus > Dendroctonus ponderosae. The sequence continues at coordinate 56,029,149 of NW_026017110.1, read as the reverse complement.
CAAACTCGCTTATTTATAATCCCCTTGTGAAATCTATTTTTCGGAAATCTACATCAACTTTCTTACTAGCATATCCAAAATGAATTTGTTGATTAATTTGATTTTTTTTATTTATCGATTCATTTTTATAATGTCTTATTGATTTTCTGTTTAATGCTGACCTGAAATGCTATTCTTAAAAATTGGGGGTGTCATGCACATTGCACATGGTGATTCAGATTTCGCGTCATTTCTTGTCAGGGTTTCAGAGTACAAAATGATATGGAAAAACCATTTTTTTCGATATTTCTGGTAGATGCACAAATGAAAATTTATTTCCAGCGAGTGTATGTATTATTCTAAAATTTATTAACGGCTAATTGACAAAATATTACTTTACTCAAACATTCAATTAGAAAATGTATAAGAGCAGCAAATTGACAAACATAACACACATTTGTGGAGGGTTACCTTTCACATACTGATATTGGATAACACTGTTGAATATGCAGACGTTTTATGTTGTTGTTTCTACACCAAAGAGCTGGTGAAATTTAGTGGAGAACTTTGTTACTTTCGATGAAAAGTATGGCAGAGCATCACCACAACAACTCATACTTGCACTCAATGCAGGTTTACATGTTATTGTTCGGTGAACTTGATTGAAAAAAAATAAGTTCTTAAACATTTAAATTGCTCATCAATAATATGAATCGGACTCATTCATTTTTACAAATAACCTCCGCTTTCATCAGGTATCATTGTCGACTTAGATGTGAAAAAATATTCATTTACGAATTGTTGAAGAAAAAGTTAACGGTTTAATTTCTTGCCTATATCGCCGGTTTAGGCCTATAAAAACATAATTTAAGTACTATTTAAAAAGCCCTCCATCTCTAATCCAGAGAAATGACGCCAATTTTGGATCACATTATATGTTATGATAACTGGTAATTTTACGTAAGAAGAAAAGCGAAAACTGAAAGAACTATTTCGAAACGCAATTTAGACTGGAGTTGTTTTTAAAGTTATATGTTTTAGATTATATTTTCACTTCAGTGTAATTACTGTTTAACTGACAGATGAAGAAAGCTTAAATTCCGTAATGTTCCTTGGAATTTCTTTTTTTAATGAAAATAATGGAAAAATTATCAATCCGATTATTTCACATTTTGCAGTTTGTTAACAGAACGAATCAACCAAAAGCTTAAACATTTTATGAACTTGAAAATTTAGTTAAACGCTTCATTGTTTCTACATTATGTACCGCTTTGGTACAATGCGGATAACTTTGATAACTTTATTTAATACAATCTTACAACACAAATAAGCCAAATCTTAGAAACTTTTAACGAGAAAACGAAACGCACGTTACCAAATACATCAAGCTGTACTTACATCAAAAAATTTTGAGTTCGCAAAATCCACTAAATTCCAATTTTTTACTTTGAAAAAGTTATTTTTCAAACGACCAAAGTACTTCTTCAAAGTACAGTTTCTTTCGTATGTATTTGAAAATATTTTAGATGTGGTACTTGTTCAGTTGTGACTTCATGTTTATTTATTGCCCCTGTTAGCATTTATTTGAACATTTTCCAATTAATCGCTTGAACAGATTATGTTATTAAAATCAGACCGCAGTTGGTTATTTCTAGAAGATCTAGAACTATGCCACAAATATATCATTAAATAAAATCGCCCTGATACTGATAAATTTCCGTTAAATGCAGCAGATAATACCACTATGGAAAGTACAATTTTTTTGGCCTTAGCTCAAAGCTCCTTTCATCGAATTGATTTTGTTTATCAAAACTCATCGGAAAATTTAATAAGAATAGCTTTGGAAGAGCTGGAAGCAATTTGATAAAAGCAGCAATGAGACTTAATACAGTCAAGTCGGTGTAATAGCTTTGTTTTCTACTAGAAATAATTTGGCAAAGCCTAGATTTGATCTCCTAAGTTAGCAAAACTTAGATGTTTTGATCAGTACAGTTTCTCGGAATTAAAGGAACGTAGAGTGCCATTGTCAACACATAAAACATAAAGCTTTAGTGCTTGCTTTTCGAACAGATCACAATTACGCTGCATGAAAGTAAACTTGAATTATGAATACAGTTTATCTAAGATTTGTCAACAAGATGTTACTTCCGACTTTTCGGTTTCAACTCAGATACATGTGGTTTATCGAATTAATTTACTATATATTAAGTAAGTGTTAGTTACTCAGAATACATAAAACAGGTAGATCTCGGGAATAATACATCACTTACAGCAAAGAGTTACCTATACACAGTCACTGCCTTGTGAAGAAGATCTGTTGCATGAACGTTATTCCTATTTTATCTTACAAAGAAGAGCCTCATCGAAATGCTATTCTAAACAAGCGTTCCGATTTATTTCGATCGATTAATTTTGTCACAATATTCTTACTTGTAGATCGTTATTTGATTAATGTCTCCATATTAAGTCAAGTAACAGAATACTTATAATAAAAAAATACTAAATAAAAACTAAAATCCTTACTTCTGAGCGCTTTTTGGTCTCGTCCTGCACCTTCGACTACATATTTCATGTTTTCATTCTTCTTTTTGCTCGCTCATTAATTCATTATTTTCTCGATCCGTCCAATTTTATTGTCCGGATGCGCTTTAACTTATATATCTCCCAGTTTTCTTTCAGATGCCCTTATATATGGCGTACACTTGAGTTTATAAGAATTAAATATTTTCTGTGTTGGTAATTTTAAACAAGCGTTTATTTGGATACTTATTTTTCATAATGTACATCATGTTATATGTAACTGATTCGCCTTCTATTTATTTGAAAGGAACAGATTACGTGTCTGAATATGAATTTGGTAAAGCTGGCCTACTAAGCCTTACTACTTGATTAAGTCTATTTCGCTCTGACTTCGTATGGTATGGATTATACCATTCTTCACTTATTTCCCTTTTTCTGTGCACATCTTTCGTGTGCGCCGTATTTGATACCAATTACTGTTGCCCCTTCTTTTATATTTGCTAATTCGGATTGTTCTCACCTTTACGTTCTTCATGCTTTTCTTGATGGTATTTAAGTGCACTTGCACAGTTTCAGTCATTCACAAGCACATTTTTATAGAACTCATATTTTCTGCACTGTCTGGTAATCCCGTATTATGAAAAACCTTTCTCAAGTGAAATTAGAAAAATGGTCATTCATAAATGACCAAATAGACTACATTACTTCATATAAAGCATATTGTCACATTGATGATTGATCTGGAATATTCTGAGTCATACTTATTTTCCAATTATTATATTAGTCTAATCATGTATCAGCGAATAAAACTCATTTTTTGTAGAAATTAAAAATAATTTCCCAGCTATTTCAGAGTGATGCCGTTTACGTTTTAAGAAGAGAAGAACATGTGGATAAAACTGGATAAATTTTAATAAATACACTGGATAAAATTCAATATAACTAGCTTGGTGTTGAGAGTGTATACAATTTAAAGATTGTTTACCTAAACAAAAATATTGGCGATGATCCTGATTATGACGTGATTGTTAAAAGCCATTGGGACAAGACATTATATTCAAGGGTAGAAAAAGCCTTTTAAATTATATACACAGTAAACGCCAAGCTACTTTCATTGAGTATTTACGTTTCGTCATCTGAAAAATATAAATGTGATATTTAGAGTGTTGCAAATTGACAATTCTATTTTTATTTAAATATAATAATGACGAAAGAAAATAAATGATTCAAAAACTTTTAGATAACTTAGAGCAAATTTACATTTTTTAATGAACCTCATAATATTTCAGACAACAATACCGAAATTTACATACACACCAAATAGTTAATTGCAATTTAAATGCATTTGGAAAATATTAAATTTATTGCATATGAGACAAAATAAGTAAGTTACAACATTAAAGAGCTGTTCGCTAAAAAAATAAAACTAGGAAAATATAAAAAATCAATTTCTTCCAGTAAAGTATTATCAATATTATAGATCGCCCCGTACTGCTGACAATATGACTTAAACACTGTGACCGGATCGGAATCGGAAAAATTGATTTTCATTGGTTGATTCTAAAGCAAAATATGATAACTGTAAAGTCGTATTTGATTGATCTTGTACATAATATTAGGTCTGCTTAGAGACAATAATGTCTTGCACGCACAACATATACACAGGCTGTTGTAAAGGCAAATTAGTTTCTAGAGATCAACATAGAGCCGGCTTTGGAATGTTTGAATTATAGCGCATAAACATTGGACTCAGATCAATCTATGTATCTGTTCGGTAAAATATGAAAATCGATTATTCGTAGTAATTCTCTTTAACCATGAGCGGTCTGTGTTCAAGAGTTAATTGCATTTCAATGTTTTGGATGAATGTGAATTTAGTATTTCAATGTTAGAACATTTACTAATGAAGAAAATGTCATTAACTAACTGAATAATAAGATGATGTGGAATATGATATATATTATATGATATTTTCTTCAGTGCAATAATTATCCATTAAGCTGAATTGAAAGGGTGTCTTCAGGTAACAAGTGCTATACAATTCCCCATTTAAAACTTTTAATATTTATAAGAAACTATTTTTATCTATTTTTTGAATATCTAAATGGCGCATGGTTTTTCATCTTCATCTTTTCAATTTAAAGTAGACGTTCCTGTATGGTTTTACTTAAATATTTCATTTTTTTAACTTTTTATGATAAGTGCATATAATAAAGAAGCTCGGTACAGTCAGTCGCCCACATCGAAGCCAAGACCATTGTAAGTTGATAACATACAGGAACAGTAGTTAAATTTTTATCTTTTTCTTACTCATTAACGCATAAAAACTGCAATTTTAGTAACAATATAGCTCGCATTAACGCATTAAAACATACTTCAATTCTCTGGCTCATGATTAACGAGCAGTTTTTATGCAATTTTTTTTTCTACCATAATCTCGCTCATTTTCCCATGGACCACTCAAACATCAACCATATGGTACGTTAGTTTTGAACTTTTTTGGCTTCTACTTGTTATTTAGTATTTATTGTCTTTCAGCTCCTTTCCCTCGAACAATTATTTAAATAAAATTTACATGTTTAGGGGTGCTTCATCCAAAAGTCCCACCATGAATCACAGCCCGACATTATATGCAGATCATATGTCAGCTAATCAGGTATTCCGCCATTTGACTATGTAACTTGTAACAAGGTGTTAATTTGAGTAAAAGTTTATACAGGCCACGTTGCTGGAAGACAACAGTTTGTCCTTTTTGACCAACACTCCTATGATGACTGGACGACCTAGAGATAGATCAGAATCACCTCCACATGATCACCACATGAGGTAAGTCATTTGATGAAATCAAGGAAAATTCAGAAATATGTAATACACTGTGCTATTGATAATGGAATTATAAAAGCTGCGAAAGGAAATGAAACGGTCTACTTTGGGAAAATGTCGGCAATATTGTACACATTGTAAGAAGCTTGTGGTTACACCTTTCCGTCCGACATTCTAGGCAATCTTTTTCCTGTCTGTGCTGGTCCGTTACGCGCACTGTTATTTTATCGCGCAAATAACGAAATTGAAACTTCGACAGTCTGAAATATTGGAAAATTTTCTTTTGTCGTCTTCTAATTCTTTATATGAAAATTGATATTCTCCTTCAGTTTTACGTTTTTACATCATTTTATGCACACAGGCTCGATTCTACTTCTTCTCTGTGGCTTCGTCATCTTCATCAAGCAAGCAATATAGCTGCACATATCTTCCTGAGTAAAATTTCTAAACATCAAACAAAAGAGTTTTTCTCATCATGGTGCACTTTAGTTTCTAATTTCGTTATAACCAAATAAACAATCAGAAACAACCAAACAAACAACCAGTCCATATCGGATACTAATGTGAATTTCCCCAGCAACTGTCGGGTCTTTGTCGCGTCTTTTCCGGTCGTTGTGTGTCTGATAATGTAAATCAACGTTAAGACACCGCTTCTCCGTTAATGAATGAATATGCTTGAGTATCGGAACAGGGAGCTGTGGTTTTCATACATTTAACTATGAATGTAGGTCTGCAATGAATGGAGGGTTACATATAAAGCAAGAGTTGGTTAATCAGGACCACCAGATTGTGCGAGAACCAGAGTCAATGCATCACATGATCAAGAGAGAGATGCATACTGATGCTTATGACGATATGGATCAAGAACAGCAATCAGATAATATGGCAGAAGATCTGACAATATCTTCGGATCATGCTGATCAATCAAATGCAATGGACGCATAGTAAATATCGGTTTTGAGTGATAGACACTTAATAAAAAGGATCTCGAATTTCACAGACTTTAAAATGCCGATTTTAGGATAGGTAGTTGATTTATTGGTAATCTTCTCCCGGATAAAAATGATTTTTGTACATTTCTGTGTAAATATAAAGTGTTATAGCGAGAAAGTACTGTTACTTGTTTAGGTACGAAATCAGATACTGACTAGGCAGGTTGATATACCACTTAAGTTTTTATATACAGGGTTATTTGTTATTATTGTGGTGAACTGCATTCATTTTCTACTATATAGAGGAACTTCAATTAAACTTGCGCTGTAAAGTGTGAATAAAAATTTTGTCCTAATAAGCTAAATGAAAACCTGGTGTGAAGTTGTATAATAATTTGCAATATTTTGGATGTTCAAAAATCATGTGGATGAACCAGTTTTAGGGCAAACTCATTTCAGTTCAATAATGAAATGAGACAAAAAATTGAGAATTATGAAAATATATTTGCTATGCAGGTATTCCAGCTTGTAAGCAATCTTATAAGTTGTCGCTTTGTGTTGATTACTATGAACAAACAATGTTCGATTTGAACAAAAATCATTACACATTCTTACCGGGTGTATAGCGCTTTCGGGTAAACCGGAAGTAGACAGCAATTTCGTTATTTTAAATTGAGCAATCTGTCTATTCGTGTATGTGCAAGCACCTGACCAAATTTTAGGGAATCTTTTCCGATAAGACGCATTTTTTATAGTGATAAATTAGATGAAATATATTTGAAAACTGATAAAAAAAATTTGCACTTATTACTATACTTGCACAGTAAAGCAAATTAATCAAAAACTAGGTCATTATCATCAACATCAAAGTCCCCATATTTTATCGATAATCGATTTTTGATCTTCAGCTGCATGACGAATCCATTTTCTCTCTCAATCCATCTTTATTTTCAATAGTTGGTTCCAAAAATGTACATTTGAGAGAAATACTTTTATCTTGCTCTGAATGTCTATTTCGTTGGTTGGTTGCTGATCTATTTCCTGTTAATTTTTAAATCCTTGCAGACTTTCCTTATTTACCCACTGACTATTACATTTCCTCGCGAAATAGATCTATTTTCTGCTGTGAAAGTTCCTTCCCATTTTGAGTTCTATATTTTTTTTTATTATTTGATGTTAGAATATTCGACAAGAGTAATACAAATTGGTCTATTCTACATTTCTTGCATTAATTGAACGTTAGCGAGCCAAAAATCCAGGCCAACCGGAATATAACGCATCCCATTCTATGATCAGCTTGAAATTTTCAAACCTTATCAAGATCTGCAGTAGACTAAACATGACGCTTGTTTTATTTACATTTTTTTCAGAGAGCCGTTGACTAATGAGAAGTGTTTCGGGAGAAATTAAGAATTTTTCTATAAGTTTTTTTTATTAGGCTCACCAAACTCTTAACCAGTTGCCACTTTGTAGTTATTGAATACCTGCATAGTATATAAGTTTTAAAACTATCGTCCATACATAATAGAACAACCTACAAAATTGTATGCTTTTAATTTGTATTTCTGCTTGAAAACAACACTATATACATCTAAATTTGAATAATCGAAAATATTCACAAAACTTTTAACAATATTTACATTGTTTTACATCGTATTTTATTTGGAGTTGAGAAGTAGAGATGCTGAGTTTTTATATACAGGGTTATTCGTTAACAATATAATGTATTCTACATTTTTGGCTCAGCCAAAAGCTCTGAAACAGTGTGGCACTGTTAGTACCGAATAAAAAGATTCCTTTTAGCATATCAGTTTTGCTATGTGGCGCCTCAAACATATACAACGGTGTGAGAAAATCTCGTAAGCCAAATAATGTTTCTGTTTAACTATCGTTGCGCTCATATAGTGATGTAAAATAAGCAATATTGTAAATTATTATCGTTAAGCCGATGTGCTATATATTTATCTTTACAAAAGGAAAAATATTCCATATCATTATCTAAAGTAAAAAACGTATATCAGTGTATAAAAGAGTAGATAAATCAGTTTGACTTTAGGTCTCTTCCATTGTGATCATCTTCTGTCACACCTAATTCAATTTGGAGTATTTTTTAAGCTTTTGCGGGGTCCTACTCAAATAATTTATTTCTGTCCAACACTGTTTATAGTCTAGCGATCAAATTTTTCCTTTTCCTCAACGTAATTACAATTCGCCTCGGGGGTGATTTACTTAATTGTCGGTATGTACTGTCTTTTTGATTGAAAAAATGTTACTACTTTTCTTTTTGTTTTTGACCTATCTAAACTTGGGCCCTACTTATTGCCAAATACATTTACTATACGAGGTGTTTTTAGAACTCTCGTACTTTAATTCTTCCAGATAATGACTTTTAGGCACACCTCGTATAATTGTGATAGACCTATTAGCTCAGTGCTTCTGGAATTATCACTTTTTAAAGTATTTATTTTATTGTACATTTTTATTATTATACTCGAACTAAAAATCGATCAACAAAAATTTTATGAATTTGTATAATTGCAGTGGCTACTATTAAAACGTCAACATATCATTGTAGAAATAACCGATAGCATGTTTCTACAACAAGCTATATTAAATGTATATTACGATATAATGATCGATTTTTATTTCTTTATTTTTGTTATTAGGTATTCAATATAAGTCTAATTTGTTCAAAAAGTTAATATTTGGAGAAGATAACTTATTTATTATTGTTAAGCTTTGTTCATGGGAGAACTCTGAATAATAACTCTTTGAAGACATATTAATGTTTACAATGTATAATGTTTTATATCATTTGAGCTATGGTTTCATAATATGTATTAATTTTAAAACAGTTATTATTCGTTTCATCCGTCCTCCGCTTTTTAGCACAATATTAATTTTAAACAATTTATGCGTAACACTAAGTTGGTCATAGATCATCTTTTATAAATATATTTGTTTGTAAATACAATATAAAATTTTTTATATCTTTTGAGAACGAGTTACTCCTACTTTTACGTATACATGGTATTTCCAAAAAGTTGTAACTTATTGATGTAAAAGCAAATAAATTAAAGAAAAGAAAACCCATTTGTGCTTCATGTTTATTTACTTTTCCTCCGATACGTAGCAGCGACAAATTTCGAAAGTTTGTTCGATCAAGTATAACATTGGATCAAAATAAAATCCTCAATAAAAAGTTTTACCGTCCTCGCAAACTTTCTATGAATCACCGCCCTTAGCCCTAATGTAAAGAAACGTAGTTAAAAGTTTCTCTCCCTTGGCGAAGGGTAATTTTCGATTCAATAGGGTACAAGCAAATATATAAACCAGAAATCAATACCAAAAATATCCACCGCATGAAAATGTAAGCCTCAGTTTAATATTTTGAGTTACAGAAACATGTAAGTAGTCTTCAGATGCGTTCGATATTCGTTAGTTCTTCTAGAATTGATCTGGTACGTCCGGACAAAAATATATACAGAAAGCTGTAACTTTATCGATTTGTCAGTGCTCGTTCTATTCTACTATCGATTTACAGTTGGATTCAACAGAGATCTCACTTTATGAGAAAATCAATTGGGTCCAAATTGTACGAATACGATCTGTTACCAGCTACCCCGCTATGAACGCGTTGCTCTAATAAGTAGGCCTAAAATTAGCTTTTTGTGACCTAAAATTGAATTATATTAAAGTATTTATTCTTTGGCGATGTTTTTGCTGATAATATCTTTTGAACAGACGGTAACAGTGTACTCATGTTAAATTATTGGCTACATACCTGTATCCCGTTTTGGTGATTACTTAAACGGTTGAGTTGGTTATTTTCTTTACGGTGGTAATTGGGTTGTGATTTAGGGCTGTAAAATATGGATTGAAAAGGAAGTAACAAATTAATTTAATTAACTCCCATATCTTACCCTAGGGAGTCTCTGTAAATATAACTGGCAGAAGAATAACCAGTTGTTAGAGTGAGAGAGTATCTACATAAGAAAATAAAGCATTATTGGTTTATGTGCAATGGTGTTTAATTCTCTTTTATCTAATTAATTTTGAATCCATGATTTTGCTCACTACGTCTGTTTCCACAACTTCTGTTTATTCCTGTTTTTAAATTCATTTAAATGACATTAATGGATTTTGTTTTTTCTTATAAATGAGGATTTTTTATATTTAATCCCCTTTAAAAACTCCCTGACGCATTGATTATTGGGAGTGGATCAATGGAATGGAGCTGGATTAGTTTCATGCAATTTAAGTGTAAAGTTATATTTTATGCAAATAAAAACTAAATGTAATGTAAAAAGTTAAGTGCATTAATTTATTCGAATAACTTTGAAATCTCGCAAAGCTTATTTCTTGTAATTTAAATTAAATGTAATTTATTTCATCATTTCAGTTTGAAGAGTGTAATAGTAGGGAGTCATAAATATTGTAAATTATATTATTGTTTTCTAAGTTAAATAAGATTTACTAATGTTTAATATACTTACAACCAAGGACCTGGACCGGGTCGAAATAACTGTTCCGTTCCGGTTTCGGATCAAGGCAACATTTTAATTTAGGTTCCCGTATTGTTCCGGTTTAGAAAATATTTTCCAATTTGGTTCAGTTCCGGTTGCCGTTTTTTCTCGGTCAATTTCGGTTCCAAAATCTATATTCAACAAACGAGAGCAAAAATATTACCCTCTATCTAGAAATTTCATTATCTTTTCCTTGCTTCTTATATTCTACAAGAGAAAAGATGCGCAAACGATCCACTGCTTCCTACTGTACTTGTACTTCCACTGGTTGTGCGGTAGATATCATTATAACAAGTAAGTAATAAGTATATAAAAATAAAAATGTATGTAAAATTTAATGGAACAACATTAAAATAAGGACTCCTATACAAAAATTGATTTAATCGTGATATTTTTGAAAAGTATTTTTTTACTAAGTTTTCTGACTAGCGCTTTTTCTTCATTCCGTTTTCACTCAGGGCCATAATTTATGGCTTTACACTCTTCACGATCTTTTGAGTTGGTTTCGTCGGGAGCTCCAGTTTATAAGTTTTTGTTGTTGGTGCTCGAAAAACTAAATTAATTCAACTATAAAAAAGGATTTTAAAAGTAGTGTATAAACAAATGTACGGTCTTTGTCCTTTTCGATTGAAAAGTCGCTCGGTCCTCACAAATAATATTCTTCCTCTAAAATGTCTTTGTCAATATTAGACCTCGTAGGCGGCAACAAAAATTGAGTTCCAGGAACGCTTATTAATACTTGAGCAAACATGTATAACTCGGAATTAAGCTTTCTATTGTTTTTTGATCCACTTTATAGAAATTTAAAATAATTTTAAGTTTGTTGAGAGAGAGCTATAAATGAATCATGTGAAGAAAATTTGTGCTGATTAATTCCTGTTAATACTTTTAGCTCTGAATCTGTATGCCTTTAAAAGGCTTCGATTTCACGTTAATGTAGATACAGATGATTTCGTTTCCATGTCGTGTTGGTCAGCGTCAAATTCAGAATTGGTAGAATTTCAGTTTTTAAGAACATCAGTTTTTTTCTTTTGCTCTTTCTACTTAATTGCCGTCTAAAACTACCTTATACTGGGAGTCCAAAAATATCCCCGCAAGGATCACTTCATTATTGAACAGCCTAACTCTTTCCTCCATTTCCCTGAAGATAACTGTTGCAAAGAAGAACCGAAGTTTTCTTTAATGACATTCTTGTCATTGCCTATAAAAACTTTTATAACCAACAACTACTTATTAGTAGAGCAAAAACTTATTATTCCCGAATAGCGTTAGAAGCATAGTTAAAAACTCACATAAACATAAAAATTTAAATTGGAAAGTTTTAATTAACAATCGAAATTACTGTATTTATTTATCTAATTATATATTTTGAGATTCCCGTAACGATCTTTGAATCTAAAACTTCCATTCATTTTGTGTTATCGAGAGGAAAATTTCCTCGATCGAGAAAAAACATTTATTACATAATGAAGACCAAGTCTTTAGAAAGGAAGTTTCAACGATACCTACCATTTGACATGTAAGGAAAATCGCTCCCGGAATAAGAACTGAAGAGCCAAAAGATTAGCATTTCTCTGGAATTATTCTGCAAGATATCCAAACTGAGATCGGCTCTGTCCCGTAAGACAGATCCAATCACGAGAACGATAGACAATATCGCTCTCAATGAGAATTATTTTTTTATTGAGATTGAGACGCACTGTAAATAATTCTTCCGATTGAAAAAAGCAGTCAGATTGACGATTCACCAGAGATTAACACACACAACCCAAACAAACAAGATTAACACACATCCCAAAACCTGAAACCATTTAGGACATCATCTCACTCGGATGATGATCTTTCTTTAAAAAGTAAGCGATTCAAACTAATTTTTAAAGTTCTTCATTGTGTTGTCAATAGAATTTTAATGATTAATTTGAAACTTCCGTTTTTAAAAATAATTTTATTCCAAATTAATACAAATTTTACGTGTAACCGAACTATGACTTATTACTTCTTATAACTGTGACCGTAACTATGTTAATACTGTCTTTAGACTGACTATCTAAAACTGATTTCTGACCAGACCTCTTATGACTGACTTTTTATGGGCTGGGATTTTCCGCAATTTCTTTTACTAGCCTTTTTCTTGCTAGGCGAAAAAAATTTAAAGCTGCGACACTCACTTATATCTGTTGAATGAATGCTGTCAACTTACAACTGGTATTCAGAGCCACACATTTGAGAATACTTTCAACTTTTAACATATACAGGACGTCTGAAACTATAGACACAGTGTGACTTCGTTTAATATTGAAAAACTGTTGAAATATCAAACATGCTTTTACATATTACTATATGCGAGTTCGCTTTCATTAGTAATATGTATCACTTCAATAAATGGACTTTTTATTTTTCTATCTAATATTTAGTACGGCGGTTCTCCTAAATTACAACATTCAAGTCTATTTCATTCACTAATAAATGGCCTTTCGTCTTTGCAATTTCATTAAAGTGAGAATATTTATATTCGTGTGTAGGTTGCAGAAATCAATATGCTGGAGAATTTACGGCACTTTTTGTTTTGTGACTTTCTAGATATCTGAGTTCATATATTCCACGCCTGACTACAAATTGACTTAATGTAATATGACATGCTGCAAATGATTAACCAATAAATAAATCAAAACAATGTATGTGTTTTTCACTTCTGGAGTCTGGATATTATCGACCAGAGAAACCCCAATTGCCAAACCGAGCATGCGCCGCAAAACTATTTGATCTGCTTGGAAGATTAAACTTCCAGACCTTAATTCAGAATTCGTTCATTCACAACCTTATGCAGGTCTAGAAGGGTAAGTACCTCATTTTTTCTCTCGTTTAAATTAATGCTTTAATAGATAACGCGAACTTAATGGCTTTTACTATATTATTTTTTGGGGTTTCTTATAACATTTCAAAAATATTTCAAAACAAGCCAACGCCTTTATTATGAATCAATCTTAAATTATTTTATAACCCTTAATATGTTCCGTCTGAAACCCATCAATCAAAACTCGACAGATCGCCTCTAATGCCTAGTATGAACTGATATTGTTCAACAGGTTCAGGAACAACTACTAAATGTTTGCTTTTTTCTTTTGGACGAATGAGTTGAAAAACGTTTTGAAAAAATTTGATTTTATCTTGCTCATTATAATTTAATAAAATTCAAAAACCATAAATATAATTTTCCTAATGGTTCGACATTTGGGATTCTTTCGTTCGCTAAAAAGATCTTATCAAATGTAATTTGTAAAACATTAATATATCTATATTTAGAGAAGTAGTCATATTTGTTTTTTTTTAAGTTACTTTTAAATTTTACATTTTAAATTTAAATGAGCCCGAAGTGCAATCTTATGTGAATAAGTTATTTTGCAATAACTCTTGTCCTTATTTAATGATTGACTATAATTTCGACGGCGCCTTAATATCGCTCATTTTTATTCCAAAGAAAAATTATGCTTTCAGTTTATTCGCTGTCAATCATTAATAATTCATTATATTTTTTAGAAATTGTATTCAGTATTTTCCAAAAATACGCAAAAATTGTCAATATTGTTTATGTTTTTATTATGTATAATAGCGATGCTATTTTTGGCAATTCTCATTGGGGGAGTTTAATTTAATAATGGTAGTTGATTCGGTGTAATAACAACAAAAGCAATTGCGGATGTTGTGCTACATTTGTTCTGGCATACTCAGGGTAGTAGGTTTGTGTTATCGCTTTAATGCACATTTCATATATTTATTTATGTAGCATATAATGTAAGCAATAACTTAATCTAGTAATTCAAAATTACAAAAAAACGAGTTTGTATGTGTAATCTTTAGTGCCCCGAGAAAGCCAAAATAAATATGACAAAAAGTCGTTAAATAGGAAAAACCGGCCTTTGATCGATCTAATTCCCCTATTTCAAATTCATAGTATCTATTTTGTTTGATGCTGGATCTGCAATTATAGAAAAACAATTTTAAGTTGAATTCTGATTGAATTGAATTGAATATGAAAGCCAACAAAAAAAATGTTCTTCTCTACAGGCAGAGATTTAAGATGCGACGGAATTATCTTGTTGCTGAACCTTTAATTTAATTCAGTCAGCATTAAGCAAATTTACGAAAAGGTTGCAATATTCAAGAACAACTAAATGTGCTCCAGAATTAGAATATGTAAAAATATCAATTTTCAAATATAAATGAACTATTTAGACATGTTTCTGGGCTGTCGTGTACAAAATCTGAGAATAAAATGTTGAACCTGCTCATGAACCTACAAATTTAATGTGAATTAAGCCGATCAAGACCAATACAACAACCACTGGTATTTCAATCATGTTTTCTCTTCTGTTCGTATATTAGTGAAACAAATTTTTCTAACTAAATAAAAATATTCATGGCATATTTAGAATTGCAGTCCATTCTCCGAGCGTTCCCATGTGACGCAAATGAAAAGAGGCTTTCATAGGGGAATATGGAAATGCAATGAGTTTTTTTTCGGAATCAAAATATATGATATTGGATGGTAAAATATGCATTAAAGTGAGCATTCACTGTGAAATAAACTTGGTGCAAATGACTTACTTTACCTATACCGTGAACCTATTAAAAAGCGCAGTAAAATCTATGGATTTTGTCCTATTTTGGCAAATTTGTTTTTGGATCAAGAGAACTGAAATTTTGGACGAAACGTACGATTTACTTTCAAATTTGTAAGGGGATATATATTTTTTTTCAATATTTTCAGAAATGTGTTGCCGATTTTTTTGGAAAAGTGAATTTATCAGAGCGCAAAGCGGATCCGGAGACTAGTCTGAAAATATTTTCTATTCGCGTCTCATTTTTGTTCCAGTTTTGAACAAAAAATATTTTTGCGACGTTCAGTGCTGTTTATAGGCTTACCATAATGACCCCCTGGTTTTTATATTCCATGGCCGTATTGCAGAAAGAATAGCAGCTCCAACAATGCGCACAAGTTCAGCATTGTCTCACACTTAGTTGTTCCATTGTGGCATATCAATTTAATCACTTTTTGACATAATTACCGGAAAATTAATAATACTGATATTAAACTTTTTAAGAAACTTTGTAGATTGTCAATTTCAGAGGTAGCATAATAAGAGTGAATTTCAATTTTTCCAATAAAACCGTTAAATCTTATACCGACTCTATTTAAACCAGGAGACGCTACGAATAGAACCTCTTAAGAGCATTAGTAATATGCGTAGATGTAGTAATAATGAGAAAATGTCCATTCGACAATCTAGACTTTGGTTATTTCCTTGTATTAATGTAGGCAATAATTAATAACAGCTTCTTCAACTAAAAATGACGGAATCTTGCGTCTTGCTACTGCTCGTCGGTATTCTGGCGCTAAGCGATGGAATTTTTGGAGACAGTGATTTACAAAGTGCTTTAGATGCGTTAGATCGACGACAGCGGGAGATCGTGGAGTACGAAAAACAACAGCAATATGGATTTACTCCTTACGAGCAAGTCGATGAATTAACGTTCCTGAAGAACGCTGCAGGTATTTCAAATTATTTATTCGAAAGCCACTTTGCACGAAAGTGATTAGAAACTTAGCAATAATATGAGCTTTAGATGGGAATGCTTATGGCAAAGACTATGTAGATGATGACGACTATGAAACGTACAACAAAAGGTTAACTTCGTCATTTAGAGAGCGCCAGGGATATCGCGAAAAGCAAATAGAGGAATTTGTTAGGAATTTATATAATAATTTAGAAAGTAATGGAATGCCCGGTAATAGACACTGTTCATTAGGTATTCTACAATAGATACTGAATTTGAAAAAATATTTAGGAGGATTTAACAAAAATGATCTGAGAGCGTTGTGGGATCGCTATTATGGCAACGGCCTTTCGGATGAAAATCCAGCAATGAGCAAGAGGTACTACCCAATATATGAAATGCCAAATGTTGATCTTAGGAAGGGAGGTCGATACGTGGACAATAGCGAAGAACCCTTACTTTCCGTATGTTCAACTTAAAATAAAAAATTGCAGTTACAATATTTTTTTTTAGATTCATCATCATGTTCCGCGTTTGAGCGAACCAGACCACAAGACAAGTTATTTAAGAAACCGCTATCCGCATGAGAGCTCATATAATCCAGCTCTTAACATGTACGGGGTTAATAAAAGGCTCATTGTAGAAAAAAGAAGTAATACTCACATCAAAAACGAAAAACGTTCGGTTAAAAAGCAAACAGATCCTCAAGTGGAAAAAGACCTACGCAGCATTTTCGGGAGTGATGAGAAAACCCATGCTGATACCGACAAACTGCGTAAGCAAGTATCTACCCCGAAACCACAAGCAGCAAATAATGTTGGTACCCCAGCACCTCGAAAAATTGAGAAGAAAGATCGAGCTAAAATGGATGTAAGCAAAGATGTGGACATTAACAAAGAAGTGTTTGCACCTGTCGCTCCACAAATTGGCAAACCCCTTCAACTAAAAAAAAAGTCAATAGACTGGTCCGACTATTTTGGCTTAGACAGGCGCAAGAAGTCTGAGCCAAATAATGGGTTAGATAAGGAATGGTAAGATATTGCCTAATTATAGTGATGTCTTTATTTAGCTACATTTCGCTTGTAAGTAGAATCTAATTTTTGTAATTTAAATTGGATTTTACTATTTTGCTTAACTCATGAGCTGCTATAATTCGCGCTTGATTTCGAACCAACTGAAACCCGACTCGAAAAATTAACTTGGTACTACACATAATATTCAGCGAGAGTTTTGAGTTATACTACATAAGTATTTACCTACATAAATTTGGATTTTCCACCTTTCGAAGTTAGGTCAGCTGTTTAATTTTGAACATCGCTATATTTTACATAAAAAATAAAATTATAAATAAAGCCTATGTGGGCTAAAAATATTGGAATCGATTTGAGTCACGTAGTTACAGTCACAACAAAATAGTTACAGCAAAAAATGTTTAAATATTCAAAACGTCAGCGTATTTATACTGAGAGACAATGAGGGGTTACGAAGCAGAAGAAGAAGTGGATGAAGAAAATGAAGATGACAAATATAGTCAAAAAAAGAAAAATTCTTAAAACATAAAATAGGTGAGTGTAATGTTTTATATTTTTCATGCGCACCTTTCTACTGCTACTATTTTTTAACATCCGCTGATTCAAATGCTACAATACATCTACATCAAATTTATTAGAAAAAAACATGCTATATATAATAGTGTCAAAATAGTAGAACCGCTTTGGGTAATTGATAATTTGCTCAATACGGCAATATCCATTTATTTTAGAATGGGATAATCGACAGACAAGAGAAACTTACCCGAGACGCTTTTCATTTAGTATGTAGCAAGCGATAACTCGGCAAGTGTATCTATATTTCCACATGGTTTACTGTGTAAATAATATGATAGAAGATTTTACCTATACTCTCTATTAGTAAATGTCTTTCAGTTTAGCTCGTTCCATATTTGGCGCAGTCGGTAGGAATGACCCGAGTAACCAAATACAGCAGCTTGCTAATATAAAAAAAAGTCTATTATTAGGCCACTTTTAAGTTTAGTAAGCCTGGTTAGTAAAATGTTACCAATATATGGTATTCTTGATGCTGCAGAAAATACGTACGAAATGAAACTAGAAAAATAACGAAAAAGGGGAAAAATCATATTCACTTACATTTAGGAATGTTTTCCGGGCTTTCAACTGCTGGATTCCCCGTCGTATTTATGCAGCCCAGCAATCAGTCTTAGTCGGAAAGCACGGGATTTTATTTCGCCCACTGCCTCATCGCCTTTGATAATATCCACCGCAATTGTGGACGAAACGTCAGGAAGAAATTCCCATAGACCACGGCTTCAAAGCCCGAGAAACATTCCTAAATGTGATTTAACCGGCCGTGAAAGCCTTCATAGTATCATATTCAATGTTAAATAAAGGAAACAGGGAGCCAATTTTAAAGGCTGCAATAACTACAAATGTTCTTTAATGAACAGAAAACTGAGGATTTCTGCTCTTTATGAGTTTTACATGATTACTTCCGAAACTGAAATGGCCGCCTTGATCAACTATAGTTACAATCTTTTTCTATTTCTGGACACCACAAACATTTTCGAGATCAGTAGTGTGCCGTTCATTTCCTCACTTGAAAAGGTAATATCTCATAAAATTTGCTTCTGATTTGAATTGTTTGTCTGATAACTGTATATTGGGAATGCAAGAGTTCGCTCATATTCCTCGTTGAAGTGAATTATAATTTGCAGTGGGCCTACGTTTGAAACTTAAAAAAAAATACATAGGGCGAAAATGAAGCACGCTACTGTTCTTTGGTTTAACCACTAGTTTAGAATGGAAGGGTTTTGAACAATTAACTGGAGCTTTTTAAACGTATAATTGTAAAATTCCATTTACAGCAATATTTAAAAAAAATCTTATGCAGCGCCAGGCAAAATGTTTAGTTGCTATTTTTATACGCTACTAAATATGAAATTAGAAACCAAAACATAGTTCTAAAACCACGTGCCATATATTATGTACTTAATATTCCATTTAATATGGTTGTATTTATTGTTCCAGTTATAGAAAGATATTTAGTCTTATTTAAATCGCATCAATTGCAAAAGGCCAAAATTTCCGAACTTTAGGCTAATTGTTAAATTTTCGGTAAAATATTCACACTCAATTCGCACAAAATGAGGACAAATTCATAATCGTTGGAAAGGCATAAATCTTTTCAATCGATATTTTATTAGAGGTAATCAGACTAATCCATTTCAAGTGCAAATCTGATCGAAAAGGGATAGGCTTCCTTTTCCTATTAATTCACTCAATGGTACAAACATCTGGTGTATGAGAAAAAACATTTAAGCTGGAAATAGGTCTATTTTAATTATTTAATAAGTGTATCGAAATTTGAATATCGTATTAAATCAGCTGGAGACAAGTATTGAAAATCACCAAACAATTCATATTGAGTGCATTCACAAATATTTAAAAAATACAAACACTTAAGAGTTTTCATATAGCATATCCGAGGAATTTTTGCGCGAAATAAAGATACATGTAACATTTTAAGATATAATTTTCCAATTTCTTTGCTCTTTGATTCGTGTTTTACATGTTTTAGTATGTTAAAAACATGTATGTGTTATTATGAAATTAGATACTGGTTTTATAGATGTAGTTCTAGAAATTAATTGCATAGTGAACAGCAAATACTGGGAAATAAAACGTGAAAAATTCGTTAAGAAATAAAGTTTTTCTTAAGAGATTTATTTAAATGGCGTGAAAGCTTTGCGGAAACAAACACATCTTTAGTGGTTTTGGTAGAAAAATCGATGATTTTAAGTAAATTCGTAAATATGTTGTTTAAAATATGGTTCTTTGGTTACATTTTTCAACAATACAAATGTATTAGTATATTATATTATTATACACACTTGTATTTATATAAACTGGTCGTTTAGTTATGTACAAATTAACTCGCAGAAAACTGTAGTTATTGCAAAACCCTTTTGTGAAAATCTTTCTTCAGCTGAAGTAGAAACACAACAATTGAGATGGACAATACAAGCAGACGAATTACACATAAATAATTGATTAAACGTATGTATGAAACAACTGTTCAATATCAATTTATGTCTCTAAAAACATGTTCCATGCCACTCACTTGTTGGCGTTGTTGCTGAGATTTAACCAACCATTTTTTTGCAGGCCACGGAACAATCATCTCTAATTTGCTTTATTTAGCTTTAGTCTAGTATTTGGTCACATAAACTAATAAATATACCTACAAGGAGCCCACAATCGTACCTAAACTTTTTTTTCGATATAGTAGAAATCATGAAATCAATCAATATTCAAGGATCTAAAGAAAATGTGCCTGAAAAGAGCAAATGATAAAAATGAAGAATACGAAGAAAATAAATCAGAAGTCATCAGGATCCCTCATAGTATGCTAATCCTAAGGTTGTTTTAAAGAGAATATTTTTAGGATCGTTGTGATAATAAAAGTAATATGTACATTTTTACATTCGGTATGGCATTGCGTATTCATTTTACTTCATACCATTAGGCCTGGTTTAGGAACCTCATTTAACAGATATTTTATTATTATAACGTTTATATAAGTTTGTCGTTAAGTTATCTAAAGATTGGTATCCAGGAAACTGTTTTATACTGTAAATAGCACGATTATTTCTCGAAACTCTCGCCGCATATTACTTTTTAGCAAGTAAGTTTTTAGCTGTAAATTTCCGTGATAATTTCATTTACGTTGTTTACTGGCTTTCCACGACTTTTAGACAAACGGTGAATTAATAATAATAAAACAAATCTGATAACTCAATTTCAATTGCCTACTTAAATATGGGTACACAGGGGGTTCCACTGGAAACCGCTGCGATCGATATCTGGCAAACTATAATTAGGAGCAATTTGAACAACAGGACAGTGTGCCGATGTTATTGGGGGACGCAATCTAAAATATTTTTACTTCCGGTTATACGGGAAGTAGGTATCAACTTGTCAATTTTAAATAAAACACCCTATATATTATCAGATTTTTGGATTTTACCTACGTCTAACCGTTTTTGATATGTTTGAAATTTTATGTGATAAATAAAAATGAAATTTTATGTGCCAATCGAATAGGTATTCATTTTTCCTATAAGGAAAACGCATTTTTTGTTGAAAAAGACTTACTTTACTCGAATTTCCACAAAATCTTCATAACTATTAATGCAGGTGTGAAAAAAAAAGCTAAAAATTACGTTGAGAAAACCGCCCAAAATCAATTTTTTCAAATGGAAACCGCCATTTTTTATAATTTTATTATTTTATTTTTTTTACCGTTATTTTTAAAACAACGGTAAGTTTGTGTAAAAATGTCTATTTGAAAATTGTTCAATTTTCGAAATATTGCCAATTTAATGTATGTAATATTGCTATTTAATGGCATCTTATTTTAAATACTGTCACTCTCAGTTGCCATGACAAAAGGGGGCCATTTTTGATACAATTTGATGCTAAAGCAATATTCACAGCTGTCAGTTACCTTTTGAAAATAATTAATAATAATGACCATACGTTTAAATTATACAAACAAATATTATTAAACTTATTTATTATTTAAGTAGAATGTGATAAAGTTATATCAATAATTCAAAATCATTTTGAAATAATCTATTTTGGGTCAGCAAAGATTCAAAATACCTAAACACCCCACTTGAATTAATTCAACAGGCGAAAACTACCACCATCGAGGCCAAAACAAGAAGTTCCGGTATTCCATTCAAGGTATCATTTACGCCACTTTACTACACATTCCTTCCAATCCGGTATTCGTGCGCATCGAAACCGGTTTAGAAATTCAAATTCCTCGGGTAAGCCCGCTTCCTATAGGCCGGAGTCGGATTCCACGAATTTCGCGCAGTCTCGCATCGGGGCGTTTCCCATTCTTCGAGTTTTCCCGTCTGCCATCGGATGAACGAAAATTCCGCGAACTCTTCGGGATATTCTTCACGTCTTAGATGGGTTTCGGTTAGAGAACCAGTTTTGAGGTGAGATAGAGGAAATGCCATTATGTTAAAATTTAGCCACGTACGGGGTGTTTTTCCCATCCAATTCTAAATTTATTTAATAAATTCGCTAATTTTTGTTGAAATTCACGCATGCACAAAGTCAATTTGAGGAATTTTGGGTGACTCTAAATTCAAATATTAAACAAGTTGGCCCAAACATGGCCACTTTCGTCATGGCAACTGAGTGACTTCATTTAAAATACGACGCGGCAAAATAGCCATATGAAAACATTAAATTGACAATATTTCGAATCGCGAATAAACGAAAAAAAAACACTTTTATGTATGTATGTATGTATACACTTACATGTATATAATATCGCAGTTTTGAATAAGTCTGATGGTAAAGCCCAAATATATCGAAAATAGCAGGTAAAGAATCAACGTTTCCATCAACATGGTTTATTAAGGTTTCGAATGCTGCATATATAAAGACATAATTATTTCCGTGTATGCCATTAATATTCTTTAAACCTAGGTTAATGGAAAGATATCACAAGGCCATAGCTATAACAGCAAAGAAAAGAAACGCTAATCTACCTTTGCAGTCATTTCGAAGCCATGAAGAAAACTCACTCTCCAAAGATGACTCGCAGGACAAAGAAGCACAAAACATAGATGAAATGGGTAGGAAACTTGAAAAATTAGAGGACGACATAATCGGAAAGGCATTAAAATATACGGGAGCACATCAAGGTGATTCCGACCCAAAACAGGTATGAAGTGTTGGAGTATAACAAGGTGCGTGGTTTTGTTTGATGATTTGTTATAAAGAATGCTAAGAAAGAACTGAAGAGGATGAAAAGTAGAATTCAGTTCATCACGTTCGCTACGTATAATTCAAATGATATCCAAATTTTAATATTAGGATATGGATTTTTGCAAAAGCAATCGGTTTCCTGAAATAAAACCAAAGTAATAGTACTTATATAAAGGAAAATAATTAACTGAAATTACATTTTACATTTTTGATATACAGGGTTGCTCATTAGTGCGTCAAAGTGCGATATCTCAGTAAATATGAACTTTACAAGAAAATACGTCCTACGAAAGTTTCCATGGTAATATGTACCCGGTTAACTTGATCTAAACAAAAATAAATTAATTTTCTCCCTTTTTGCAAATAGCTTAGAAACGGTGCTTCTCAGAACTAGGGCACCT
>NW_026017110.1:55915104-56005553 GCF_020466585.1 Dendroctonus ponderosae | reverse complement strand
ATTGCGCGGTTTAGAAGTATTTCCTTATAATTTAAAACATATCTACACGTAGATCATGATGTTCTGTTAGAATCGCTGAAAACTGTTTTCCAAAATTCGCAGCGGGTAGTGTACAGCATCGATTTCTGTGGAACCCAGTAGCTGTCAAAACTTTCACATTTTTACGAATAACTCGGAAATCGTAAATTTTTCAGGTAAAACGGTTGAAACAAACATAAATTAAAATTGAACGGCCAATCTGAAAATAACAAAAAAAAGGGGGGGTTTCATTTAAAAAACCAGAGTTGGTAACTACCACACGTTTATGATGCACCCTGTATATTGGAAAGTAATTTTAGAATGTGGACCTTTTAAACGTGAAAAACTTTCGTTGGACGAATTGTCTTGTAAACTTCATATTTACTGAGATATCGCACTTTGACGCACTAATGAGCAACCCTGTATACATACATACATTTTTGATATATTCATATATTCTTTCTTCAGATATGAGTTCACACCGAAATCAAAATTGACGCGGATTTATAGTATTTGAACATACGGGGTATCAATTTGAAAACTTCCCACCCTTAATGTCTTTCTTGTAGTTGAAAATTTGAAAAATCGGAAAAACCCGTCAATTTATTTGTAAGGGGGACACTTTAAATCTATATTTTTAGCCTCCTTTTTTCAGCCCCCTAGGAGGGGCAGGTGTCACCATTATAATCTTAAATGTCTATTTAAAGTGTCCCCCTTCCAAATAAAATTGATGGGTCTTTCAGATTTTTCAAATTTTCAGCTGTAAGAAAGATATTAAGAGTGGAAAGTTTTAAAATTAACACCCGGTATAATTTTTAGAGTTATGACAATTCACCTAAGTTCTAGCTTTCATACATGGTCTTACATATGTGAAATCTCTTTCAGATCCAACAAATTAAAGATAATATAATTTCTCGATTAGCCCAGGCGTATAATATTGAAAAAATGCGAAATGCACTGGAAGAGTATAAAATCGAAATAGAAAAGGCTTTGAGGGAAGTTGAGAAGTCCACGCCAGATGAAAAACTGATTTCCGAATATACTTCCGAAGACAAGCGAGTTTCGGTTCCAAGAAAGGAAGCTATTTCTGACAGCAAAGACACAGTGGATGCCGATAACAACATCAAGTGCACGACATCTGAAGACTGCCACGAGCAAAATTATAAAATGCCATCCGACATCATAGATTCTCATTTTGCAATACTAGGTAATGATGAAAAATATAATGATATTTGATTTAGTTTGCAGGCTTCCTTAGAATGATGCGCACTTATTTCACGCAGGTTTTTAAAAGGAAATTTTAAAGTAATACTTTTAGATTAAAACTATCTCATCGAATGTAAAAATGGCCCAGGTAGTTGATATTTTTTGCAAAAACGCTTAAAATTGAAAACGTTATTTTGGTAAAATTAGATGGCAACTTTAGACACTTTCTTGACTTTGCGCCATAGCTGCAATACAGTTTTAAACAAAATCTTAAAAAACAGAGCAGATCAACAGTTGTCCATTCACTATGGTAGCAACAATTGACAAGTTTATGTAACGCAAAATTAAGTATGTCTAATGAAAATATGGCGCTCTTAATCTCGGAGAAAACACCATTGTTGCAATTGAAGCAAAACCCCAATTCTGAATTCCATTTATTCTAAGGCAACAGCTGATGTTATGAAACTACCAAGATCATCTATTTTCGAAAATCAATTAGGAACCGTTTTTCTTTGGTTAACTCACAGCAAGAAGAACTAAAATTCAAATGTTTTTTAGAAAGCCATAAAATGACCCTCTAAACACATCTTTACAATAGGCAAAATATGAAACTATCTGTTTAATTTTAACTAATTTGCTTCTTTCAGAATGTCCAGTGATTCAGAGAGCTTGCAATGATGTTGCTTCGTTAATAGGCTATTATGGGCATGTGTTTGAATCAGCTTGCCATATTCATCAAATGTGCTTGTTATGTGTAAGTAAACTGACCAAATTCCCGTTACTAGAAACTTGTGTAGCTACCTAAAATCTAAAAATTACCTCAACATACCGTGTTGTCACGATTCTGCAAGACATGAAGATGAGAATAACAGAATAATTCATCTAAGTCTCTAGTGATATGCGAACTGGTGTCGTCGGTCAATCAGGACATCAGGTTAATAGTCAAGTCAATCTGAACACTTTATCTAAGTAGATCGTATACAGTATCATATACAGGGTACGTCAGTTCATAGCAACACGACTGAGGACACTCCACCCCTGATTTTAAGTTGTGTTTGTCACAGTAGGTATATTTCGGAGATACTAGTGATAATTTATTGATTTATTTATCCCGTAATAAGTTACGCCCCGTAGAGGTCAAGCTACGAAGTTTCATACATTTTCCAGCCACTTTTTATGCCAACGGTTTAATTGTGTTAGTTGCTCAAGATGCAACAGAAACAAACACGAACAGCACCAGCAAGGAATTACCTGAATTTGACCGTGAAACTGAAAATTAACACGTAAAAACATAACTGGTAAAATCGCTGAGGCTACAAAGACTGTGGACTAAAAAAACGTATTCAAGAAGAAAGGAACATTTCAGCCAATTTCCTTATCCCTATTAATTACGAAGGTTTTTGAGAAATTATTTTATAGTTCTATGAGTTGTTCTATTTGGGTTTTGTTCAAACATGAATAGATAACACTTCAAAAAGCCACAAATGATTTACATATTTTAAATTTTGTTATCTTGGACCTGATATACAATTCTTTAACGAAATTTATAGTATAGTTGTATTATAAATTTATTTTATATTTATGTCTCAATTATATTTTCTAGAGCCAAAACAGCTGGTTTTCACCTACGAGGCAATGCAACACACTGTTTTTGACCAAGGCATTTGAGCTTTGTGATGGCAAAGAAGAGTGTAAAAAAGAAGCTCGCCGGTCTGTTAGATATCTGTTAGATATAAACAAGTCTCTTCAAGCTCAAACCGCTCTTACCGATGAATGTGAATTGCAGTGTCCGGATACAGATATGTAAACTCAAAATGATAAATGTGTTGTCTCCCAAACTGAACGTATCCCAACATAACTGTTTCTGAAGAAATCGGTCAAATGCATGTATCTTCCGTC
This sequence comes from Dendroctonus ponderosae, assembly GCF_020466585.1. Taxonomy (NCBI): domain Eukaryota; kingdom Metazoa; phylum Arthropoda; class Insecta; order Coleoptera; family Curculionidae; genus Dendroctonus; species Dendroctonus ponderosae. Next base: position 56,002,430 of record NW_026017110.1, on the reverse strand, counting down.
TATACCTAAAGATACACAGATTTTCAATCTGTGTTATATACATTACGTAACTACTATATTACTATATGTTTAGAAAGACAAATACTTATTGATGTCTAGTTGTTGCTTAAAATTAAAAAAAGAATATCCTTGAAACGTTGTTGTTATTCAATTAAGCTTATATGAGATGATTACAAAATGGCCTTGATTTAATTGTAAAACGAAGTTGTCTATGCTCACGGTAAAATACCAGTTACGCTGATTATGAGACAAAACTACAATGATCAGACGTTTGTAGAATAAAAGGATAAGTAAAAAAGTGCTATAGGAAAGTAAGAAATATTTTAACAAATGAAGCGATCTCAATGTTTTGGAGTAATTATGACAATAATGTATATCAATCTACGTGATGCTAATATCATGCCATACAGGAACATTTTGAACTCGTTCATTTCGAGATCGTGACACCTATGTATTTTTCCTTGAAGATGGAATGGACTGTATTAAGTTATACTATACTTACTTAATGTTTCAATATATTTTAAATGTAAACACTCAGTTTTATTACCTTGACTTTTAGAAATTGTGATGTGATTAAATTGGTCCGAATACCATCCAATAGAGTCCAGAAATATATGGATTTTAGATTTAAGGACGGGATTACGAACAATAAAACAATACATGCCATGTTAGCTAAACGTTTATTGTATAAGTCTATCTATACTTTTTTTAAATCTGAAAGCTCAGTGAGACATTCTATTTTATAAAGCTTCTAACAATTAAAAAATAAACAGGCATTGGTTCGATGTTTGGCCTTCTGCCTAATACTAGCGGCGGGATATACTACTTACTGCGGTAAGACCTTTCATATTCTAGTTCGAAAGTCTCCCAGTTTCACTACTCCGAAAAAGGATTTTCCCGGTTCGAACAAGGAATAGTGACCATGAAGAATATCACCCAAACTGAGTTTATCACCGTCAGCGAAATATTCAACTCCTGCAGTGTAACAAGTGTTTCCTTTTTGCACTCCATTACCACCGTGTAATGAAACAGTGCACTGGAGAATCATATCATCATTTTTGAACACTCTGTATCCATTTGTATCATGCTCGTCAAGATAATAAATCTAAAAAAAATCATAACTTGTTGGGAAAAGTAGATATATAGAGGGTTTTAAATGGTTGACATCATTAACATCCTGACTGTCGTAATAATTTAACTAGTAACGCAAATAAAATGTTACATTTAATCGAGGATCTCATGTCGGGAGTGTTCAAGTATCATAAAACATCAACTATACTCCCGGAAATTATTTGATGTATAGAGTTCGGCAACAGTTCGTTTTCATTAACACTGCTGAGATAATGTACTGGAAATAAAATGAACAATATTCTACACCTCCCCAGAATTCAAATTATTAAATTAAGCTTGCATCATGTATGGGGAGTTTCGTAACTGCGGTATGTATTATCTGATTTTTTAATTACGATTTTAATGTAAGGGACGTTTTAATTTCCTAACAGGGTTTACCCAAATAAAACATATTTTGATAAACAATTGGACTCTAGGTTATACGTTTTTATAAAATATGTATATAGTTATTCCTGACTCTCTAACATTTTTTAGCAAAGTAGGTACACGATTCGAACTTATAGAATGTTCCAAGTTCGGAAAGAATTCGAAATTATTCAGCGGGAAAACTTATGAAGCAGAGACGAATTCATCGGAATAATTCATGCAGCGATTGATGAGGATGAGGTAAAAACGATATAGAAGACAGGATCAAACTATGCATTACACAAGGGGATGATCACAGTGAGCTTTAACAAATGTACATTAGCTCCTGATATCAAATTTTCATTTTTAATTTTGAAAATATTTAAGAATGTCTAACTCGCAATTTGCTACTTAAAAATGTTTTCATTTGCAACCACTTTTATTGCTTCAACTTACCTGTGCATATACTAAATATAGTCCTCGTTGCTTGATAGTCAAATACCCTTCATCAAAAACAAAGTGATTCATCATCCCTAACGACTCGGCCCAACTGCTGATTTTCCAGTCAACGAAAATTCTCTGCGGATGTTTAAGGTGACCATTACCGTTGAAGTTCTCATGAGTACCAAGCACATAACTGGAAGTATCTCCACTCAAGTGAATAGATGGAAGAGGCTTAATTCTTCCATATCTTAGCCTACTTTGAATCGGTCGTTCTGCCGTAGTTGATTCGGATTCTGAAGAGCCATTGTAATCCTGAATAACATAGGATTTATATAAACAGAATACTGAAGAAAATTGAGTAGAACAGATATAGAACTGTAGGACACCGTAGAATTGTGCTCTTGTTTTATTAGGAACATATCTGTTCGTGAATGACCAGAAAAGTGAAGGAATAATATGTTAACCTGACAAGGCGTAATTCAGTAAGAGTTCTAAAAATTAGAATTCAAGTCCAGCAAAACCTGATATTAGCGCGATTTATTGTACATACCATGACTGATTATTCAGGTTAGATTAATGAATTATATGAATTTGTACATCGCATATGAGGACAAGATTGAGACATTCTTCATTTATTATTAAGAAATTATTTGCTTAACCAAAATGTGGAAGGTACACTTTTCAAGAAAACGATCCACTACTTATCAACAACAGAATATTTTTATTCCTAAACATATTTGACGGTTTTATTTTCTCTTTGGGAATATGTGCAACAAGATTATACTGTTCTTTGGAATAAAACTTGAAAACAACAGATTTCAATTACCGGATCTTGTTGAGCACGTAAATTTTTGTGTTTGATATAAGCTGAATTTTATGTTATCCAGTATAAAGCTATCACAGTATTCATCACTATTTTGCTTACCTCTGAGACCTCTGCATTGGTATCCAAAGATCGAATTGCAGGCTTTCTAATAGACGATGAAGACCTCGGAATACCACTTTTTTCGTTTTGAAAAATTGCATTCCATGGGCTAGAAATGATGTTCAACTAACAATAAACTCATTTCAAATATGAATCAAAAGTTGATAGTTCTGATGAACTTGATGAAAAATCTTCAAGAGTTTAAAATGTAGATAAACGATGTTCAGTTAATAGTTTTATGTACAAATAATAGTGATGTGTGATTCCAACATTAATTTTTAAACTCTAGAAAAAATAAAAATCCATCTACATAAAGAAAAAATTCGAAAGATGGTTTGTTTCTTAATAAAAATGCATACTTACTTATCAAAAATTAATAACAATTTTACATGATATACCAACAATGTGTGAACACGAGCTGTAAAATTGCGCAGGATTGAAAAATAAACGCAACTGAAAGAGATGTACTAAGTGCAAGTTACTTACACATAGCAATTTGATTTCGGAATCCCGAACCTTTTTCTTTTTTCAATTACATGTTCTTTATTTTCGTTGATTAAGTGGGGCTCCCCTTCATATTCATTTTACAATCAACGTCGTTATAAATTAGTATGTTTTGTTGGCAGCAGAAATGTATTTTTTTAATGATGAGATGTCGGGCACAAGGAGATATACAGGAAGTTTGGTTTAAAGCCAAAAATAAAGTGAAAATCGAATAGATATAAATTTGTAGTCTCTAAGTAGTGCAAAACAAAGTTATTATAATGTATCGATCTTAAATACGACTATATAGCCAAACATTGTTCAGTTCAAAAGTTCAATTTGGTAGTCGTTTTTTTGTAGTAGATTTCTCAAAAACGACTGCTCAATTCAGCTTTGAGTAGAATTGAACGAACGTTTTTAAGTAAATGGTATTTTAGAATAAAGTTGTGACTCAAAACAATGTTGAAATAAATGTGTGCGAAGTACTACTAGTGATATTTTATACGAAAGACGAATGCGGATGTCGATTTTCAGGCAAAAAAAATATTATCCGAATATCTAAACAATACGCCTTGTTTTAGAGGAACACATTTATGAAATCAGTTGGGTTAGATCGTCATATTTTATTTAGCCTCCGGAATATGTGGTAGAACTCGAACTTTTTACTCGCCTTTTAGAAACCGTTGTATAGGTTATACGTTGTTTGGCTTATTTTAGCTTCATCACATTTTTTAATGGAAACTTCGGCCCTACTAAATAGTTATACTTGACTGAATTTAGTCCATCATCTACAAAAAAAACTACAGAATATATAAAATAAATAAAAGTTTTGCTACAGCTAAATCTGTCAATTTTTCCAACTTTGCTAGAAGAAATTCTAATATTTTTTCGGATAATCTGTCCTTAACTTCTAGAAAGAGGTTGCCAAAGTTCTCAACTTATATCTCAAAAAACAAACACTTATAAAGTATATTATGTGCTTTAGAAGATAAATTATTATATAGCGACTTTATCATTTATTTGAGTCTAGAGCGAACCAACACCATTTTAATTTATTGCAAATTAATAGTAATGAAAATTCAGATGAAAACTTCTGTTTTGCATTTAAATACTTTATAATAAATATAAACACAAAAAGTTTGTCTGTTACTTGTATATAGCATTTCATCTCTTGATCCTGAACGTGCGAAAATCTTAAATTGAATTCCCGAACACGAAATAAAAGTAGTTTCTTAAATGTTTCGCAAACATCGATGTAATTCGTTCGACGTTCGATATTTTTACCATCGATGTTGGAAATTTGGGACATCAATAAAACATCGATGTTAGATCCTGAAATGATAATATCGGATATTTGATCATGATACTAGATAGAAACATTTTCCGCGAACTTTTTGAGAGTGCCGATACAAACGATACCGCGGGATAGCGGCCCATTTCCAGCTGCACCCGAAAAAACCCCTCTTTTGCAGTCAGTTGACCGAAAAGTGTGGCAACTATAAGTTACTATAAGTTGAATAAATTTAATCGATTAAGTAACAATGCATTGTTTAAAAATGTCATAGTAGTAGTAAAATAAAATAATTTAAGTTTAAGTTAATCAATTTGAAATTTGTATGCAACTGCAAACCATCAGAACATCGATGTTATCAAACATCGATGTTCTGCCTTCGATATTTCCTTAGCACCGATATTACCATTCGATGTAAACATCGATGGCTACCATCGATGTTATAGGATCGATGTCCCATCCCTATTTCGAAGCTTTGAGATTTTTCGACGATTTGAGACGTTTAGAGCATTTAAAGACTGTTATTTCCTTTCGTTTAAATCATATTGAATAATTATCGAATTCTACCAGGCAATTTAAAAGGAACGGATCAAAAACTTATTGCCATAAAAGTAAAAAATCGTGCATAAATCATCAAACTTTTTGTTGCGTTTGTATGCACGTTGAGAATACATAAACAGGGAAAAATGTTTCAATTGTAACAAAGCAAAATTTTCATAATCTTGGAGTTCATTAGAGATAGAATAAAACAATATAGTTTCGGTAAAAAATACAGGATTACATACATGTGCTCCATTGAAGGCTGCTAGTCAAAAATTAAACGGAACACTCCGCAATAACACTACAAAGTTCGAAAATACTCAGCGATTTTCAAAAAACTTCCGAGTTTTGAACGCGTCTCGACCGCACTTATCATTGAAAGAGGTTAACAAATAATTGATTGATTGCTAGGAGAAGGCAAACCGGTATGTGGCTGATATGATCGGATTGCTGGTCGTTTTGATTTTTTGTTGCTTAGGAATTTCTTTCTAAAACTATTTTTTTCTGGTGTGAGTTATGGGACGGTTTTCAATACATTTCGCTCTATAAAATCGATTTATTCGATTAAGTTTTAGAGTCGCGTGGAAGATGATGTGGATTTAAGCAATTCCGAGAGAGAGATACCTTTCCGAGCAAAATACTTTTTTTATGAAAATCAATAACAATAAACAAATGTTTTATTAATCCATATGAGAATCAAAATTTTAATTTTTGAAGGACAGGCAACTAAAAATAATAAATAATGTTATTATACGTATGCGAAATTACACAATTGTACACAATACGTTTTTAAATAAAAAAATTATGACAGATTATAAAATAAAAATATTTACGCAAGATTTAATTGATGATGCTGCACTATAATCGTATTGGGGTTTGTATCAATCACGCACATTTAATTTAAATTATTCGAATAATTAAAAATAATTCCAATTATTATGTGTATTTTGATTACGTTAGCAAGAATCAAGTTCATTCTCTTCTTTGTGCCTTCCTGTATGCCATCCAGTCACCCCAAATATTTCGTTTGAATTTAACACCAAACACCATAATAGTTGTTTGCAGGTTGAATTTATTTTTAATCCGATGCGTTTTTGTGTGGTGCGGATTTTTTATTTTTTAGTTGTTGCTCTTCCTTGAAAGGTACTAGTCATTAACACATATCGGAGGTACATCCTGTATGAACAATCAGTTTAAATCCTTTTGAAAGTTTGTGAAAGCATTCAATTGTTTCTCTTGATAATTATTAATATTCGATTGATTTCGAAGAAATTGTCTTTCCAACTGTAATTTTTCAAACGCTTTTTTATGCTTGAAAAACAAGCTGTTGAGGAATAAAATTTAGGTTTTATTTGACTTAAATATAGTGACCTACCTTGCAAAAATGTGCTGCTCAGAATTTGATGCTGCCTTGGATCCAGTGTATTTTTGGTTGCGATAATTATTATCCTGTTCAAAAGATTGATTAAGGATGTCTCGCCTCTTTCTTGAAATATATCGTTCTTCCTCAAATTGATTTTCTCTGGCCTAAAAAAGTATACAATTAGTCATTACTTAAGGTTGACAAAGTTCTCTTAAAGCAATTAACTTAATTGCCGGTAATCGAATGAATTGTAAAGTAAAGTTACTTTTCGTTTTAGCAACTACTACAGTCGAGTGACACGTTTAAGAAAGTTATATATAAAATTAGCAAAATTGCTAATTATAAATTTTATATTACGAAAACTTACAATTCTATAATTGTTTTATTAAAAATAATAACCGAAACCATACATTCAGACATAAATTTGTCCACAAACATGTCACTGCCGCAGCATAGGTGCAGTTGATTTTTGAAGATCTTATGCGTAACGTGTACTACGTGTAAGCTTGAATAGTTTAAGTGTTCTACATTAAATCTTTTGAGGAAGTGATAGTCGGTGAAGAACTCAAAGTGGTACCTAGCAACTGAACAGCTGAGGTCATAATGAAAACAGTACTAATAAACAATGATTGCGACATTGTTGGGTTTAAACAACAACACGCACTTACAGAAGAATTGACAGGGTTTCGGGCATATCTTTCCAGATTTCGAACTTCCGTAGGAACTCCGTATCGAACTAAAGTTTGAAGGCAAGCTAAACCTCCATCGTTCTATCAACTTTTGCCTCGGCGAGCAATTTTTCTATTAACATTCTTCCAAACAATCAAAACTTACAACTGGAAAACGGAATTGGAAAGTAGGAAATTGTTAATTTTGTATGATCCTTTATATTTTTTTTTCACCAGTTGTCTTTGTTTACTTACGCATAAGACAACACATAATAATTATAAATGAAAGCATGTGGTCTGAGCCTGCAACTCCAATGTCATGTTACAAATAAACTACGATTATGCTCCTCTAATCTAATATAATATAATTATAGCAACGGATATTAATATTGATTATCTTAATACTTAAATTAATTGTAAGATGTGTGAAAAGTTTTTACCAGTTTTACAAACAAATAAGCATTCCAAAAACATCAAAATTGCTGTTGTGTAATAAGTTACTAGAATCACACCTATAAGAAACAATGAAACAACAAGGCATTTGTTTCAGTTCATATCAGTTTCCGCATAAAATAGATGAATTAATGCTTCCATATCGTGGAATGTGCAGTTTGATAAACTTTGTTCAGATAACCAAATCGGTACCGTCAAAACTGCGCATATTGTGTAATGACATAATTGTATATTTTAATCGTCTGATTGAGTGAACTAAGTATCTTAGAGCTTCGTGGAAATATCAAGTTATAGTTACACTGAATGGAAAGGTAGAGAGAAGAACGAAATCATTGGGTGCATTTTTAAATTTCCTAGTTAAGTGTTTCTATGCGCATTATGTTGGAGAACTATTTAACTAATCCAAGCCCAACAAATGCGGAAAGTAGTGAAAGCAAGATATAAATCGATTGAAATGTTTGTGCAAAGGCCCGGTGCTAACGACGCGCTTTTTTCTGCGCAGATGTTACCTACAGCTACAACTTTAAAGGTGTTGAATAGTCACAGTTCGTCGTTACTTGAGCCCACTCAAAGTAATGAATAGAGCGTCTCGAATAATTAACTCCCTCGAATAATTTGATTACTTTTAGGATTCGTATTGCAATAAGATTTGAATCTGGAATTTCAGTATTTTATCGATGTTGTGGGCGAATCGAAAGCAATATACTTATTACGTTGATTACTTTGATTGTTGAATTTATTTGGCTGTTCGGTTTTAGTACGCGGGGCCTTTGAAATTCAATTTAATCTATATCAGAAATTGTTAATCATTCCTTGATTCACTAGTTAAAACAAATGTATCAGTAACATTACAACCACTGCTCAGTGGATGCAAAAAATGTTTATAAATAATAACATAATTTTTTAGTTGATGCAACAATGTTTTTAGTCGCCCCTGCACGTAAAGAGTTCCTGATACATTGCGTTCATACTTGCGCCCTATGCATAAATAAACAGAGATAACCGGTAAAATTGACTGGCGAAACTAATGATAAAAGGGTACCTATAATTTTTCCTGAATAGAAATTTTGACTTGTAGGAAACACTTTATTAATTATATTAATATTATCAACGTTGTACTATTGTATTGCATCTTTGTAGAGACGTCTAAAAGCAATTACATATCTATTTTTATCTATATATTTATTAACGGTTTTTTCGTTTTTCCTTCTTAGATTGACTGAAGCATACTAATATGCAATCAAAACAATTGAATTATTAAGTAATATATATGTGTACCTTCATAGATAGTTTTTTGGCAATTGCATAAATTTGCATAATTAAATTTCCCCAACTACGCTTTTTCGACAGATATATTACCATTCTACCATAGTATAGATAAATAATAAAAGTCAAGTAAACATTGACTAGCACTTTTGGTGGAACATTTCAGAAAAAAGTTACAAACGAATTTAGATTGGAATAAAAGTACCTAGAAAAATGTAACGTTTAGTACGGTAATTAATCAATCAAATTAACGAATAGCGTAAATTATTACATTATAAGCATCTAGTAACTACTGGTAACTAATATTTAAAAGTAACTATACTCAACACTTTTAACGAGTATTCGAGTAACTCTTTCAACATCTCTATTCAAGACTAACAAGAATTCTATTTTTCAAGTGGTAACAAGTCGGACGATGCACGTGTGTAATAGTTTGCTGTTCACGTCATTAACGATCACAATAAACGAGATATAATTAACTCGTCCGCTTAATCAAAATAATAATTTAAATTGACTAAGAATGAAATGGTTCTTAATATTTGAAATATTATTTGACTGAATTCGAAATAATAAACTAATATTTAAACAAATATTTATGAACAATTTTTAAAACTTGAAGTAAATTATCCAGTTAAAATCGGTTAATGGTAATGTTAATATGTTACAACTCACTAAGTTATGATATGACTCGTTTTTTATTATAATCTTTTTCCCAAGTTAATAAAGTTTCGTGGCCAAAGAGTCGAGTATACGGTAAAATAAGAAAAAAATTTAAATAAAATAAATTTACGATAGTCCCATTCTAACCACAGATACACAAAATTTAACAATTGAAGTACAAAATAGATGAGGTAGCGGAGCTCACAAAAAGTGAATATTAAACCATGTATTTGTAATTACCGTATCATTTTCGAAGTAAGACAAAAATAGTAAAATACTACGCCGGATCAGTCAGCCTTTCAGACCTAATTAAAGACGAACATTTGCATTCAAAGTTAAATTCTATCGACTATATCGACACGACAGGGCACACGATTGCACAGTGCATCTTAACTTATTTTAAAAACAAGTTTATATACCATTATGGTGACCACTAAAGTTCCCATAAAGTTACTTACCAGTATTCTCCTGGGTTCACATTTGGAAACAACCTCCCTCAATTCTTGCACTTCAGCATCTAAAAGAACCATCCGATAGGTGTTGAGTAATGTCACAAAACACAAAATGATGAAACACGAAAAACCAATTACGGCCAGGGTATTTTTTTGCATTTCCGCCATTCGTTCAGTCATAGTGATAACAATTTGAAACACTATAAATAATATCCAGCTGTGGTCAATATCAACTATACTGGCGAGCTTATCTGCCAGACTACTTATTTAAGCGAATCAATTTTGGACCGTTTTGTAAGCACATTGTTTTAAGTTTGACTGCAGCATAGCTCGAGTTGGGTATTGAAAGACGTTTAAGTAGAAAATAATGGTCTACCCTTTTAAGTGTACTTTGCAAAAGGGCTGGAGGGAAAAGATAACAGTGTTTAGATACCTACTTAAGGCTTAAATTGTTTGAAAATTGGTTATTAATGGGCAAACAACGATTAAGTTGGAGAAATTCAGACATTTCAGAGACATCGTATTATTGGATTTAGATTTGTTAATCCGTACAGGATGTCCGCTTTATGTAGCCTCTGTCTCATATGTCTCTTATGAGACTTTATATTTTAAAGACCGTTTATTTTATTAAAAAATAAAAGTGGATCCAATCCAGTCCTATAAAAACACACAACTCTCAGGAGAATGGCATTAACGAACAAGTTTTACAACTTTTAGTATCGATTTGAGACCATATTCAGAAAGTCACTAAAACGAAACAGTTTCTTGATGGAAGATAATAAATCACGTAAAATGCTATTACAAAATATATTCGACATTCTAAAAGCATTGAAAATGTTCATATCTTAAAATATTTTATGGCAACATTATCATACTCTTTTTGAATTGTACGTTAATTTATCTACATCAGTTCAATGTTTAAAATGAAATATGAATTTATATCTAGAATTTTCATAGATACAATTCACGATTAACCTGTTGATATTCATTCTAAAACTGAATGAAGATTCAAGTAATATTTTAGCGCATTTTGTATTTTCATATTTATGTTTTTGCACAATAAAGATATAAACTAGGTACAGAAATTTGAAAAGGTTTGCTCGCTTAATATATACAATAGAATTTCCACAAATTTTTCAATTTCAAAACGTCCATATATTTTGTTTATTAAAAGAGATACAGAAAAATGTTTTATGTAAAAGTTTCGCAATAAAGATTTGACCACAATAACCTTAAATAAATCAGTGGACAGTGATATTTATTATGACTCTATGACGACGTGAAATTATCGCTAAAAGTTTTTTTGAAACTTATCGAATTACCATTTATTAATACCTTCTTTGCCCTTGACTAATTCATTAGTATGAATGAGTCAAATAATCAGAGGCAATTGAAAATGAAGTCAAATATTAATAGTGAATTCGTTTTTTCTTTTGCCAAATCTCATAATTGTGTGACTAAAAACGACGGAGAAATTTTCTATCTATCAACACGATGAAAATACGAATTTTCGTCATTAAAGACGAATTACTAAAAAACTATATATAAAACAAAAATAATATTCAAGATAATATTATTTAATAATAGATTTTTGCATAAGAATTCAAAAATTAAATATAGGATGTTCCATTAAAAAAAAAGTTGTTTTCTGAGGTGAAGCTTTTCTGACGCACTCAGATAACTAGAACTATTTTTCAAAATATGCGTGTTTATCAGCTTCACAATACGACGATGAGAATTTTGAAACAAATAATACCGGTTAAGTGTAAACTTCTTTAACTCTATCGTTGGGACACCCTGTACATATATGTATATAGTTCCCTATGTTTCTAGTTCTTTCTACTATTGTATTTTATTTTCATTATTTTTCATGTCATTGAACGAGGTAATATGTTTAACAATTATTAACTCATTTAATTTTTCCATACCTATATGTTTTTATTTATTTGTTTTTGTTGGTCATTAAAGTTTACTTCGTTTTAAACTAAAAAAATTTAACGATGATTAAAAATACATAATTTTTAATACAAGTATGTCTGGTTCATTAGAAAAAAAAACTGGAGGAAGTTCACCAAGAAGTACTAGCAAGCCCTGGTCCGACACTGAATGTCTCTTTAAAGTCTACGATTTGATTTAAGTAATGATTATTACTCACATTAGAATTAGGTTCTTAGGCCTTTATATTAATTTACATTTAATATTAGCTTCCGGTATTTAATTGTATAATATTATAGGGTACTTATAACATCATTGTACAGCTGACCAGATTATGTGCCCAGTGTCTAAATAAATGACTAAGAAAATTTTATAAAGAAAATAAGTAATAACCACAACTTAAATATTGCAGTTCGCTGTTAGGGGAGACCGATCCTTCCCTTAATGTTTAGTGCCTTGCGGATGCCTAGAAAATGCTAGAAAAACGTCGGCGGTTTAAAAAAACTTCCTATAATTGAGAATAATTGTACACATCTTTAACTCATCTTTAACTCAAAAGTTAATGCAATACAGAAAAATGTACTGCGACTCAAAATTCATTCTTCAAGGACAATGTGATGAAAAAATCAAGTAAAATCGAACAATGAAAAGCCAGGAATGCAAGGAAGTATACCTACTTTCACACATTTCTTTTTTCTATGCCGTATGATTTTTGTAGATATTCCAGACACAGAGAGAAACAAGCAGACTCAGACTGCTTACTACTTCAGAAGCAACTTTCTTCAACAACCAAAAGCTTTCCAACGTATCCCTTGTTTTTAAATACTTTTGTGAGACCCAGTGAAACATTTCAACCAATACCTACTAGTTCCTCCTCAGGAAAACGTAAATTCCTGAATTTTGTTCTAAAGCACACTGACGTGACTGATAAATATCTTGATACAAAAAACGTGATTTTAGTACAAAGCTAAGCGAAAGAGTTTACCACATATTCTGGATAATTTTTCTGTGTTCAGATCTTGTCTGACCAAAATAACTTGTTGTTACCAGACCAACGATAAATTGGATAATATTTAATTATTATAGATTTTGTTATATATAATATCTGATCAATAAAAAAAAGAATAACTCAAATAACGTTGTATTGATGCATTCTATTCGCTTACACTAACGATATGATCAACTCAACATACTGCAAAGATAGTTATTACTAGAGGTTAATTAATTGGGAAATAACAGATAGAATAAGCAACAGAAGTAAGTAAAACACTTCCAAATATGCGTCGCTTTGAGGCCCTAAAAATCGATAGAACAACAGCTGTTGGAAACATGAAGTTCTCGATACAGTAACATCCAAGAGGAGTTTTGGCAATTTAAAGCTCTAAAATGTCACTTTATAATATTCTAGATAAGTTTCATCTATGGCTATTAAATACTTGCTAATTATGCTCTATTGTGTAGATGCTTTATTAGTATCTAATATTTATATCGGACATATCTTTGAACATGCCTGCTTTTACATGTATGTACTTCTAGGCCGCAATCCTAGATGAAGGTTTTTCAATTTTGTTCAAAGCTATTTAACAAACAAAAATAACAATAATTTATCGATTCTACTGGTAGCGAACAGAAAGTACACTATAGGAAAACGTTTTCAACGACGACAAGGAGACATTTAGAAGAAACTCTCAAACCGGTCATTATAATTTACTTAAGTGATTTGTTATGCTAAAAGTTGAACGTTGTATGGTTAATGGACAGTCGTTCAAATTGAACGGTTGAATTTCAGACAACCGTCATCTGAAAAAAACCATGCGGACTGCAGGTTTTTGACCAAAAATTGTGGCAAAACATTATACCAATATTCTGTCATTATTTATCTATTAATACGTATTTTGATAAAACTGCTGAATATTTATACGAAGTTATACGTTTTCTAATAAACACAACTAATACTGATGTTTAAAATGCTTTGTAAAAAGTGGCAAAATAATCACTGTTTCCGGTCGATCAAAACTTTTTGGTCATAGCGTCACAGCAGGGTAGTTCTTTAAAATTAGACCACTGAGAAACAAAACAGTTTGTACTTGTTATTTGGAATCCTTAAATAAACTTGAGCAATTACGCAAAAACGTGCAAAAAGATTCATCCAATTGAAATAATAGATCAGATCTATGATTAGACCAATTCTTCTTTTGTATCTGTAATTTATTTAATTATGTTTTTAAGTCACTTGATATCTCAAAGTAGAAAGCAAATAAGTTTTTCTCCTGCTTATTATGATATATCGTACTAATATGTTATAATCACAGAGCATTATTCTAATTATAAAAAGTTTGCTTTGAATTATATCTGACCCAAAATGCCTGGCCAAGTAATACCTCCAAATATCTCATCGTTTTCAAAAGAATCCAAGGGGAAACTTTCATAAACTACGCAAGCGTGCTGGAGCGGTTAGGCAAGATTTGCCCTATATTCCATCTTGTTTATCCCTTATTGCAACTCTTGATTTTACTGAATGGGGTACAATGTTTAATTAAACCGCGTCAAGTGCATGGAGCCCCTAACATAATTTATCTTTTCGGGGTAAACTTGAGTTAAATTAGTATTGATTACTTCCGTGACCCAGAAGGGTAAGCCGATTGTGTTGTAATCACTGGTAAGTTTTGGAAGTAAAGTTATAAATGGACCCTTTTAATCAATAATATAAGTTTGACGGTTGATATATAAGCATGAACGGTTTGCTGCACAACATCCGTACTGTTGCTTCATTATTGTCGCTTATCGGTACAATAATTCTACTGATTTAGCAATTTAATAACATTAGTTGACTTAATAATGTGTTTCGTGCAGTTGAACTAATATTTCTACATGGGTAAAAATGCACAGTGAGATTTTCTCGTTCTAGATATATAGAGATTTAGTCGAATGCTTATGTACAACTGTAAAGGTTTTTCTGGTCCTGAATATTACTCAGAAGGATGGAACAAAGCAAGAAAGAATATAGGTAAGATTTGCTAATATGTTTTGTTACAACGCCTGTTCCGCTATTGATCACACACTTTCAAACTAGCACGAAAAGAATTAAAATTCATATCATGGTTGTGACTGTAAATTGTAATGAAATAGTTCTCACTCATCTAGACTTAATTTTTTATGTTTCATCTCCAGTCAAATTACAAGCAAATTAAATAAACTCAACGACAGTGAAGGATAATACGTTTAATTAAAATATAATGGTTTATAAAGGTCACTAATTGCATCAACAAATCGGTCAACTAGTTGTGCAATCAAAACACTTACAGGTCAATTACTGATTTACAGTATCAAATCATTAATTGATTCACTTGCTCTAAATTTCAAAATATTTTAAGGTATTCCTAATCAATATTTTATTACACCACATATGGAATGCACTGTTGGGAAAGGGTCCAAACAGGTGCTTAAATTGACGAAAACGACTGCGAATCTCTAAATATATTTAACAGTTGCCTTGACTTAATAAGTATTAACTTATTAGCACTAGTATAAAGTATGTACTAAGTATACAAAACAGAAAATGTTCAAACTTTTGTTCAATGTTGTTGTTTCATTTTAACGTTATATAGAGTTTATATAAATGGATTTCGGGCCAGCCATTTGTAAATTCAATAACTAATGAAGAAACTTTAAGCACCTCTCTCTTCAATTGTTACCGCCGTACTCTACCTAACTTCCCCCATTTTCGATTTACTTACACATTTTCCTACTACCATTGTTCGAGGAAGTATTGAAAATCTTCCTTTCAAAAATGATAACAAAAATATTAATAAACCAAAAGAGATTTTTTATATACAAAATAATTTAAAGCACATGCTAAATCCGTGGGCTGCAGGCCATTTACAATGGCCCTTGCAATGCGAAACTTGAAAGTATTAAAAACACAGATTGATTAACGTTTACGTTTCATTTTGTTTAAGAATACACAGGGTACCCAGAACTGCTACGCAAAAAATTCAGGGAGTGATTCTCAATAAAAAATGAATGTCCACTCAATTTTTTTTGAAATTTTGAAAGTTTCTCCATTGAAAAAGAGCTATTTTAGAGGAAAACATCTTTAAAGAATGTCTGGCAGAGCATCAATGGCAACTAATTTCCATGAAAAGGATCCTTTAACAGAACAGAAATGCTTCAATGAAACGAAATGTTTTAATAAAATCTTTAATAGATAGCTTCATAATAAAATTCCAAATCTTCTTGTATTTCGTCTATGCATAGATTTAGTCTTTTTATGTACCCAACTTCAACCTCTTCTGTTCGTGACCGTCTCTTACAGTCCACGTCAAAGAGTCTCCTTTTAGAAGCTCCAAATTTTATCAATCTTCTGTGGATAATACTAAATGCATTTCTACTAAATAGACTGTGGAATCATTCCCGTCAGATATACTTCACCACACAACGTCTCTCTTCGTACTCGAAAACACCTTCTTGAGGCAAAACTACATTTACAAAAGCTCCTGCCAATGATCCAATTAGATGTAGGTCAATCTAAAACGGACATTCTATTCGAGAATTTTCGATTCCATTTTCAGAGAAAATTATCCGTAAGCGTTTGGTCTGGAATAATTAATAACGAAATTATTGGACCAGAATTTTTTTACCGGAATTTGAACAGTGGACAGGTGAACCGAGCTTTGTTGGAGAATTATTTACCTTCTCCTTCTACTACTTAAGGAAGTTAGTCTGGAAAAAAAGAAGGATATATTTCTTACACACATTTTCTCTGCTAAAAATATCCAAATCTATTGAATCGTGGTCTCATTGATTTGATTACCCTCGCGTTAGTCATCTCGTCGTTTTTAAAATTACTCTATCCTACGTTACTAATACGACTTTGTAATTTGATGTAAAAATTGCAATATCTCCAGAGCCATTGAGAATACAAGAAAAGTGAATAAAACAGATACTTTTTACATGAAGTGTCTCACATTGTTCGTCCGAAACCCTGTTACAGGGTATTCCAAATTTTCTCAAGTGACCGATTTATCAGGTTTGAATGGAACACAAACAATATTAACTCAAGTTCCAGTAATTATTTTTCTACCTCCTATTCCTACAGAGAGGTGGATAGAGAAGTTAATAATTTAGATAGTGGAATATATTTTTAAATAATTAACAGTAGTAGAGTTCTTTTGTGCCGTTGACATAAATGTTTTTCTTTAGATATTCTACAGACTGTAAATTTTGGGCAAATCAACTGAACACACAATTGTACGACATTTGATGTAGGTTCTGCTTGTATGGAATTTACGATAACTTTATCAGTGCCCGTTGCACGATTTGCTACATTTCGTAAACTTACCAGTCTGCTTCACCCGATAATACAGTATTTCAAAAGGGTTTCGATTTGGGTCTGTTAAATCCTTCTCGCTTTTAATGCCTTTCATTGAACGTGAATTTATGACGTGTAAATATCTAACCGAAGTTTACAAAATACCAAAAAATTATAAATGTTAGCACTTTTTGTCACCAACTGTATGTGTCAGTTAGTGATTTGGTGAGTGGGTGAGTGTGAGTCTCAGAAGTAATGTTTAAATGTGTTTCAAATTGAGCGGAGAAGTGCTTTTTGGAGAAAAGGTTGGTGCCGTCAATTTCTATTTGTAAAAGCAATTTTTTTACACTTAAATGCGAAAAACATATGTATCAATAATTAATAGCAACTATTTAATTGAAATTTCTGTAGTCCTCAATTCCCACAAAAAATCTATCGGAGTGAGGTCTAGCGCTCTACGAGGCCACTAGGATTGGATGGGGAAAGCTTTTATCCAAAAATGCACCATCTAGGTCGAAAATCAGATCTTTGTCTGGCCTTAACGGATTTGGAAATAAACACAGCAATCTAGATGTACTTGCCCAGTTAAAAACTGTTGAAAGAAAAAATATCCTCTTGCTTTTCGGGGCACTATTCCACAACAGTTATTTTTTTATATCAATTTTATATCAATATCGACAGTTCTGTCGGTTCACATAACCATTCAAACAAAACGTAGCTTCACCGGAAAAAATATCATGTTTTTTACTAATTTATTATCTAAATTCCACATATTTTGCATGCTTTAAATCTTCAAATCACTCTTGCACTGGGATAACTTTGTAGGGATGATATTTGCGAGTTCGAACTAGTCAGTGAATAGGATATTTCCGCATGTGTAAATTGACCCCAATTTGCAAAACATGGATTTTCTACCAAATAAAGTGGAACGACAAGTTGTGCATTTTCATCTCCAGCGGATCGTCCGGATTTAGGCTAAACTTCTAAATGACCAAATTCTCCGAAATTAGCTTCTATTCTACTCACCGCCTTTTGACATATGAAAGGACGGTCACGGTTAATTTCTTTAAATTATTGAGACACTTCTATTTGGGTATTTTCGCTCGTTCCGTTAACTTGACTATTTCGATAACTGCAGAAAACAGAAGCAGTGAAATTTTGACATGTCAAAACGAATGAATCTATTGCTTTTATGCGATTTTACCCAACTACAATGATTTCTGCTACTACCTGGAAGCTACTGCTTTTACGAAAAAGCAAATCTATATTATGGTAAATTTAATCACATATATCTCAGATTTCGTATGAGACCAAACAACAATTTAAAATAAGTATTGGGTTTATGAACTTTAAATAGTTTATTATTAGATATGCCTGTGGGTCATTGCCATGTCCAAATCAGTACTTAAATAACAAAGTGAGCAGTTTATAATATTTATTGCAAATATTATCAATTCTTCAATATTTAAAAGGTGATCATCAGAAATGCTTAAAAGAAATATCAGTCAAGTAAAAAGTGTTTTGTGTGTGTCGCATTTAGAGTTGAATTCACTAATTTTACAAGAATATCGTGATTTGGATAATTTTTTTAACAGCTAAAAAGACGAATTAATATATACCGCTAATTTGCACAAATATCGTGTTTAATAAAATACCTAACTATATTTATTATTTTAGACTTGTATTGCCAGTGCCTATGTTTCACAGTGACTATAACATCTGGGCAGTGTTAAAAAATTGTATTGGAAAGGAATTAAGCAAAATAACCATGCCGGTAGTATTCAATGAACCGCTCAGCTTTTTGCAAAGAATGGCTGAGTATATGGAATATGCTCATTTGCTTAGAATCGCCGCTCAACAAGAAGACCCTATTGAAAGACTACAATATGTTATTGGTAAATGACACTTTCAATCATTAAGTTAGAAATTTAGTTTTTTTGTGCTTTTCCTTCGAATATATGTGCGTGTCATCATGCTTCTAGGCCAGAAATTAGATGTTTTTGGTTGTAATTGCGAACATTTGAAGATTAAATAAGAAGTTAAGTTTTGCATGTAAAACTCAATTGTTTACACATACTTGCAAAAGTAAAACAGTAGAAAAAAGTGGATGATGCCATAAATCCTGTTTTTGTAAGCTCCGGTGGAATACGTTTGCTTAAATGAGGCAAACAGCATGAAAATTCGTTTGGTTGAACACAAACGCATGTGCCCATTCGGTGTCTGACTCGGTTCCCGCGTTTTCAGAAACGATTGTGTTTGAACGGAGTCGCCTTTGGGTGGTAACAGAAAGCGAAACAACACGAAAACCATTTTATTTTTATTTCTTGAGTGACGCTGGTGGGAAAACATGATATAAAAACAACCTACAAGTCCGCAACTAAGATTTGAGATCCTCTAAGGTCGCTTATAGATAAACGCCTTTACTTACAAACGCAGGAGTCTACCGAAAGCATGCTCTTGTAGAAGCGTAGACAAAAAGACGAGATGAGTCCAGAAAAATGTCCTCATCAAAGAAACAAGCAACATAAAATTTGCGGAAGCAGCCCTGACTAATAAGAGAATACCATAATGATACATCCATTGGCACACTAACCACTTCAGAAAAGAAAGAATAATGGGATTATCAACAATACAGGCACAATAACTGACTTCCCTTAAAAGAAAACCTGAGGATGATTTTCTGAAGAGCCACAGAGAGTCGCGACTGTGTGGCAGCTTGCGAAACGTTATGAAGAAATTCGCTTCCACAACAGTCTGAAAGCACGAAAACTTACTAGTTGCCATAATCTGAAAATGCAACTGTTTAAATAATCCCATCTTTGATTCGACGAATACCGATGAGGGAATTCTTAAATATAACATGTTTGTAGGGCAACGGAGCTTTGAATAAACGTTTTAAAACATAATTTTAAAGACCCCGAGCCTTATCGAATAGACTTTAATTACATCATTTTATTACCCACATGACTTTAAAAGAAATGAACAGGCTATTGACTTAAACCAGAACTGGGGGCGAGCAATTTTCTGTATTCATTTACCTTGTTTACCTTTTAGTTGATATAAAAATTAGCCCATCAGATTTTCTACTAAACTTGTTACTTTTGTAATCACGTCATTTGATAAACTGAGTATTACAAAACTGTGGTTCGCTGGTATGTTGCTGTTTGAAACCATTAACATACACATTTTCTCAACGTTAATAATAAGGATATTTTTCTCAAAGTAAAGAACTTAACTGCTAAAAATTGCAATTTCCATTTGATAGGGTTTGCGGTCAGTGCTCTTGCTTCAAACTGGGAGCGTCTGGGAAAGCCCTTCAATCCCTTACTTGGTGAAACCTATGAGCTGGAAAGAGAGGATTTCAAAATAATTTGTGAACAAGTAAGCCATCATCCACCAGTATCAGCATTTCATGCTGAAAGCGATGACTGGGTGTTCCACGGATCTGTCCATCCTAAGTTAAAGTTTTGGGGCAAAAGTGTGGAAATTCAACCTAAAGGAACCGTTACTGTAGAGTTTCCGAAGTAAGTCATAACTAACTCAAATATCCGATGTTGAAAATGGGCGTTTAGGTTGAAAGAAGCATATACTTGGAACAACGTCACATGCTGTGTCCATAATATCATTATGGGTAAAATGTGGATGGAACAATGCGGAAATATGGAAATAGTGAGCAACTCTGGTTATAAGGCGAATCTCACATTTAAGCAAGCCCGGGGAAGTTCTAAAAACCTGCATAGAATTGAAGGCCACATTTCCGATAAATTGTACGAATATTACAAATAATTATATTCTGTTATGTTACAACTATGTGGTTTTAAGAAAGCAAAAGCTCTTTTACGTTTATGGAAAATGGACTGAATTGATTAAATGCACCGAATATGCCAGATACGAAGAATTTATTAAAGAAAGCTCCAGCAAATGTGGCGAAGCTAGAAGTAAAAGCCCAAATGATTCGCCTTCGCACACTTCCAGGAAAATGCTACAAAAATTTAACAGTCTAAAGGTCTCAACATTTAGGTCTCAAAATTCCACTCAAGAGGTAAAAGTTTAAATAATTATATTGATCATGTATATAAAAATAATATAACTGAAATAAAACCTTAGCCAAATGATGTCGATGATCCAGAAGACCTTCCGAAAGGTGATTCCGATGTGCTTCCGGATATTCCAAATTCGAAAACGATCTGGAAAGTAAATCCCAGGCCACCACAAAGCGGTGATGTAAGTAATTACAAAAACCAACTTTTAAGTAAATATATTATCACTAATTGAGGTTTCATCAGTACTATCAGTTTACAATGTTTGCAATGGCTCTTAATGAATTGGAACCCGGGATGGAGAACATTCTCTGCCCAACCGACTCTAGACTTCGACCTGATATTAAGAAACTGGAACAAGGAGATATTGACGGAGCCGCAATAGAAAAAACTAGACTGGAAGAGAAGCAAAGAGATGCCAATAAACAGAGGAAGAGTAAACATGCTGTTCAGTGGACGCCAAGGTAATCAATTTATTTATAACTAATTTATCTAAATGTGTATGTTGAAATGAAAAATGCAAACATGAGAAAGTTTCCGTTGACTTATGTAATAATTGGTAAACCAGATACTTGCAGTAAAAGTTGAATAGGTGAATATAATGGTTTATGGAAGATTGCAACCATTCTCACTCAAGTTTAATAAGCTTTTGAAATCCGGCACATCTGAATAACAGCAGTGTTTCAGGCTTGTGATTCGTTTCAGATGGTTTGTTCAACAAATTAATCCTTATACTCAGCAGGAAGATTGGATTTCGAATGGCAACTATTGGAAAAGACAATATACGAATGACCTGGACATTTTCTAGAGTTCCAGATTAAAGAAGATGTACCTTAAGTGTTTTGGACAACTTCATAGAGCCTCTAGACAAAATCTGTAGTATTGTGTATTGTGTATTTAGAATGAGGCATTTTAGGAAAGCTGCAAAATAACTTCCTAACAATATGTATACATATGAAGAATTATTTTTTACAAATTTTTTGTAATTTAGACAAACTCATGTTATTTTGTATACTTCGTATACTGTATCTGCAATAGTAAAACTGGTTGATTTCTTATAAAATAGACAACATTAGATTTTCAAAGCTATTTAAAAAAACAAATCTACGTATTGTCAATTAATGGGGTTTTGAAATGTGTACTTTGTGGACCTACTGCTTCAGTGCCAACGTAGTCAAGAATAGGCGAATGGAAGCTTTTATAACTTCCAGTTGAACTAAGTATTAATAGCGTAGAAAGATGATCGGAAAGTTTTAACTAAATTTAGTCATGTTACGAAATATTTGAAGTTCTAATATATATTATGTTTATAACAGCAAATGGATGCAACTTCTGCAAGTTGAATAATAATTTCCCAACATCATCCACCGTGCTTATTTTTAATATTAAGTACAAAATTCCACTATAAATATATTTTTTTATTATTTAAAAATGATCTGTAATGTAAATTGTGATCTTTCAAACAAAAGTCGTATGTAGAGTATAAAAAAAGTCTTAATTTAATTTACAGGTCGGTGTGAAAGACCGAAATCCTTATTTTTTGACGAAACACCGTAACTGGTTTAACAAAACTTGGTTGCACTGTTGTGTTGGTGTTAATAAATCGATGTAATTTATTTGCAACCAACCTGAATATTAGGCAAGAAATCGAAGTTAAAGCTCACAGAGGGTATTTAAAAGAATCTCAAGAAAGTCAACTTCTACTGAAACTAAGTATTTTTTATAGAATTTAGAGAATGTTAATTTTGGTGGATTTCGGAATTTGATGCCGACAAATATATGAGTCAGGCTTTGTTACCTATGATTCAATGTAAATAATTGTTCAAAGCTAAAAGAGTATTTATTGACATGCATAGTCAAATGCGTGCATTGGTTACTACTTTTAGTAGCAATTAGTGTTTTTAAAGAGCGTCACTGTATATTTTTTGAGTAAGGAAAATCTTTCCGACTAATATATCGGTTGCTATTAAATTAACTAAATATAAGTACATATTAGCTGAATAGAAATGTTGTGACTGCTATTCACAAAGAGAAGTTACATAAAATCAAGTTTATAAAACTGTAAAATCCAGAAATCTTTTCTTCCCATAGATTTTATTCGCAATAGTACCTTCACATAATTTTTAATCATACCAATCGACATAGACTTCATTTGGGGCCTATTAAGGCGCAGCGTCGCTGGAGTTCATATTGCTTATGATTTATAATTTATTTCAAATTAGATTATTTAGAATATCAGATTTTCTGCTCTAATTTTATGGTTACAAATAAATTTTACTTAAGTAGAGAGAAATTCCAAATGTTTGTTTTCAGTAGCTAGTTTTAATCTTGACACACTTCTACACATGCGAGGGGCTTCCGAATTTATTATATATATTATTTACGCTGGTGATACAGCTTGTTCATGAGAAAGGATGTATTTCAACCACGTACTCTGCGTCCGAAACTAACATATACAGGGTGTTCGGAAACGATGCGATCAACACTTTAGTTAGTTCTAATGAGTATGACAAGTTCCGACATCCCTTTTTAAATCTCAATAATATCGGATCCACACGGCATTAAAGTTCGATTTTTGAAATTTTTAGAGACTACAATGCAAATATCTACGAACCAAAAAAAAATAGGTTATTAAAGGTATAACAAGGGTGAGTTCTTAACCTTAGCATTAAGGTTAAATCTCAACAATCGGACAATAATGCAACAGGTCCTGAGTAATAAGTGTACGAAATTTTCAAATAATTTAATAGCCAACAAAAAACAATGTTATTAAAAATAAAATTTTCTAAAGTTGTCCTGTGAACCCGTTATTAACAAAATTTCGGAAAAGTGTTTTAGGCGCTTGCTGATTTGCACACTGATTTTTGCGCTGTAAAACTACCTTGTTAAGCGGTAATTCCTAAGCTTATATATACACGTAAGTATCGTTCTCATCATATGAGCCAATTCAAAAGCCCCTCAAAAGGTATTACTCATTAAGCAATTAATGTTTCTATTTGTGCTCTATGCGGATAGATGGAATGGAACTCGCGTGGACTCCTAAGCAGCCGCCTCATAGATTTTGATGGGTCTGATCATGATAGTCACGATAAGTGTTAGCGTCCGTCACCGCGAGGTGTATATTGAGATTTTCCTTTCATTGAAAGACAGAGAACATTAGACATTTTTCTACACTCTCCATTACTTTATAATGACCATAATACTCAACAGCATTCCACCACTGATGCTGCAAAACGACTTTCTTTCAGAAAATATATCAACCATTCTATGCAAAAGACCTTCCTGACAATCATGGTTCAAAGGAAGTTAACTCCTTTCTGAGGCCAAATTGCTTCATGTTCCCTCAAAACTTCTTCCATACTTTCTAGGTTAGTACTTCCATACTTCTACGATAAGGCGCATACTGACATACGAAGCTTCTGTTTCGTGTTGAGTTCATGATAGAACGATTCTGTTACTTCAAAGAATCCAAAACAGGTTTATCAGAATACGGGAGATGCATGAATTTACAGGGTGGCGTATGTAGGCGATTACATAGACAGTATATTTGGAAAACTCTTGCTTAGCAAAGAGCGAGGTTCAGTTGTAATTTAAGGCATGCGAGATTGAATGAAGACCACATGGTTCCCTGTGTAACCGGCTTCTAATATGATGAGGAATTGAACAATAGTTGATATGGTCCAACCCACGAACAAATACTCTCGTGCAGGTGCAAGACATAATCGTGTCTCGTAAATCGAGTGTTTATAGTACCATTTGTATAATTAATATGGTAATATATCCATAAATACTCTATTATATATATAAAATACCTAAATGTATATCTATCCGTTAAAGAAAAAACTAAAGACACTTCACATTTATTCGCATATATTTTTAATAAATACATAAACATATACATATTAATGATAGTCAAAGAAATTGATAACAAAACAAACGAACAACATTTATATCTCTAGTTGCCTAAAAAAAATATTCATTGCAATATTTAGCTTACTTGCATTACAGAGATAATAAGAATTTTCATTTTGATTAGTTAAAAAATAACAACAAAGTTTAAGGAAACAACATAAATTAATAACAAAATAGTATTCAAATATATTATGATATAACAAAAGGTATTGCACAGAATAACTTAACTGCATCATATCTACTATTATATTCGTACGTTTTTATAAAAATGTCAGTATCTTTTCTGCCACCGAAAATTTAATTGAGTTTTTAATATGTTACATTAATAAAATATATTCTAAATTTTCGGTAACAGTACCACTATACAGAGCTCTATTCAAAAATGTTTGGAAGGTCACTTTTTGATCGAATATTAGCTTCGTAATATTTATGTATAAAAAACCTTACCCGAGTTTGTAAACGTATTCCGCTAGCTTCATCAAGACTTGTGGTTATGAATGAAACGAATAAAGTTGGATAGATGACAGCCCCTAATTTTACCAGTAATTGCACAATGTAATATACAAAATTAAATCAGACGATTTTAAAGCATGTCAGGTATAACGTTTCTATGATGAACATTAGGTACTTGATACGTGCAAACAAATAACGATTTTGTACATTTGAAAAGACTTACTACTATATACAAGCTCTTTGAAATATATAAAAAGCTGATTAATACATTGGAGAGTTTTACAAAATACACAATAAAAAAGTAAAAGAGAAAAGGTTTTGTGCACAAGAAAAATATTTCTAGTTAATTGAAACCTAGTTAAACTAAAATTGGAAAACTAATTCGGCTGAAAAGTTGGTATGATAATGGGCATATGACTATTGACGTTATTCTGAATAAACGAATGGTCAAAAAATGACATCCCAAGCTTATGGGCATTTGACAGATTAGCTTCAGGTACAGCAACATTATGAGTATTAAAAAAATTGGTGAAAGAGTTAATGTCCGCTGCAGAAACGTTCTCTAAGGAAACATGAGTGGCCTCTTTAATTTGGGGTAACGCAACTGTTAAATTGCTGATAACATTAATTTTATTACCATGAGGTAACGGAAGAGGCAATGGCTGATTTTGTTCTGTATGAATTCTACTGGAATGTAATATGGTTTGGTATCGATGTTTGAAAGTCATGTTGCAATGTTCACAGGAAAATCTTTTGGTTGAGTGTTTCCAGTAATGATGTAATGCTAATGAAGTTCTGGTGTGATAGCGGCTAATTCCTGAATATCTGCAAATTTTACAGGTTAAACCTCTTTTAGTTACAAGTTGTGCCATGTATTTATCTACAAGCTTGCTGACGCCGGTCGAGGCCTCAGATGATAAATATCCTTTCCATTTTCTAAGTTTACCATTCAAGTGTCTCAAAACTTCCACTTCATCCGAATCCCAATACGGAATCACTACCTTCTTCGGCTTACTTTGTTTTCTGCTTCTTTTACAAATATTTAAAGGAGTGGGTAATACGACTGGCTTAGCTGTCAAGTTGGTATGAATTGCCATATGTGATATTATACTACTTTGATTTTCAAATGAAGCATCACATAACTTACAGCAATATTTTCTATAAGGATCAACATTTTCCTTCGTATCCTCACTTTTAGCGGGAGATGCGGTAACGTGGCGATGCGTATACTGATGGGTCTCCAATGATAAATCGTCTTCAAACTCGCATCCGCACGTGTGGCAGACGAACAAGGGAAGTTCTGTTTCTTCTCCTCCTATTTCTTCTTCTGCTTCCGGGTGGCTTAATTCCACACCTCCCGCCTCAAGAAAATCCGACTGGATTCTATGCGTTAAATTTACCCTGCTAGTCATATTTTCCGCTGTACTACTCCGCGGTTGAGACTCAGATTCTGGATCTGATCCATCGCTTGCTTCCATATAGCTAAACAACCGCGCAGCACCATGCTGTTTTGGTAACTGACATTTCCATGATTTCACTTCATTTTGGAGAAATCGATTATGTTGCAGTATCTGAGCTGCTGCAGCCGTCAGGTCCGCATTTTTAATGATACTCTGGGCAGAACTATTAACAAAAAAAATTACATTTTCAAGTGATGTTTATTAAATCATTATGACTGTTAATAGAACTCCATACAGCTATTAAGAAGAATGAACTGCATCAAATTTATTACTTTTTCCACCAATAGGGACAAGGTGTCCACAATTTTTATGTTCTAGTTCTTAAATTATTTAATACTAAACACTGAATTTTCGAACATGCATTGCAATCCTTAACTGTTTAGGGCTACAACAGAATACTTGAATCTGAAGGTGTATACAAGCATATGTATATATAGCTTGTTTTAAATTATTTTTGCAAGTGAGCGCGAAATTTTAAGTCACCCGAACGATACTTACAGTTCAGTTAAAGTTAGTCAAAGATTTGAGATAATTATCCAATAAATAATTGTCTGTATTCAATATCGGAGTTGTTCAATGATAAAAGCATAATAAAGAGTTCCAAAATCGTAACAATACTGACAAAAATACAAAAGAGATCATCATAACAACACAATTGCGGAATTTGCAAAAAAGAGCTGAGCGACATTTTGATAGATAGTCTTAAAAAGTGTTCGACTGAATAACTGCAGCTCCAAGAATTAAGTGAAGAATCCGACATTAGTGAGGAAAATGATACCGACGCAAAAGCGAATGTGAAATCGATAAACAAATGATGGTTTTAAATGAAATGAAAAGTAAAAAAGTTTTACCATTAAAAAGAAAATTGAAATAAAAAAAATCCTAAAGAAAATTCATGTATAAAAATTCAAGGGTGCTTTCGTTAAAATACACTATTAAATTTAGAAACTAACGTAAAGAAATATCTAAAATATTTGTTATAATCCAACCCAGACAGACTGATTTAAAACAAAAACGAAAAGTGCTTTTGAAAAAAATTATACCCAAATACAATTATCGTAAGATAATGCGCTTTTACTTGGAGGTTATAAATCATTTCATTTTTCAAAAATATGCATTCATACATTAAAAGAAACATTAACCCTTTTAAGGCAATAAAAACTTTTTTCTCACAGATTTTGCAGGAATGATGCATTACATTGGTGAATTACGAGAATCATTAAACAAGTTATGACACTTTAGAGCCGTTTCAGCAAATTCCCTCGCTTTCGAAAATTTGATTTTGGAAAAAGATTGGTTTCTCTTCAATAGGTAATAAATTAAAATATGTTTAAATTAAATCAGGGATTACTATAAATTGTAAGTTTTGAAACTATTTAAAATGCAATATTATATAATATATAGACCGACAATATCTAAACGTCATATTTTACTATTTTTTGAAACTGCCAAATATTAATACTTCAGTTGTATGCAAAATAATTTTCCAATAATTACATATCTACAGGCAAAGAAGCCAAAATATGATTATTAGAAATTTGACGGATTATTTCCATAGACAATTATCATGAATTAATAAAATCCAATGTGAAACAAGCTCTATCGTCGATAGCAAAATTCCGAAGTGTGAATTTATATCTGTTAATAAGAAATTAAATACGAAAATGAAAATTATTAAAGCAAATCAATTGAGAGCGAATTTTTAAAGTGGCGTGACCACTCAAGATTTGTTTCCTGTTCATTTCTAAAAGCGTTTTTACAATTATTTAGAAAACTCACAAAGCGCAGAACATTTTTTGGAAAATTGATTCAGAAACGTTAATAAAATTAAATACTGCTTTCTGTCAGCTTGTTGGGGAATGTATTTTGAAATGCTCGGACGCACACCAAACAATATTAAACCTGATATAATTTTGAACTCAGTGGCTCTTCAACATTGGGGTAAAACCAGATGATTGCCACCACACCAAAGCCAAAATAATGATAACGCTTTCTTTTCTTTGTAATTCTGATCAAGGGGCTTAAAACTACTAAAACTGTACAGTGAATAATGTGATGATTTTTAACCATTTTATGATCCAAGTGTACATGGACACCTGGATGTTCACGTACACATCCAAATTTTAAAAGTGTCTCCTTGAAAAGACGTACCTATTTAAATTTCGTCATTCTTGAAATAATTTCATGACAACATTAGGTACGTATTCATTTGATAAGAAATTCACGCAATATTTGCGGTGAATAATACCATTTCTGTTCTCTGATTCACAGTGCACGACATCGCATACTATCCATCGCGTCTCCTATTGAAATGTTAATCATAGATTAAAACTATTTAATCAACACTTTGCGTTCCACCATAATTTTAACCACGATTATGGACACTTAATCAGTGATTAACTTAATCGCCTAAAATGGCGGGTTATTGACGATAATCACGATTAGTGTAGTATTATAACCTCAAACAATTTTAAGTAAACACATGTTGGATTTGTTTTATGGCGATGTTTTACCACCATCTGCTGAGGATAGTGACATTCAGGTTGTTAGAAGACCCCAAATATTTAATCCGCGAGTCAATTATTTTGAAATCATGGACACCTTGAGTTTTTTGTGCTATTTTGCTTATCGAAAAACACTGTCCAAACATTACTGCTGGAAATAGAAATAGACCTGCAACATACTACAGAAAGTTATGATAAATGATTAATAGTAAAATTGCCACATTTTCATTAAATGGATTTTTTAGAAACAACACTATTCAACCCGTGACACAACTTTTACTTATGTTGAGGCATTATGCAACTGGATCGCATCTTATTGCTACTGGAGACTTTTTTGGAGTAACCAAAACTAGTCCGCATCGAATTGTACATCGAGTAACTGCTACAATAGCTCGAAATGACATTAAACTCCCATTTACAAAAAGGGAAATAAGTTCAGACAAGTAATTTTTTATGCATTAGCTCGTTTTTCCACACTTATTTCAGTGTTGGATTGTACTCATATTAAAGTACAATCCCTTGGGGGAGAAAACGCAAACGTATTTCGTAATAGAAGGATATTTCTCTATCAATGTTCAAACGACATGTGATTACTATTTTGAGGGAAAATGATTTCAGTTGATCTGTCAATCTGTTGTTTGAACCAATCAGAACCGTAGATTCAAAGGAAATACGATCTTACCCGATGAGACTCATAATTATCTAACCGGAGTTAAAATGTTTGTTGTGGACCGCATGACACATGATTAAAGTGGTGATCAAAAAATGATTGTGATTCGTTAATCAAGAATTTAATCACTCTTGGTGAAACCGGGCCTTAGTATAGTAAATTTGATTAGTGAAATTATTCATACGACACCCTTCGATCACCTGCGAGGATCCTGAAAAGTTCGATGCTTTCAGCTGGCACACTTAGTACGTGCACGGCGTTTATTTCGTTGTGATTTCAGTTTGTGGTCTTAGTAGGTCGCTATACTGTTCGGATCGGGATATTTTAATTTCAAAGTAACGAGGATGGGGATATTTTAAATTTTTCAGTGGAATCGTTTAATTTACGCTACAATAAAGTATTTGCCACTGCCAATTGAGTAAGATGGTGCGCCCCAAATTATTAAGTCGCGTACCACCATTGTTTATGGTACATTCTCAACGCTGTATGAAGTCGATCAGCTTCAGTTTTTATCTATTGCAAAAAACTAAGAACCTCAATTGAGGGGTTACCTGCATGTTGTTGTACTGCTATTAGTATTGTTGGCACCATTTGTTGAAGTCACAGTTGCAATGGGTGTCGACGAGCCGCTGTTAAATCCATTAGATCTTAGTATGTTGCTGGTGGCACCAATTGCAATATTACTAGAAGATGATCCGGAAGACATCCCGGATAATGCTCTGTTCCGTGACTCCAATGGGCTAAAATAAAATCGCCATATTTACAATGACAACCCTTAAAGTATATAGAAATGAATGAAAAACTTACTGTTGTTCTTGTTGATGGGCTGTCAACTGTGTCGAATCATCAGCTAAGAAGTTGCATTTAGCACAAACTCTTTTATTGTGAACTTTCAAAACATGTGTTGCCAGCCGTTCTGATCTGGCAGCCTTATAATCACACAAACCGCACACAAATGGCTTCAGATGCGTATTCATGTGTCTTTTAAGACACCAATTGTCTACTCCAGACCAAGAGCAGTAGCAACAAGTGAACCGTTTTTCGCCTTTTTTCTTACTGCTTTTCGAGGTCAACGTTGTTGGTTTGCTCAAGGTTTTCACGTCTGACTGACGAATACCGGGAACTGAAGACGAACTCCTGGTCATTCCGTTGTATCCAGGTATGCTCAAAGAGCTAATTGTCGATAAAGTGCTTATAGCATCTGGTTGAACCACTGTTGAATTGGAGTTGTATTTCTGGTAATAACTCATGCCTGATGCGTTTTTGGGAGGATGTCTTCGAATTCTGTTCAAGTCATATGGATGATCGCGGTGCATCCTTAGAAAATGTTTTTTTACATGATCCGCCCTGTTGAACTGTTTCTGACATACGTAGCACTGAAAAGGCTTTTCTTCTCTATGAATATTTTCATGTCTGGTGAACAAATCTCGTCGATCTGTCGCATAAGGGCAGTAAGTGCAACTGTACCTTTTATTTGAAGCCACGTTGGTATCTGTGCTATTCCCTAAAGTATTGGTACTTGACTGGGTTAAATTTGCTTGGATATTGCTTGGCGATGTCATGTTTTGAAATTCGTCTGTGGTTACTGTCTGATTAATCATGCTAGTGGAGGTGGATTTAGACGTCACCCCAGTGTCCAGTTTGTTCTTTAATCTCTGCAGGTATTTAATTATTTCTTGAAGAACTGGATTATCCTTGGTTAATACATCACACGACTCATCTATATTAATATTGTGTTGTCGTCCTAAGTGTATTCTTACACATCTTGCCCATGCGCTCTCATACGAGCACTGTGGGCAGTGGAAAGCTCTTAAATTTGAGTGTGTTCCTAACCAATGCTCTGCCACTCTATTTAAGTAGCCAACCGATTCACAATCTGAGCACCTAAAAAGCTTTTGTGAAGGGTTGTAGGTTGCCACTTTGGACTGCGTCCACTGCAAAGGTTCTTCGCTGTTAACCCACTTATCTTCCAGTTGTGGAGATGCAGCTAAAGCCAATCCCATAGTCGCTTTGTGGGTAGGAAATGTGGTGTTTAAAATCCCACTTGCAGGAAAGCCATTCTGCATCAGAGCAGCTAACCCAAAAGCGGTTAGATGTTCTTCAGGTTTGAGTATTGGACCATCAACTTCGTAATCAATTGGCGTCAATCCTCGATCAGTGCCGGAAGAAGGTATTCGTTCGGTCGTTGACAAATCCGGAAGTCCATCTTCACCATACAATTTTCGGGTAATCTCTTTAAACATATCCTCGTAACAATCAATTGCGCTGCCAGGCACTGGCATTGCAACTTCCATGGTGACTGCTGCTCTTATTCAATAGTGCGTCCAGCAGCCAAAATGTTGGCTAAAAATAGCTAACATTAGATGTGTTATAGTATATTGACTCAGTAGGATGGAAATTCAGCTACTATATGCACTTTATCGGAAATGGAAATGGACTTAATGGGGATATCGAACAATACACATGAGTCGAAGTTGGTCAGATGCGGAAAACTTTGGGCATTAATAGACTAATTACATTCATAATTAACAGCTTTACTATAAAGAGTAATACTAGTTTGCAATCGTCGAAAACCGTTTGACTTTTGTCGACTCAGAGAAGAGACAAGATGAGTGGAATGACTGGTGCATAAAATTGCCATTTTTAAAACTAAATATTGCATATTTCAGGCACAAGGATGAGTTTTTAAATCTTACAACCGCTTCTTTGTATTTGTACAAGATTTTGTTAATTTCGTGGAACGTTAAAATGGGGTAGAAATTATAGTCAGGTTTTAGACTTTGCTACATGTATCTATTAACTCTGCAGTCGACATAGTTTATAGTTTTATTTTCATACGCGGTACTAGTCTGTTTTGCCAATTGCCGTTTGTCTTGTTTAGCTTTAAGCTTTAACTATTTCATCTGATTAAAGCTTTTCCAAACAAAAAATTGAACATCCTTTGCCCATTTTGATTATTTTCTTAACATAATATAATAATGAGAAAAAAAGAAACTTAATGTAATTATAATATATCTATTTATAATCTGTGTTTTACTGAAATTGTTAATACTTAATGTCAAAGTATTTGCTTTTAAATAAATGGATTCTAGACAACATTTTTTTGTAGCAAAATAAATAGTTATTTGCGTCTTTAGTGTCAATGTTTTCAGTTGCAGTGGAAACTGCAATTAAAGACGATATTTACCATCAAGTAATTTTTTCAATCATATGACTCGAGAAATGTTTTGGTAACCATTCTCTATTAAAATCTAAATGTGGATATATATACATCCGTATATTTTTGATAATTCTTTTTAAGTTTCTTCCATAGTTCACTAGAATAATACTGCTTTATTAAACAATAGTTTGATATAATTGGTAATTCGTTCATTGTACACAAGTAGAAAATTTCTATTTTTTATGGTTATTCTTTGTTCTCTATCAGATGAGAAATCCAATGCCAGTACATACATACTAACTGTACTGTACTGTACATAATACAGTACAGACATTCAAAGAAAAGCTTTTGCTTTTCTTCAGTTGAAAAGCACTAAAATAATGTAAAGTTAAAAGAATTTTTTTCCATCAACAAATGCTTTAGAGTAAAGATTCAGTTACTATGATCTACATCTACAAACCTGATGTTGCCAGTGTTGAAAGTTAAATATTAACAATGCTATTTTATCAATTTTATGGTTGGTCCGATATTAATCGTCTAGGGTATGATATTAATCGTGTAATCTTTAAAAGGTTAATTTATATTCAAACGGAAAATATTTACGAGCCGGTATCGCTGACATTATATTTATTAGTTAAATATGAAATGCCCAGATAAATCTTTCGAATTGTCTAAAAACAATATAATCTCCTTCACTGTTGAATATACCATTCCAAGCGCAGTTGTATATTATAAAGCCGAAAAAAATGTTTTAAATTCTTGAAAAGGTGGTTCTAATAATTAAATTGTTTAAAATTGCATCTTAATCCGAATATTAATTACTTAAGTATTGTAAATCAGAACACAATCAAACGTTGACTCAAATCGAAAAGACGCATAATGTTTGTCATTTAAAAGCGCTAAATGGAACGGTACTAAATATATTTTCGCGTGCGTAAATTAATGTAATTCTGACAAATTAAACCTTTTACAATTTTGTAATAAATTGCTTTTTAATACTAATTTATCAAAAACAAATACTGGGAACGCATTTTAAAGTCAACACTTTCAGGAAATAAAACTATATAGCTTTACAAAATTGTAAAGTCTAATAGCGCCTGATTCATTACTTTAGCTATAAAATATGCTGACGGAATGATGAATTATCCAAGTTTCTAAATTTCGTCAAGGTCGTATTTGGCAAAAAGCCATTAATAAAGTGAAGATAATTTTTATAACTTATAAGTAGTTGGAAAGTTTTGATTTGTTTTATTTATTAATATTTGAATAGAATACTATTTGTTCTGCAACGCTTTATTTTATTATAAACTTTATCACGTGCCCAGAATATCCAGCAACTTAGTATAAGTCACGTCCCAGCATAATAAATAAAATGTAGAAAAGCGGAAGTGATACTTTTAACCGATATCAAATTATAAGGCACTTAAATTCGTTTCAGCCGGTTTCAAATTTGCCTTTTAAAAATGGAAATTCAATAAAAATTATGAATAAGCTTTTCATTATCGGCTTCCACGCTTTAATAAGCGTCGTGTAATTGTAAGCCAATAATTAACTTAAAATTGACTATGCAAATTTCTCATTTTTTATGAGATTGATTTCTATGTTCAATTCGAACACGTATTAAAAGCATTTATGGGGCAATATGGTGTAATTAGTGGACGGTCCGTTTAGTCGGTCCAAAAAAATAATTTTGTGAATATGGTTGCAGGACGTTTTTTTACAATCCTAGTGAAATTAGCGGAATAACGGGTGAAATTCATGGGAACGAAAAATGAAACATGATTAGCGTGGTTGTAATAGTCTTTTCTCTTGGTAGATTTCTCTTGGTAAATTATGCAACAACGACTTCATAACTTGACTATATTTTTACGTACTATTATTTTTAGACAATTTGCTTTTAGTCAGCTTTTAAAAAACTGGAAGCGAATAAAACTTAAAAAGCAATCATCCTTTCATTTAGGCCTAGAAGTTTATATGTTGTAAGCCATACAAAAAGATTTAATATTTAGAAACCGACAGAGAGCCGATTAGGTCGATAGCCCTTTTGGATAACAAATAAAGATGACTACTACTACCACAAGGTGATTAAAAGTTTGCGTCATTCCTTTTAAGGGGTTATAAGGAGGGACTCACTTGAAGAGTACGAGAAAAAACTGTAAATTATTTTCCCAACATTTATAGAAGATGATAACAGTTGAAAATCGAATAGGATTATTTTGAAATAGTCCCGTGTATGATTGGCACTCTTTTGGAATAATTATAATACGTATAATAAATTATAAAAAAATTTTATCTTAAAAAATGATTCTACTACAATCAGGTAGTTACAGGTAGTAGCGTTTGTCAAGAATAAGAAGCATTTGTCAAATTGTGATTTAGTTTGAAGCTTAATTGTAAATAGATCATTGATCCATATCTTTTTATATTGACATTCGATTACTACCCTGGTCAGCCTAACCTATTAACATCACTTTTGAAAACACATTGTTGCCGTCCTTCTCATCTAGTTTTTTGCAAATATCTCAGTTTTGATAAGAGTTAATTTGTTTGTACTATTTTTCCCGTACTCCCTAATCACCGTGATGTATCGACATCACCCCCGGATTTTTGCCAATAAATAAGTTTACATTTGTTATATCTCAATTACTTAGAAGTTTTTTAAAACGTCAAGTTACTTACAGTTTGTGACGATAACCAATGGATTACCTTTTTGGTCACGTAGTTTATTTTTAAAATATTAGCGCTTTTTATCTGCAAACATTTCAACGAAATGTTGGTATTTGCTTGCGCTGTTAAACTAATAATATTACCGATGCATGCAAGCAGCCCATTAGCGCACACCGCTAATTTCAGCTTTTATAAAAAAGTATAAATACTATTTCCATGTATTGCCATAAATGGAAAAAGTGCTTTGAAAGCGATAATAATTGAAGAGCGCATTTTCAGATGGACACCAAAATTAACTATTATCGACAAATCGAAGAAACACTGGATGAATTTTTGACTAGCGTTGTAAAAACAGCTTTTAGTCATAGAAAGTTTCTGGAGACAGTTTTATTCTGACGCCACCTAGCGGTCATCATGATAAATTATTTTTCCTAGGCCATTTTCCAAAAGAACTTTTTGAATGAAACCTAATACGAGTACTTTCTTACATGTGGCAGAGAATTATTCTTGGTTGGCCCCCTTGTAAATCTGCAACGATTGTTTTGTAGTGGACATTTATTTTGACCCCGGACTAAGGAAGTTTGTTGACTACAGCGCAGAATCCCGCTTATGACCATCACAACATCGTTAGTAAATATTTTCAACAGAAATATTTAGATACAATATGGTTATAAACATTAATATTTAATTTGTAAATTATTATGTCAGCACATCTAGGGAAGTCTAAAAGTACTGCTAGTGAGACTAAATTATTAAGATATCAGGAGACACGCATTATAATGTTTATTCATGTGAAATTAACAATTTTACAGGGTCGTCGAATATGTGAAGGTCACGAAACGCATACATAACTGGGACTTATTGCGAAGAATTTGTAATAGGGGTAGATAAGGAGTTATCAATCTGTACTTACGAGTAAAATGTGATTCACAACAGAAAACAACTCATTCCACCCCGGACTATCGTCCGCCCTTGCATTCCGACGGGGAACGAGCTGTAGCAACGGTATCGTATTGCTAATTCACTCAGCAAGGGTAAAGCATTTTGAATACCTAGTTTAGTAACTTCAACGATGCACTATAAGTAATTTGAACATTTAGTTACTGAAAACATTTGATTAGGGCATCAATTAAGGAAAATCGATATTGTTAGATGCGTGAAAGATGCGTTTGGGGGTGTATGCAGGGCCGTGTGGCCCTGTACAGGATCGTTGCGTTGTCTGACCCACCCAATACTGCGGCACCCGTTGCCCGCGACCCGACGGGGTGGCTTCCACCCTCACTCCCACCCCAACCCCGCGTCGCCTGCTTGCCGCCCTGCAGCCATCCCCGGTGCGGTGGCGCGGCTTCTTCTGCACATACAGAGGCGTAGAGGGTGGATGGCGCCCCAACATCAATCCCTAGCCTTTTATAGGGGTTAGCCTATTCTAATCGTGCTTTCTCCCGAATATCTGGATTAGACAACAGCGTAAATTTAAGGGTGCCTAATTGATTCCTAACAAAACTATGCCAACTAGTTGACAAATTATTAAACAGTTACTAGTTAACGTTTCATACATACATACCACATAATATAATAAAATGTGATGTTTATAAGGATTAGAGGGTGGAGTATTTAGAATGTCGATACAAAGATCACAAGATACACGATGGAGATTATTTACTTCCATAACGGAGTGGGCAAATTGTCAGAGATGTTTTCACTTCAACTTAAAGCTCATTGTTCAGAAACAAAGGTGGATAAAACGAAAAGTTTGCCTCAATTACATGAATATGACGCCACGAAATTCTTTCGATTTAATAAAACTAAAGCGTTTTGTTTAATTTTACATTTTTTGCTCATAGTTCTCTTTCTTTAATGCTCAGATGCATGTTAACAAGCCTGTGGTCTATGAAAGTATTTCACTTTAATGTATGATTAATATTCTGTTATAAAATTATTTTATTGTTTTATCAATGTGAAATGTATTGGAATCATTTTGAGATCCCCTGAAGTAAACAATAGAATACCTATCGAAACAAGAAGGAAACATTTCTAAATTATTTTCATTTACTAATTGAGATTAGAGACTAGGAGCTCCTTTATTGCTAGCTTAAGATCAACAATTTTTTCGAAGATTTTGAAAATAGAAATCCTTCTATTTACAAAATAAGCAATCATTAATACCTCATAATAAAATACGTGAGGAGATGTTCTCCATCTAAGGGCAGACTAATTGTTCATGGACAGCAGTTAACGAGGCGATTACCTTTAACAAGCTAAATTTTCGCCAATAGTCGAAAACCCTTGGTGGTGTGGCCAAATAAGTAGGAAAAAGAATGTTTCTGCAAGCAACTTTCAGGTAGGAAACAATATTATGAATCATAACGATTAAATTGGTTTCAGTTTTATTATTTATGTTATAATTTTGTTTAATCTATTGTAGCAATAAATATCCTTATTTTTCTATGGGTTTTTTGTCGTTTTCTAATACCACTCTGATTTATTGCTATTTCAAATTTTTAAAAGTAATATATAGAAAACGACTAAAACAATCTAAGCATTAAATATGTTTCTGAAATCAGCCTAATAAATCATATCGATCTGTCCATGAATATATAGAGTATTTATGAATATATGTAGAAAATCTTTGTCAATTTTTTTCATTTACGTATTTAATTTTTGTACTTGCCTAAATTAAATGAACATGACACGAGGATTTTTTTATTTAATAAAACCACAGATTTTTTTTAGTTTTCAATTTTTTGTTAATAGTTCACTTTATTCAATGATGAAAAACATGTTAACAAGGCTGTGGGCCATGAAATTATTTGATTTTAATGTCTGATTGATATTTTTTAAATCATTAATTAATAGAGTTGAGATGTTTCCCCGTTCTGAAATGTATTCCATTCATTTTTAGATCTCCTGGATATATAACTTATTTTCATTTAGTAATAAATATGGATTTCTCTTATAGCCTGTGAGCCTCGTACGATCACCACTAGGAGCTAGTTTCTATGCTAGTTTTTGATCAGGAATTATTTTTTTATATAAAAATCAATAACTAACAATTTGTAATAAAACAGGTGAGAAGAAGTTCTCCACCTAAGAAGCAGAGTAATTGTTGATGGGCAGAAGTGCACTCCGACGCGACTAACTTTGTAGTACGATAAATGAATAAAGTTTTAGCCACTAGTGGCTAAATACACTTGCTGGTGTTGCCAAAGAAGGATGAAAAAAGGTCTCCCCTAGTAACTTTGAGACAAAAAGTCAAATAAAAAGTTTTGTAACTCAAAAACTCTGTCGATTAGAGTCTTTGGAAATGCAAAACCGAAACTAGAATCTTTAATCGACGTTGCTTTGCTAAAAAAACTAACGCGGCCGTCGCATTTCGGCCGCAATCGTTACGAATGTAACACCAATCGTTAGTGTTTTAACGTGGACGCTATATATGTATTGCCTTAAATTAAATTACGTTTTGATGAAACGATTTTATATATTAAAATAAGGGGTTTTCTCATAGTGGAATTAAGTTTTCCTTATGCAATATGGATGGACATCTTGCGATGTCAAGCCATTGTAAAATATTGTTGCCAAGTAACATTGAAATAGACCCGCAGGTATAATATAATACATACAAACTACAAACACCAATCTACAATTAAAATATGTTGTACAAAAGTACAGTTTATAAACCGTTAAAACATTCATCAGTTCTTGAGGGAAAAATTCTTCCTTTTGGGAGAACAAAATATTTGAAAAACTTACCTCATAATTGGTAAACATTACGTTCTTTTAGATCTTTGCCTTCTTGAAAATTTGTCTGAATTATTTTCCACATTTGGGAGAATGGTATGTATGTTTTGGGATAAGCAGAAATAGTTTTAATTTTTCACTAGTGTACTGGGTGTTCTATACTTATGGCTTTATTAGGATTTGGTAAATGTTGCTAAGGTTGTCGGTATCTGAGCTGAAATTTACTGCTTTTGGGTGTTTTTTTATTTGTATCATTTCTTGGATTCTTCTTTGATGAGAATTTGTTTCCTTAACTAATATATCTGCGTTGTTAAAATCGAAATTATGTAACATTTGGTATGCATGTTGTGTTAATGCTGTTTTATTTTCAATAGTATTTCTCAGACTGTATTTATGTTCGTACATTCTCTTTTTTAAATATTGTTTAGTTTGTCGTATATATGTATTATCACATTTCAAACAATTCACTCTATATACAGTATTTGGTACATCCATTCTGTCAGTTTTTGGTCTTAGTTTTGCGAAACATTCAGTTGATAAGTTGTTTTTTTGTTTTTTCCGCAATTATAATGTTGTGTGGCTTTAGTATTATTGAAATTTTTATATTGATTTTTGGAATATATGGTAGTGATATATATTCATTGTTTCTTTTTTCCTAATTATTGATATATTTAGTTGAGTTGTAAATTTTGTTAGTTCTTCGCTGTAATATTGGTTCACAAAATATTTTTCCGTAGTTATTATTAAGTAATATTTTTCTGTTTTTTTTTTAATTTTCTTGTCTGTAATTTGGGTGTGATAATTTGATTCGAACGCAAACCCATGTTATTTGATTAAATTGATAACGTCCACCGGTTTGGAATGTAGTAGTTGCTTTAGTGACACCGATTATTTCAATATATTTTGAAAATATTTAGGGTCTGTTGTTCTTTAAAAAATACCTCAATTATCTGCTAAAATTGAGAAAATATTGCTTGTTTCTGTAATTAGCTTAACTATAAAGTTGCGTTCCTGCTTATGGACTAACATTAGCTTGCCTTGTGAAATGTAATTAAAATGTCGCATGTAGAATGTTTACCAATTAATGCCCTATTAGAAAATATCGGACAATTTAAAAAATACGAGGAATTTTAAACTGAACACCTTGTATTTCTTGGCCGCATACAATAGTCCAATTAATGTTCTATATGAAAGTTGCATACGATATCACCCTTTATAAAACAGTCAATTCAAATTGGGGTAATAAACGGTGCAAAACAAGATCCAAATTTCTACTTTAAAAAAGTATACATATTTTCCATACAAAGTTTTACCCCTGCCGCACTTAAATGAGAATCAAAACAATAGAAGGAGAAGAACCTACTGCCAAGTTATGATTGATCGATTCCAAGTAGACAATAATTCTGTCAAAAAAATTTGATGGTCCGATTGGTGTTTTAATAGTAGCTCTATAGTAGCAATAAATATCGTTATTTCCTCTATGGATTTTATTTGTTTGTCATGGGTCAAGGCTACTTTGAACTGTTGCTATTTATAATTTTTAAAACGTAATATAAAGAAAAGGGCTAAAATTATCTTAGCATTAAATATATTTCTGAAATCAGGATAACAAATCTGAAAAGAGTTAGAAATTTAACTTTAAAAAATGACATTTACGTTTTAAATCTTTGTATTTTAATTTCAGATTTGGAAAATTGGAGTGAAAATTTACAAATTTTCTATTTGTACTTTAAATTCGTTCTTTTTTATTAAATTATATAGGGAGGCCTATGAGGAAACACCACCCTGTACCAAGACTGTCAGTTTAGATGCCAAGACAATAAAAATATAATATGAATTAAGAAAGCAGATGGTAAAGTTTTCAAATTCAGATGTTTTAAGTCCGAATAAATTTAGCAATTGATGCAATAAATAAATAATTAAACCTGTTTTATAAAGCAGGGCATTTTTCAACGACCGGAAAATAAGAAACGAAATCAGGACTTAATCAAATTGTAATTTTTAACTGATTTAAGGATGTAAACATTATGGTTACATTATGGAAATTCGTCATTTACATTAAAATTTTCACAAAACAGATTTTCAATCAATACCTTTCGGTAGTTTCTACCATAATCAGTCAATCCATAACATAAAAAAATTGTTAGAACTTGTCTACTTATTACTGTTTCTGACATTACTAACTTAATTTTTATTTGGAAAATGTAATTTTTTGAACCAGGGAGGTATTTCAATAGTTTACATCCATTCAAACGATTGCTTCAATTAAAATGACTGAATTAGTTTGATTTGATGATTTGATTGAATGCATAATACGTATACGAAAAAGTAATGTCTAGGTAACGTTCCGGAAATAGTGAAATACAGGAATTACTACGAGCTAAATTGTTTCAAATAAATAATTCTGGTAAGTCTGCTCTAGCTGTAATTAAAGTTGATTCGTTTGGATTAAGCGCCGTCGCTGTTGTTAGCGCTGACCTCACTCGTTCCCCCATTTCCATTAAGAACTAGGAATAGAGTGCTGCTGTACCTCCATGCCGGTCTCCATCTTCCTCACAATTTTGCTGGCGGCGATAATAATGGATTGACACGTTTTTGAAATATATCCGAATTATTTGCTCTTATTCGCTTCGTAATTTCCCTGTGAATTTTCACTCCAAACCGAATTTTATCTTATTGCTCTTTCAAATTAATTACAGCAAATGCGCAATTATTGACAGTAGTATTCTTAAATGTTATCTGAGAGATATAAATTACACTCTCTAGATTTCGGACTTAGAGTAGTCGGAATAAATTAATGAAAACTTCAAAAACTGTTTAGAATGGAAATCCAATTAAATTGACTTCGACATTACCTTTTATATTTTAGCTAAAGGGTGGCCCGTTTATCCCGTGCCCACCCGCATTTCTTGGAAATTATAACAAAAGTTAGGAAAAAGCTTTTTATAAAAGTTAAGGTTGTTAAGTAAATGTATTTCCAGCAATCGTCGGGTATACAGGACGTCTACCAGAAGCCAATGTTGTATTTTTTATCTACTATTGTATTGAACTGACTAAACGGTGCAAGTAGAACATGGTAAAGTATAGTATCACTCATACCAAATAGACAACAACTGTATTTGGTGCAAAGCTTGATTTGTGATATATAGTCCGACTGAGGGAACATTTAAACGTAGAAGGGCTAACTAGTTTCCACTCTCATTACAAGACTTTTCTCTTGAAATGAGGTAAACAAAGCGGTTTACAATAATATAAGGAACAAGTTTGCAAATGTCTTTGAAAAAGCAACAGATTTCTGGA
This sequence comes from Dendroctonus ponderosae, assembly GCF_020466585.1. Classification (NCBI taxonomy): domain Eukaryota; kingdom Metazoa; phylum Arthropoda; class Insecta; order Coleoptera; family Curculionidae; genus Dendroctonus; species Dendroctonus ponderosae. Next base: position 55,959,259 of record NW_026017110.1, on the reverse strand, counting down.
AAGTTATTTTATTATCAGCAACCACCACTCAAGGAGCTACTGGCCATATCGTATAAAATTCGAAAAATTTCGCTAAATACAAACAAAGAAAATTTTTCCTATTACGGTCACAAAATCTGATTCGCTCACTCATTCTGTAAAGAATGCTTTCTCCCGCTATTTTATGCCCATTTACTTGATGTAATTTAATTATCGATTATGAAAAATAATCAGAATTTGCAGAAGCTCCGGCTAAAAATAAAATGTCAGCAAAATAATTTCTTGTAGGTCAACTTGGCTTTACCTGGAATAAAAATGTATCAGGTAAACAAGGGCTGCTTGCACTTTTGTAACTAACTACAAAATCAGTTCGTTCCTAGACATGAAAGAAATGACATGGCCTATCGATCTTTAATCACCCCTTTCACCTGATATTGCAACATTTCTGTAATTCTGAGAAGAGTACAAACCGTTCTGTATGATCGATTTGCAGCAAAAACCTTAAATGTATTAAAGTAAAAAGCAAATGCTCGGCGAAATTTAATAGGAACAGTTAAAAGGGCCAATGGAGCTATTTTTTTACTCTATTATTGAGGAATGTCCTTAAACCAAGGTACTTACTTCCAACCTGTAACGTGGTAAAGCGCAATCGCAAATGAGTGAAAGCCTCTACCTTCACGCTTGCGCTCTTTTACGGCCCGAGGATTAATGTTCTTTCGGAAATACCTATATGAACTGACTCAATAAAAATGTGCTAATATATTTCTCAGATTATTAATATTATCATACATAATTCATAACAGTTCGGGATAAGATTATAGTGCCTCATTCTCTTCCTTATAGAGTACGTTCGCTATTTTATTTATTTAAATATACAGTTTGCTTTGGAATCGATGCAAGATTTTTTGGCTATGTCACAGGCAAGCATTCCCAAGACCAGTTTCGATCCTATTAGTTCCTCAGGCGCTATTTTAATTATGCCCCTTTAAAGTACAGGCTTTTAGATGCAACCTGAAGCCCACTGATGACAACTAGTAGATGCAAAACCTATAATGAAAGTACTTGCTTGTGACATAGCATAAAACGGGCTTTTTTTATTGAAAGTTTTCCAATTTGGTACTTCTCAATAAATATTTAGTTCGATTTCACCATTTTCTAAGTCCTGCTCTTAAAGGCATTGACCTAAAACAGATAGTATATTGTGCCCATCCATAAACATAAATCTTTTCATATTTTTCACATGTATTTTGAATTTGAAGGTTCGTCACGTCAACGATATTGACATAGTCTGTTTAAAATCAATCAATCTTTTATAAAAATATGTATGGAAAAGTATGCCTGAACATAAGTAAGCAGCCAACCCGAATTCTCCCGAAAACAGTAAATATTGCGTTGTTTTCATCCTAAATTAAAATTGATTGGAATTTTCCTACATAAATTCTCAATTTGGTTCGCAAAGCACCTTAACCTGTTAAGCTTTGCCCTTATGTAAAGGGAATATCAATCGATCCATGACAGGGGGTACGGTTTCCCTGTACTCTGCAAACTGTCAAAAGCATTTAATTGCTTTCGTCGTCAAATTTTAATACAGAAGCTGCTTCATCGAAAGATGCTGTACATAATGGGCTTCTTTGTTCAACTTTTCTTGAAACATTTTTCTCTTATACCAATTATCTATAGGTTGATTGTAAATTAGGTATTTGATAATATAGTTTGCCAAGGCTCTTAATAATTTTTTAGCTAATTAACATTAGAATACTACATGAACACACTACTGAACGTGTATCGCTGATCTATGCAAATAAGGAGCATTTTCTCCCAACTAAGATACTATCACTATTCTTCACTAAACACTATTCTTAGGTACCTACTTATTAGAATTTTTGGGTATATAACTTAGCTCACTGATGTTCGTTTCTAACAGCCCTCTCAGAAAGATTAAGCCTTCCCCTTGGTCAGACGAAAACATGGTTTACATTTTTTTGAGTTTAAACTTTTGGAAAGAGATTTAATTGTAATTTCGTTTCATCATATCACCTCACTCGTTTGGAAATTTTCGGCATATGCGTTCCTCATAGTGAATGGCTATTCAAAATATTTAAAAAGCTATTCTTACCTTTCCAATAAGCAAATGCTCAAACTTTTGTTTTTCATTATTTAACATAAAGAATTATGACACATTGTTGATCAAATGTGGATTAAGAAAACCTTGTTCCATAACTAGTCTAGATCTCCATAGAACATCGCAAATTTATCTTGTTTTGTATCATTTACTTCGCTTTTCTTCTAGTTGTAAACCAGAAATTTGCAAATAGCAAAACTACTTTTCCATCAATATTTAGATTTAGCAATTCCACAAGTTGTGAAAATAATAATACTAATTCAAAATCCCGATTTAAGCAACTTTTGTCCCTTCGATCTTTAACATCTTAGCAAGAATTAATATGCTGTATGTTAATAACCAATTTGACATTACCGTGAAACTTTGATATCCGGGAATCAGGTTATTGAAACAATTTGCGTTTCCTGTATCCCAAAATTCAGTTATTAAGGAATCACAAACTGAGATGGATCGATTAGGATCGCAAAGGGTTCCGTCAAAATCAGGAACACATTTCAAGTATTTGGGGCTGAAAAGGGATGACATTTAAAGTTCCATTACCATACTTTTGCTGGAAGAAAATTATTAATATGAAGCAAGAGAAGTTTTGTAATAACGCTAAAACACGTGGTTCAGAAGAAAAAAAGTGATACTTTGAATAGTGATAGAAAGTAAAGAAATTTACATATTACAATTCACAGTCCGTCTCGGTATATTTGGTTTCTGTTATATTTTTCCGTTTCCATATCAATCATATTTATGTTTCTTCTATGCAAGTTATTTTCATCCAAAACATGTTGTTACCGTACTAGTAACAGTAAGTAAACTATTTTTAAACGCTAGAAATTTTTAGGCAATTATATCTACGTTTTTAGTGAATTAAAAATGTATAACTAACTAACCGACAAACATAAATCCTAGGGCGGTCTTCTGCTTACAGACAGTAGTTGAATGGCATATGATCATGTATATAGTGGAAACAGATTTTTATTTTCAATTAATACACACAAATAAAAAATATACACAAATAAAAATTTGCAAATTGAAACAATTCGAGCTAATATTATCGAAGTAATTATGTTGCAATTTTACTTCCCTAGTTGTTCTTGAACGTTTACGAGCAAAGAAGTTATACTCAATTAGAAATCCTTTTGAGAATTTTCTTCCAGTAATTTTTAAATTGTGGTACAAGAGATGGCTTAGCTTAAAAGTTGTTTCTTGAAAATAAATTTAACAAGGATTATATGGCAATTTGTGTTCTTTTATGACTTGAAGGCTCCAAGATATTCGGTTTGCAAGTCAATTTTCGTTTAAGGTCATGAACTGGCAGCAGTTGAAGAGTGATAAAACTTTCAGACAAAAGTAATCTCGCTTGTCCTTGTTAACGCTAAAAAATTATTTCCTTTTCTGGGCCGGTTTTGTAAAATACATCGTTTTATAATACGAATGCGTCAATCTATCACCAACAGGAGAGAGTAACTAATATCACGTAAATATAAGTTTTGTATTCTACAAGGGTTTTGTTATACATTTAAGATATTCGTGTAAATTAATTAAGGTAGCTAACAGACATGAAGCACCTCGCTTTTTCCAGTGCTTTTGCGTATTCTCAGTTGTTTTCTGACGATCTGAACGCGACTTAATTACTGACAAAGTAAATTAATGATATACATAATTTACTGAAGAACATCATCAAATTTGCGAGCTTTTCTAAGAAGTTTGTACCAAATGCTTATTAACGTTAAACACTTGAAAGTTACGTTATCGAAATCGGATCACCAGCCTAAAATATAGGGGCGTAGTCTATGTCTGAAACTAGTTTGGCCTTTACCAGATTTGAATATTAAGTTTATCATGTACCCTCAAAGGATCTCACCAATATCTATAAGAGAGTTTTATTAGTTTTGTATTATATGTATTCTGTCAATACCAGCAGCACAATGATTTCCTAAGAGTAGACCTGATAATCGATTTATTTTCAAATACAAGCTTCAAAGACTTAAAAGATACTGAATTTACAATCACTAAGAAAATTAGTCGTAGAGATTTATATGTAGAGACTTTACAGTAAACTATCAATTATTCTTGCCTTTAGGAGCCGAAATACTCATGGATTAAAAATGCCCTCAAATAACTTTAGGCCAGTTTATATTTTATAGTTCACGTATTATTGAGAAAAACTGATTTGCTGAAATCCTTTTCATCTAACTTAAACTTAATTATAAAGCAACTAAATGATTTAAGTTGAAGTTATCAGCGGCATAATTATTATCTCAATTTAGAAATATGCGATTTAAGAATTTCAATTAAATCAATTTTCATTTTGTTAGCTGGGCTTTTTTATTTTTTTCCGTTTAATACTTATATGTTTAGTATGTAATAATGAGCTAACCAAATAGATTTATTTACATAATTAGATCGAATAAAAATCTTAATCCCATGGTACCTTTGCCACTATAAATTAGAAGGTAGTCTTATCTGTTCGAGTTGTCTTTTATTTTCTTTTTGTGTCTAGTTTGGGTTCATTCACTTCGATAAGGATTGTTTGATATTTTCTTGTTCATCGAGATAACATTCCAGGAACCGAACGTTTTTCATTTTCAGTAGTCTTAATGTTTTAGTAATTTTTGGACCGTAATCATCATTAGTTCTTGAAGAAAAAAACCTTTATTTTTGAGAGGCAAAACATTTGAAAAACTTAGCTCATAATTGGGAAACATTAGATTCTTTTAGGTCTTTACTATTTTGAAACCTCAAATTTGTTCGACGTAGTCGACAACAATTCGAACAAATTCCAGGTTTCAAGACAGCAAAGACCTAAAAGAATCTAATGTTTCCCAATTTTGAGGAGGTAAGTTTTTCAAATGTTTTGCTCTCCTTTTTGAAGAAGGGTTTTTTCCTCAAAACTAATGATGTTTTAACGCTGTATAAACTATACTTTTTGTACAACATATTTTAATTGTAATCTGGTGTTTATAGTTTGTATGAATTTTAAATCTGATGATGGCGCTGTTGTCTCGCCGAAACGTTATGAAATAAACGATATAATTTTTTTTATTTCACAATTCCACTGAAACTCAGGAAGCAAAAGAATATAATTTGCAATTATGCTGTGTCAGTTACTTAAAAGAAAAAACTCGTGTTAAATTATTGTTATTTTCTAATATTAAATTTCTCAACAACCGTTCATCAACCGAGTTCTACGCAGTAATCAAAAATGATATAAATAATCGTTTCTAGATGAAAAAACTGATGTTGCTGGTGGTAGATTAATTGGAGTTTTAATGTGTTTAAATAAATTTACCATCAAAAAATCCGCAGCCAAATAAAAACTAATCCTGATCCATTTAGAATTACTTTTCCTGTAAATGAACGTGCATTTTCGTCAGCTTTATCAAGAGTTAACATACGATATGAGATTTTACTTTAGCAAGTTTACAAATAAATTAAAATATTTCTTTCAACTTTCTTAAAGCATCTGAACACATATACGGGGCACTGCTAAACTGAGGTTCAAAAGATTTTATTCGTTTCGAAAGGTCAGAGGTTACAAGAGAAATATATTTAAACTAACGTCATCTTAAACTTAAATTCAATGTCAAGTCAAATCCGGATCAATTCCTAGAAGAAAAGTGTGGACAGAGAAAAGAAAGACTATATTGCACAAGTTGAAAGTTAATTAGTCAAGACAAACGAACAGATGGATGATGGATGCAATTAAAGTATTATTATACGTCGCTCAATATAACTGAGCTGAGTTTCATTAATTTTGCAGTACGAAAGTCTAAATAGTTTTTCTTAGTTTAGATCTTTTCTGTTAGAAATCTTTGTGACCAAGTCGATAACATTTAGCTGTTCAAAGTCAAAGTTATTACAGTACTTCATACTAAGGATCAGTTTTGAAGCACAAATAGAAGGGAGGATAAAAGCCCTAAATATTTACCTGAATAGGTATAGTGAACATTTGAATAAAACGCTCAACAGATAACAGGGAACGTGAAATCATTTTAAAAACATCTAGGATTTTCCTAATGGTCCTTCTTATAGAACGCACAACTTCCAAAAAGAAACTTCTCCTTCGCCTAGAGGATGGAAATGATAATAGTAAATAATATGTTAGAGTTTCTCTTCCTTTCAATGAATATAATTTTTAAGCTGAAGTACTTAAAGCCAGTTACAGTTTCATTTCTATTGTAGCAGCATTAAAGGATGAAACAAATACAATTATATTTCTTCAAGTACAGAGTATGTCTGAGACTAAAAATGTAAGTTTATGGAAATAGGCAAGTTATGTTGAATACACGCACAAGTGATTTTGATGCCATTTTAACAAATTTTTAGTATCTTAAATGGCAGTGTGAGTATTTCGTCGTACTCGCTTTTAGATACATGTAGAATAATTACTTTTTTGTGCTTAGAATGTATTATTACATAAATAAAAAAATGAAATGGTCATTACAGATATAGTATACAGTATAAATACTGTATAGTTTCTCGTATAATTTACAATTCCGGCTTATGAAAAAAACGGTGAAAAATCTCTACAATAGGAATAGGAAATAAACAACAAAGTCAAGTAAAATAGCAAGAGAAGTAATGAATTAAAATATGAAGACTCTCGGGGACTGTTAAAAAGGCGACTGTTAAAAAGTTTAAAGCCTCAAAAACCATTAAATCAGCTTAACCAAAAGAAAATGTACAAATACAATTTATTTCTGAGAACTTCTTGGAGGCAAAAACGATTTAAACCATTCTAAAAGTTTGCAATTAACACCAAATGTGAAATACAACACAGCGCCGTAATAATAGCAAATTATATGACCACTTATGACAACCACAATGTGCTTTGAAGCGCACAACTGTCGATGTAGGATTTCATGCATATTGATGTATTTTAAGCAGCGCATTCGACGCCAAGAATCAAGTATTTTCGCTATGGTAAAATCTCTTGGTTTGTAAAACAAAATACCTTCAAAAACAATTGGTTTACAACCAGAAACAAAGTTAGCCCTAGAGAATAGTTATTTCCATTACATGACATTGAAAATTGAAACATAGAACGCTTAAGCATAAACACTAAAAACACTGATTGTGAAAAAATTGTTGTTTCTATACGTTTATCCATTGATTCGATACAAAACGCTGACCATTTCTGCTAATACTTCAAATTACTGTGTCTGCAATCATAACATTTGCATATATATTTTAATGTAATCTGATGTCATTTGATTCGCCTTCAATAATTATGCATTGTTCTCCCTCTTTTAAGAGATTTAGCCGCTTGCTGAAATCTCCACCATGAAAGCGTTTCATTATATTTTCGTTGCCAAGCAACCCCACACCCCAAACTACCCTCACTGTTGACTGGATTGCCTGAATATGAGCATGTAAAAGTTATTTTTTTAACTTTTGGTAAATTCAGCGTCATCGTGCGTGGTCACCAGATATGAAACAAGATATTGTACCCCACGTTAAAGCTAAGCGCGCATTTACAAAATAATAGTCCAATAAAAATAAATGGTAAATACCAGGCTTACCAGGTAGCTTTATGTATCAGAAAATGATTCGAATTGTATATTAACTGTATGCAAATTGTGATGGCTGGGACCATACAATTTGGATTACGGGGTTATTTAATTACTAACAGCACTAAAAGTTGTTGAAGTTTAAGGGGGCGGATTTTGCTTCGAAAAAAATATGAATGGAAGTTGAGTAACAGCGAAATAAATGTAGAAACTGGTTAGTGGGTGCAAAAATTATAAAGTTCCATTTTCGTGACATATTTTCAATTGGAATTTCAGTCCAGCAAATGCACTTTGAATGGAACATAGATGAATTTATCTGTAAATAATCATTTATCTCATAATCGAAGAGGTTAAATAATTTGCCTCCACAGACCTTTTGTTTGATTAAGATTAAAAATCAATAAGTACTTTCTGAGTCAGCGCTTACATTAGTATTCCTCCTGAGAATCAAACATTTACATCATTATGGTTAGAATTATGTCAGCTCGCTGATTTTTGCGAATAACAAAATTTACCAAAATTTAATTCTCTACCACTCAAGCTGATTTGACATACAAATTAAATGTTTTACTAATAAGCATTCCAAAGAGATGGGGAATCTGGATGAGCTTCTTACCCTCGTCAATTATGTACACATATATATTTCAGAACATATTTTGCCATCTGACATCAAGAAATTTTATTACATATAACTTTGGATTTATTTGCAAAATATAGAAGCAATTCGTTCTTATGAAATAAAATTTGATGGCTGTAAGTTTTAGTTGAAAAATTGCATCTGATTTATACAAGGTGATGTCAAATTCTTGTCATTCTTCTGGGGTAGTATTAAAAAACAAGTGTTTAGTCAGTAAAAATTGGAAAATTTCGATTTGAACCTGCAAGAGTAGCACCACATCCGCAAGGATGGAAAGTCAAACTGGAAGGAATTCCTAGCGAAGTAAATATGAGCATATCATTTTACTGCTGCAACTGCAAATTCTTATGCTAACTTGTCCAATGTTGAACCAATGTCTTAGCGTTTTTGAGTAAATTCAACCGTTTTGTAGTGAATATGGAATTTGAATCTCATAATTACATCCTTTTGCTGGATCATGGTCAATATGAAATTTCATATATTTAACATTTTATCTCTTTTGTGTCGTTATTGCCGCATACCTTTTAAACCCCTTGCTTTCAGACCTTGCTGCTCAATTGATAAGTTGAACGTTTCTAATATACAAAAATTGTTTATGCTTTCAAATTGCACATTGCCATAAAAAACGAGCTACATGATTTCTTGTTAATTTAAGGGCAGCTCCATCAAAGCGCTATAGAGTGACTTCTTCAATTTACGGAGAAACTTTTATCTTGCTAACTCACCCCTTACCTAAAGGTTTTCCAAATGCCATGCAGCGACTCAGAAAGAACGAAATGGGCAAAGGAAAGAACAAGTTTTAGATGTTGGTAAAGAACGTCCAATAACAAGTATTCGAGTGATTGCAAATCAGCTAGGCATAAATCAAAATAACGCGTTGCATATAAATCAGTTGAATCTTTTTCATATTCAACGCGTCCAAGCACTTACAGCCTGAAGCTTCGCAGGTACAATTCACTTTCCTGATTTCTTTTTACAAAAGCACGAACACAATGAACATTTTTGAACAAAATTCTGGGCACTGACGATGCAACATTCACCCGAAATGAAATGAACAATTTCAAAAATACATATTTTTGGTGCACAAATGTGTGGGCAGATATTGTAAGAGCGTTAGTCCTTGGGTCGCACATTTTACCATAAGGTTTGACGCGCAAAATGTATTCACGAACTTCATTATCTTTAGCGAAATAATTTGCCCGTTCGTGTACGGACTTTTCCGAATAGATGTATTGTCCGAAATTGACCAGTTGTTTGATCCTCAACGGCGCTAAACCTAGAACTACGCGATATTTTTCTGTTGCTTCACGAAAAGTTTAGTTTTCAGTTGCAAGTAAACACACGAGATGTAGAATTATAATAACGCCTCAAAAGAATAGCGTTTAGATATGCTTTGATGCCAAACCGACACAATATTGCTAACTGCATATGACTTAGTAGTAAGACGAAGAAATATGACATAGAAGTAATCTACGACGCTATTTTATTTTTGAAAATAAATAATTCTAGTCTCACACCCTTATTAGGGATTTAATAGGCGAGTGGAATATATTTCAGTAAAACAAATATTTCTTGTTTGGATAGCAATTTATCCCTACCGCGCAATATTGAACGGATCTAATCCGTTAATTTCAACAGATAATAGACGAGAAAAATGTTTTGGATTACTAATTCAGAAAGCAACTGTGCTAAAATTTTGTAGATTCCCTCTAATTTGTAAGACGTTATTTTACATTAATTTAAAAGATTACCTCCCTAAATTTGATAAGCTTAAGGCCTTAATTCAAAAGTTTGTTCACTTCACAGTGTTAAAGCGTAAGGTATTAATATGCTTTTAGTAATTTTATCACAACGAAAAATTATTTTAAGCCAATATATAATAATACCTGTACTTGCAAAATATCTGTATATCGATTTCGACATTTCAAGAATCAAGAATAGTTAAATAATTTTTCTAACTTTTGTATTGTTTTCAAGTTTGGAACTTCTTTCACGTTAATAATTGTATTTTTTGTCATTTCGTCATCTTATCATCACCAAAACTTATTTAAGAATCTGTTTTACTGATACCCAAGAACGTGATCATTTGCTCAACTAATATTTCCCTGGCGTTGTTTGATAGTTCTCAGGAAGTACAGATTAAATTGATGTAACAGTACAGATTTCGAGATGTGCTAATCTCAGGCACCCCAAGACCTATTTCGGGGCGTATGCATCAGCTGGGTGTACCCTAAAAATAACCTATTGTCCTTAATTGTTCTTGCAAATTTTCACTCTGTGCTTTCCACACATTTCCACACTAAAATAGAACCCAAGTAATCCATATGATTAGGAACAAGATGTATCTATCTTTTATACACTGGACAATTTATGTTTCTTATGGAGTGATGGGATTCTCCTGGTTCCTGTCTCATTTTTTACAATTTGGACATTTCCCTTGAATATTCTGACTTTGCCACGATTTTGCACAACCAGGTTAACATGTTCGTCTGCATACACTTGAACAAGGTCTAATACGACTTTCTGCTTTACCAAAAACCAATGGCAATTTTTGGCGGTGCTTGTAATATTCAGTTGTTTTTTCCTTTTTTCGGTTTCCTTATTCAACCTAATAAGTTGAGCGATAAATTCGTCAACTGAAAAATGTTTGCTATTCCTGTAATGATAAACATTGGGTCAGTATATTGAGGTTCCTTTAATTTTCTATCAGTTGAAATTTCCAGTGCCTGTTTAAGTTTGTCTTGCTCAGTTATGGTTCACCTTTCTACAACTACTGCTCCACTTGTCAGATGAACAAAGTTTCTGAAAGCTTCATTTCTATATTGCCGTTCTATTTGCTTTTCGATCTGGCGGGCTGTTTTTGTAAACTCCGCCTGCAGGATCTCTCTGGGTGGACTAAGTAACTGAGTGGGTGCTTCTGGCGGTCCCAAGCCTGGATAAAGGAGGAGGGTTGGGCGCTAGGCTAACAACCTCGCCCCGGAAAAAAGCTGTTATGAAACCAGACAAGATGCCTCGGACATGTTTTATTTCCATTTTAGTATAATTCCAGTCAATTTGAAGATGCCAAAATTCTGCTTTACATCAGCTTTCGTCCGGTTTACTTCACAACCTAATTGCCGATATTTTTTTAATTTAGACCGTTTTATAATAAAAATCTTTAGTCGTGTGTGCAAAATTTCATGTATTTCATCAACCCAAATGTATTTAATTGAGGCTGTTTTCAAGTAAATGTAAGTTAGTTGGTAGTTTTAATCACCGATTAATATTAAATGTTGATACTGATGGACTTTTGGTCAGGATGTAATCAATACTAATTCATACTCAAATAATGCAATTGAAATATTGGTCTTATCTTTGTTTAGATTTTTTGTGAAACTTCTTCGGAACCTGCTCAGAAGATTTTTTCTCTTCATGCATAAAATATTAAGTCTATCGTCCCAATTAATATTTTCAATAAAATATGAAACTTTGATCGATTTCCCAAAAACCCTACTAACGTAATTAATTTGGTAAAGCTCTGAATAAGATATTAAGAAAAACCTTTTGGGTAGTTCGTTCCTTAACTGTTACTAAGGTTAACCATGTTGAGCTTGTTCTTAACTTTATCATGGACTACCATCCATGCATGATCATCTGTTTTATTGTGTTTCTGATAGTGTCAAGACATCATTTTGTTCAATCGATAATAAGATCGTTATCGAGATTTCATCAAGTTAAAAAAGAAACTTTGCAGACAAAAAATCGTGTCTAGAATTATGATTTTAACCATACAATATCATTCGAAGAAATAACGTGTCATAAGGCGAATGATGATGATGCGAAACTAAGCAAATATGGAAAGTCTAGCATTACTAAGCGATTAGAAAATAGACATATTTTTTTTGGCAAAAACTATGAATGTGACAAGATTTTACAAAGAGCACAAAATTGTGAATAAATGATTAGTGGATCAAGCTAAAAAAATTAGTTGATTTCATCCTCCAAGTAAAAAGTTCTGGTAGTTTTTGTACCACGACACTCACTAATTCACCACTTGTCCAAAACGGCTAAACTCGATTGTTTCATCAAAATATGAGTCTTACGTAAGAACAAATTTAAAGCGAGTTTCATTAAAAAACATTGTACCATTCTTCCGATATTTCAAAAAATATAAATTTTTTGAAGAATGTTGACCATCAGTAGCAGAGGAGCTAGACATTTTTTGTTAATTAAAGGTCGGCCAGATCGTCTTCTTTTGGTCCAAAGAATATCGCAGTACCCTTTTGATCATGAGCTTACGGGACACCCTGTATATAAATAATCTTTATTTCCTACAGAAAAAGGCTATCGACGCAATCGGTCTTTCTGCTCCAATTTTTAATTTTTACTAAATTCTGCAAAAATCTGGTAGTTAATTTCAAAAACACCTTGTAGACTTTGTGCTTCGAGTAAAATTATGAATCATCATAATTCAACAATTTCTAATTTCAACCAGCATTAAAAAACATTAAACTCGTTTCCCAAATTCGGCTCAATTTTTAAAGCCCAAAATCGCCACAGTTTTTTTGTTAATTTAGTTTTGACAAAACCCGCAAAAGCTGTACTCCAATTTACATAATTAAATAGAAAAGTCTTATCAAACCAATCATTGAGGTTTCATATTTCAAACACCAGAAATAAATGCGTGCTAAACGAAACAAAACACAACACTATTGCGTGATTCAAAGTAGAGTTAGAAGGAAACGAGTAGATGAAAACGAGTCTGATGATCAAAACTTGAAAGTTCAAAATTTCAACCAAGATTTACTTCCATAATTCCTTTCAAAATTTCCACAAACTTTTCAAAATGCGAGTAGTAACCGTTAGCAAGTAAATTCCGCATTTCCGCAAAGCAAAACTAGTGGACTTTTCGTGATATAAGTTAAGAAAATATTCACAAAACTTAGAAATTTCGAAAACAACAGGACTTTTAGGCAAGTTTCTAAAATTCAGCTAACTTTTTAAAATGACTTCAAATGACTGGAATGTCGAAATCCTTAGAGCCAAACAAAATACAAATATATAAGTTTTTTTGCTAATAGAAGAATCTCTGCTTCAGGACGGCTTCAAAGTTTCTGTGGCTGCAGGAAATTTTAAACTATTCCATTTTCAGTTAATATGCCAACTGACAGTTTTAACAAAATTGGTAACTGACAAATTAAATAATATAAAGTATTATTATATCTAAATAGAGACTCTAGCGCTAATAATCCTTGAAATTTTCCGATTTTTGTGCGTAACCAAAGCTTGTAATCATGTGGCCTGCTTAATAAACTCCAAAATGAGTATGATAGAACTCCAAAATTGTGTATGGAGGAACTTCAACAATGTATAAGAAACATGTCGGGCATCAGCAGTAGCTCCAGGATTTAGATGCTGTGAAAGTATCCCAACTATCTATTGCGTAACACTTTATTGAGTGTTACACTTTAACATTGTTCCACTCGAAAAACATCAAAAGAGTTAATTCGGTAATTAATCTCCAAAGCAGAAGCACTTGTATTCAGCACTAAAATGTTTCTGCTGCTTAAGACACTGCTATTTCCTGGGACCCATTCTGGAAAATTCCAAGTCTCCGACTCTGACACCAATCGAATTTTTATAAAGGGCGACCGATTTAGCGTGACAGCAGTCGAGCGCCTTAGCCTTGCCGTCTCTTTATTTATTACGTAAGTTCCTAAATATTGTGGTTGTATTTCAAAATCACACGCAATGTATATGACCAAAGTCACTTAAGTTCAAGTTATCACTAGTTGCTACTCTAGCTGTTTTTTATGTTCCTTGTATTGCCTACAAGCGTCGAGTTGTACCTACGTGACTGATATCCTTGGAAAGTAATAGTCGCATGTCCTTAATTAATAAGTTTCCCTGTTCTACGAAAATCAAGGGGTGGCCCTTTATATCGGGTAGTTGTCGCTTTACGATATTAATGAACTGATTGAAGTAAATGCTTGAACTTATCAACTATTGAGATACAAAATTTGGTATAGTTGACGTCTAATCTTAAACTTATTTCTAAATAATTACTAGCAAAATATCCCGCTTGACAAATTCTCTCATTAAATTCGCTTTAAGAAATATTAAAGTTTTGGAAATTCAAATATTTACCAAACAATATGGCTTGAAACAATTAATGACAGCTTTCTCCCTTAAAAAACCTGTCTTCATCTATATGGATTGCCTTTTTTATAGAGGTGTTTTTGTGAACAAAGGAAAAGTATTTCTGAAAATCGATCGAAACTGTCTATAATTGGAAACATTTCGTACCCAAATCGTAAATTAACGAATAAACGTGCAAATCGTGATAACCGAGAGAATGTTAACTATTTTTGAAAACTAGTTTGTTGAGACAAATAAACCACTTTCACTACAAAATCTTAAAACGGATTCACGGTGGCATTAACATGTATTATATTATTATTTAGCATTTAACATGTATTATTTGCCTGATCCTGTGTAATATACTTATCTTGAAACATGGCTGTTTCAATAAATAATACAAATTTCATAAATCTAAAGCATACATTTGAAAATTGAATTTTCCACATATGTGTCTAAACTGTTGCTTTATGTAAATGGGTCACAATTGGTCACTCGCATTAGTTAATTAGGTTAATAAAAATAGTTTTAGTTAAACGGCTAAGTCTCACAACTTAGTTTCTTATTCGAAAACTTATTTTTATTATTTATTTTAAAACTGACTCTCAATACTTAGAACAGAATGATTGAACCATTCTTTGAATTTCTCACTTCTGACCTACAGAACAACATTGACAAGACATGAAAGTTGAATACAATTGAATCGCCGAATAGCTTGAAATGGCTGTATTGAATTCGCCGGCTTGAAAGGAATTAATGTCTGGGCACGCAGATCACCGGATCTAAATGCGCTGGACTTTTCCGTTTGGGGACATGTTCAAGACAAAGTTTTAACCGGAGAATTCAGCCAACTGCACTACATTCATTAGTTAGACAATGGGGAAATTATATTAAAGTGGTTGAACTACATTTCGAAAAATTTCTTTAATTTTTGACGTTATGATATACCTCCAAATGAATTTGTAATTATTATGTTGCAGTTGCATTAAATGATTTTATGATTATTAGCTATTTGCATTTTTTAATTGAAAACGCTGAGTTGTACAGGGTGTCCCATTTTCGACACTTATGTCAACTCGGACACAATCTCCGTAATGGTTGTTGCTATCAAAAAAGTGATATAAGTGTCGTAGTTCCGTTGTTAGGATTTTTATTATATTATCATTATAAAGTTTACCTAGATCGCATAGGAAACCAATATCATTTATGGTGTGTTATATTATTGAAAACATAATTCGAAATGCTAAATTTTTTATTAAAATATACCTAGTAACTTTTTTACCTAACTCAGTATTCTTATTATAAGAATTATTTATTTTCAACTTTTTATTGGGAATTGAAGAACTCGTGTTAGCTAAAATACGACAAGTCTATAAAATCACATGGTAATTTTTGGTATCTGACTAACCAGTAGGAAATAGATAAAAATCTATACATCTGCTCATTTACCTTGAAATACTCAAATCGTGGAAGGACTCTATAGTTCTACTTGTTAAGGATGTTTTAAAGGTATATCTGGTAAACCATGTTACATCACGGTTACATAACATCGCTGTCACGAAAAATGTGTTTTTCTGTTCTTCTTATGTTACATGACTGTTACGTAAAAGCGTTACATAAAATTTAAGTCACAAAAATTACATAACATTTATATAATGTTGCCAGTTTGGTTTGCGGGGTTATTTTGCAAAATAATTTTTTACTATTTTAATTTAGGAGACGCAACCTGAATCATACTTGGAAATTAATGGGGAATTCAAAATGAAAATAGATAGTGTTTTAATTTTAAATGAAGTTGAAGGTCGTAGTTTATTTTTGGACCATCCTGTGTACATAACAGGAACAACATTAACGATAGAAAAATCGCATTAAAAATTATAAATTTTCAAATTTTTTGTGCCAATACTTCTGGGATTCGTTAGACACTTCAAATGGAGACACATTAAGTAAAACTCTAGTTGCCCATTTTGGCTGTTCGTATATATGAATATTTGTCTAGTTCTACGCAGACATACGTCTGCTCATTTACCTTGAAATACTCAAATCGTGGAAGGACTCGAAAGTTCTACTTGTTAAGGATGTTTTAAAGTAATAACTGAAAATGCTCAATGCACAAACAAACTGCAAATGAACAAGAACTTGCGTCTGATAGAAAAAGTACCCAATAAAAATGACCTGTCTTGCCTCGTGTCTGGCTCATTTTCATAGGACGGTTGTTTTGTGTGGCTCTACGGGTTGTCCGTGGAACGTAGTAGAATTCGGTAGAAATTTGAATCACACCAGATGATACCCATGTGGTAAACCATGTTACATCACGGTTACATAACATCGCTGTCACGAAAAATGTGTTTTTCTGCTCTTCTTATGTTACATCACTGTTACGTAAAAGCGTTACATACAATTTAAGTCCCAAAGATTACATAACATTTATATAATGTTACCAGTTTGGTTTGCGGGGTTATTTTGCAAAATAATTTTTTACTATTTTAATTTAGAGACGCAACCTAAATCTTACTTGGAAATTAATGGGGAATTCAAAATAAAAATAGACAGTGTTTTAATTTTAAATGAAGTTGAAGGTCGTGGTTTATTTTTGGACCATCCTGTGTACATAACAGGCACAACATTAACGATAAAAAAATCGCATTAAAAATGATAAATTTTCGTTCGACACTTCAAATTGAGACACATTAAGTAAAACTCTAATTGCCCATTTTGGCTGTTCGTATGTATAAATATTTGTCTAGTTCTACGCAGACATATGTCATATGTCAAAGTGAAATGGCGAATGCGTCGCTCAATATTTTAGCGCCATTTTCCAATAGATTGACGACCTCTGGAAGCTGTTTAAGTGTTTCCCTAGCCAACCACTAGCCGCCAATGAAGCCAATATTTAGATATAGCTTGATGCTGAGACTGGGAAACCGCTAAAGCGCCTAAGCCTCGAGCTTTAATTCAGTGGCGAATGCGCCCAAATAGTTTCCAGCCAGAGCAGCCCTATTTAATGTCGCCCACCCTTGCCTGAAACGCACTAGGCGCTCCTGCTGCAAAGCTAGGGCTTGGGAGCCGTTCTATCGCTCGCGGCCAGGTCAGGCAGTTAACGGCGAGGGGCGAAAATAGCACCTTCGGTCCGCGCCTGGACCTGGCATTTATGTCGGCAGGAATGATCTAAATTGAAAAGCGTGGGCTTGAGAAATGGCCGGATGCACCCCTGGCTAAACTCGTTGCGCCGCGGCGCGGCGTCTGTTGGCGGCTGCCTAATAGTCTCGGCGCAACACAAAACGCAAGTAAGCGCCACGATCGCGGGCTGAGTCGTTGGTCCGTGGCTCTAAAATCCCGATTTTTACGAGATGGGGCCCAGGCGTCCAGATCGGGCCCCGGTGAGTGAGTGCCAATGCAAACGATCCATGGCGCCTCGCTAACGCTTAGGCATCCATTGGCATGGGCATCAGCGTGGCGCCCACGTGTGCCCGCGGCTCCCTTCATGGCCATTGATAAAGGTAACGAAAAAAGTGACGTCACCGCCCAACCTAAACTTCTAACGTCTTCTTACTATGCCCCTACTTGAACTCTATTCTATGTGGTTGTGCCCGGAATATGACCAGCTGCATCTGACCTGTGTGCGGATTACCCACAAGGGAGTGCACACTCCCTGGGAGGTTTTTCCTACCGGAACAGGGAAAAACTTTATTAGATATCCAGAGTTCGATTTGCAACCGCAATCTTTCTCCCGGGGAGTATGTGGCTCTCGCGTCAGAATCTCGACCTTAATGTTTCACTTAGTCACAATCAAGGGAACATTCTCATAAACGCGACTATGTGACATCTATCCTCTATATTGACCCACTCTAGCTCGGTAAATGGAGCAAGCTGTGGAAACACCTAGCACTCAATATATTGAAACAGAGAAATTATCACGGAATCCGTAATTTGTGTTTGTTTTGCTTCCAATTCGTAATATCCCCATTTAGTATCGTAATGTCAGTCGAGCGCAATATTCCCAACGTGAGTACGTTCCTCCTTAGCATCCCCCTTAATACACGTGAAGGCAGTTAGTGAGAGTATTTAGTTCGAATCTCAAATGTTTCATCTGCGCCACATAAACAATCAATCAATAGTATATGGAATATTCGGGAGAAAACAAATTTCAGAATTTCCCACCAAGCGATCGTTGATCACAAAGACAACTAAAAACTTTGAATAGTTTAGCCCACCATCCATGTCCTATCTATTTAATACCGATGCTATTTTTACAAATCAATAAACGACTAATCCAAAATTAGCATTTTATCCGTATCTTCACAAAGCAATTACTTTTTTATTAACTCGGTCATATAACGCGTGTAGGGTTAGTCAAATATTGAAAAATTAATGATAACCCAGCTGTCGTTGCGTCTTTTTTCCGAACAATTTCCACCTGTTCATGCCAGCTTCCTCCAAGTCACAGGTCGTTTTTGTTCATCTGGCACATGTCCGTTCTGTGCGCAAGATGAGAACCTACGCATTAAGTTTTTCACGCATTTCTTCTTCCTCATCCGCAAAGTTCAACCAAGGACCGCTCCAATCTGTCTTATATTGCTGCCCGGATGCTTCTTCCCGCGTATTCTACTGAAATATCTGCTGTCCCTAGGAAGGGTGCTGTGTTTGATTCGTGTTGTTAGAGTTTGATTCCAGTTCCAAATGGCATCGGTATGGATCAAGGAAAATGTTGATGTTTTGTCCACAATTTATGTATTGTTACTGCATGTTCAATCAATGTATTTCAAAATATTAATTCGAGTCATTTCAATGAAATTAAGCGTTTGTCAAATATTCCAATATTTAATTTTTTAGTTTTTAGTATATGTATGCATGTTTGTATAAAATGTTTTCTGGTTTCGGATAAATTGAATGAAAATTTGCCTTTAACTTTTACACCATTTAGAAAAAAATATATTTTCTTAAACATCGTTTTAATATGAGCAACAACTTGTAAATCCGTAATCATTTACAGCCCATTTAGCGGTGCTTGCTCAGAGGGATCAATTATCTGCCAATTATGTACGTTTGCTTAATTAAAAAACTCAGCGATTTTGGCTTTGTTTCACCAGGCTCAATTAAAACTGTTGAAACTTTGTTTACTTCTTGACTGCTGAATTAGAGAACATTTCTGCTGCGTTCTTCAAGTTGTACCGGAACATATACAACGATTTACTTAATGTAAAATGTAAATTAAATTGTCAAGTACTAGCTACATGTTTTGCTTGCGACAATGTCAATTGTTTATATTGGCTGTTTAATATCCTCTAAAGACTCCAGGTCTACAAATACATATTTATTGTTTGTGTCATTTATAGTGGGTGTTTAAACCAAACATTTTCTTCAAACGCTTCCGAAATACCCAGGGGTGTACGATATTTAATTATTATCGGGATATTTTCAAAACCAGGAAACACATTTTTTCTCTCTAACGTTATTATGTAAAATTTGAAACCCCTGAAGGAATCACTAGGTAACAATATCCTGTTTAGTGAGCATGGAGCCTCATTTTTATTATTCGATTAAGTATGCTGAAAAACTCGAGTTGAAATATTGCCGTAAATTATTATTGGAATATTATAAGGTGCTGTATTTGAAATTCTAATTTAGATATGCCAATAAAATATAATATTTCCAATCTAGAATCTGTTTTTGTAAAAACGTCAACTTATTTTCAATCCTGTGTAGGACAAATCCACTTCCATATAAATTTCGTATCGTAACTTTCAATTATGCTTTACTGCAATTGCGATTTGAAAATCACTAAGTAGATGATCTAGCAGGTTTTTCTTGTTCACTGATTCTGCTGCAAAAATCAATTTACATATCACATCATAAAAAATTCACTAGCAGTTACAAATCTGAGTCGACATTTTTGTATGTCGCTTCTTTGGTACTCCACTTTCGCGACAACCTGCAATGGCACTTTCGGGTGAGTCTGTTTGAAAACTTGTAAAATATCATATTGTTTACGACAGCTGAGAATGTTATTTTTATCAACGGTAACCAAGTTGCTTGGCAATTGCCAATCAAAGATTTATTTTAGTAAAAGTAATGCAAATTCAAGTTTTGTACAAAGCATGCATTTTTTTTAGTAAATTTATATTTTTCTTCTCAAATCCATCTTTGAAATTATAAAATGCTTATAACAACTTCGTTTATGAAAGATGGCTGAGAAGAGAAGATCTCTTTTTGTATGCAAAAATTCAAGCTTTAATTTTGTAGATATGACAAAATATGTTCATTTATTTATTCCGATACATTCTGAAATCCGCATATCTCTAACGGACACCTTGTAAGTATACTCACATAAAATACGTGTTTTATCCAAAACCTCTTCACTAAAAATATTTTTTCTTCGGATTTGAGTGTTCAACATCCACAACCATATCATAAGGAGTAAATTTCGACGTTATAACAATATGTTCCAAATATTTATGGATTTTTAAACACCTAGAAACATGTCTTTTTGAGATGCTCCTGTGATTTATCGAGGAATAAGTGTTTGAATCTAACAAGTTTTACCCAGTTCTCTCGACCTTTACATGTTTATAACGAGGTTTCGGTTCCCCGACACCAACCTCAGAAAATTTAACTAATAAAAAACTGCGCTATCTAAAGTGTGTCTAAGTATAAGTCAATTTTTTTCTCCTTAGAAGCTCAAGAGTGTTTTTTTCCTATATCCCATATTTCGTTAAACATAAAGAGTCATTTACTGGAGTCATATACCAGGAGAAACATAATAAGTATACATGATTCCCAAACAACGATATAGCTGCATTAAACTACAAATATTAACGTTATTAAAAAAGCTGTTAGCAAATTACTTGTAGAAATAGTACAATTTGGCAGCGTATTTGTGTAACGTTAAGGAAACAGTAGGTGATACTTGATAAGATTGTGCATTATTTGTTGACGTTATTTCACTACTTGTGATGTACACAGTTTTGGAATAAAAGTTGTTATTATTATTATTAATATAACGATTGCAGCCGTTTAGTACAGACAAACGTTATCGAACATATAACATTTGTCAGTGATGTGATCGTGTAATTTACCTAATTTTCCTCTCAAGAGATTGGGTGGCGAGCGTAATGAGAAGTTCAACCGTCATAATGGTAATTGGAGCTGAACTTTTTCATTTGTCTTGAGCTATAATAAGTGTACTACTTATGAGTAAGTAAGTAAATAGACACATCAAATGTATTTCTGTCCTTTCACTTTAAGACGGTTTCTGTATACTAAAAAATGTAAAACAGATTATATTCTATTTCTCGAGAGGGTGCCGCTCCAAGGCCTGTAAACGGAAATCAATTCTGTTAGGAAAATCTCGTCCGATTTAGGATATTTTTAATATCTTCTGCCAAAAAACAAGTAAATTAAACCTTTTTGGGTTTGTCCTGATTTTTCGCAAAGTTTCAAGTGAAAAATTAATTATGGCCAAGACTTGAATCATCCAGGAAAGACACAACAAATTCCAGTTTGATTTTTGATTCAATTAAAATTGCCCCTCGTAGAATACTGATCCATTTGAACTGCGGCAAGCGCATTCTTCGTCCTTCCGTATAGAAGCGAGAGCAACATATCAATCGCCATAGATATATTCCACTCTTTCTACGCCTATATGATCGATGTACCATAAGATATTGGAAAATATGTTTCCATTGGTAAACTTGTAATTTCCGTAAAGTGCTGGTGGTTCATTGATGGTTTAATATATTTATATTAAATTGTTAATGGTTATAATTTTAATCAGGTTTTTGTTGTTGAGCTCAAATGTTCTTAATTATCAATGATTTGGAATAGTTTTATTTAAAGTTTAGTTTATTTTCTACGAATTGTTCATTTCTTCCCTGTTAAAGGGGAAACAATTCAACAGAAAGTTGATATAAAAATACATGTTTTATGATAGCGAGTTTCACATTTGCCGTCACATGCGTTTCTTTTTTTACTCAATGTTCCATATTCATTATTTGAATTGAATAGGAGCGAAATGGGAATTAATTTCTAATTTTACGGTGTGTAAATATATAAATGTCTGTTTTATAGCATCGTCATTTCTGAAAAAAGCATTGCAACTAATTGGGGTAAAAAATCAAATCTATCAATTTTGTGAAACTTGCGCTTGTTTGCAAGCACTTACAGCTACCTACTGAGTTTTATTTATATATGTTATTATTTTTATAGTTGACAACTATAAAAATCTTGGGACAAAACTTTTGTATCTAGTTTTAACAGTAGCTTGAGCCCTGGCGCGTATCTGCACAGTTTTTGAACAAAACCGATGAGTTTGTGATTTGCCTAAAAATACAAATTATTTTTCAAACTTACTTTCAATTTGACAATGGAAAAGGTTTTCGGCTTCCGGGACGAATGTATTGACTTATTGTACATCTGTACTTATTGACTACGTTGTCTGTTTCTACATATTTTATAAAAGCTTTATATATATAAGTGCGAATCCACTAATTTGCAATAAATTCTTAGATGGCATTATTCTGATTGTATAATGGAAGTTAACACCAAAATTCAGATTGAAGACACACAATTTTAAAAGTTTTTTGACTAAGCAAGCACATATTTTATTTAACCCTGGGGCAATTGGTTATCAATTAACGTGATAAAAATCTGTACAGTATCAGTAATAAGTTGAAATATAAATAAGTTCCGTCGGGTTTCTGCATACAAGAAGCCGATCAATGCATATGTGAAAGATGCTCACATTTTTGTGAGAATTCATTGAATCAAAATTTAAAAAAAAACGTTTAATACGTAATAATCAATGTTTCTAAAAAGCGCATTAAGTCTGCAGTATGGTGTGGCTTTATACATAAATAACTAATTAGAAGCCTTTAAAATCCACGTTGAAGTCATAATATTGAAATACTAAAGAAAGTAAGTATTACTGTTATACGTAATTAAGCCAGCAAGCATGCTTATTGCTGTCCTAAAAGGGCAGTTTCATGATCAAAAACCACAACTCAACTGCCATTAAATTGTAATTTAGGCACCAACAATTTATTTGAAGTTTCGATCGAATATTCTAATTGATCATACTTTGATAATCTTGATTGAACAGCATAATTAAAAAGTTAATAAATAAAGCCCTGTGTATATAAATAGCCCAGTGTACCCGGGAAACTGGCGAGCGATTTACTTTAAAATTTTGAAACAATTGTTTTTCACACCGCGTGTTTTTAGAAAATGTACTTTACTTTGAATCAACAAAATTCGAATTCCAAGCTGTAAACGCAATGGCGTGTTATTTTTATTCAAAACTTAGCTCAAATGTACTTTAAGTTTTACTCAGTGAGTAAACAGAACTAGAATAATTTACCTGTACTACAGCCTGTTAATAAAAGTTGGTGTGGCACATCATAAACGGAATTAACTAGACTTACTAAAGTATTAAGTAAGGGAAGTAATAATTTATTGATGCTAAACGTTCCAGTTTTGCCAATTATTAGATTTTATTTTTAAACGTTAGATATTTTGCCGACCTGTATAAATTGTTCTCACTGTAAGTGGATGGCTAAGGAACTGTAAAAAGAGTTCCTACTTTGTATTATTATTACCTATCTTTTTATAGCAGAGCGAGTTAACCGAGAGAAACAGCAAGTACTATGTATATAACTTATTCTTAAACACGTGAGGTCTTTCGAAAAATAATAGGACAGCTTCGGATAGAGTATGTTTCTTTCTCTTCAATTTTATGGTCTCAGTAGGTATGTAAATTATAATGAAATATGACATAATTTTGCAGGAAATACATTACAACTGAACTTATTTATTTAACTTGCAATTTGTGTCGTGTTCTACCATTGTAAACGAAATGCAACAATTAGCATGAGACTAGTGCATAAAATACCAGTAAATATTTCTGGCTACTACTTGATTTGAACGAAGAGTGATTTGAGAAGAGTCACATTTAGCGTTTATGCTTAGGTCTGCCGGTGGAAATATTATGTTAAAATTATTATACGGTGAAAATTTGGGTCACTACCCTAATTCAGGTTACATTATATTATTTGATAATCGCGTGACATTAAAATACATAAGCTCTTGATACAATAGGGAATATTATAAATTGCTACTAAGCATTTTCTACTTCTACGCCTATCTAATAAATTGATTTTTAATTATTGCTCGTTAATGATCCGATAGCTGCAATATGAAATATTGATAAGGAGAATTTCTGCTTCAAGCTCTTAGAAGCAAATGACTACCAGCAGAAATACTAACTTTGTAACTTTGTAACAAACCCAAACTAACTTATTTTAGGACGTGTTAGTTAATATAAATTAGTGCATTGCGTTTTAAAATTTTCTCACGAAAATACCCAACTCAAAAGCAATACATTTTAATAATTTAGATTTACTTTCGAATTTTCCTGCATTAGGTTCGTTAATTAATTTAAACTCGAAAAGCTGTGAAGTAAGATTTGAACACCTTACACACAGTTTATTTCTCAGTGCAGTTAGTCAATTTGTTGCTGTCGTCCAACGACCCTTAACTTATCTTTCCTTTGTACGTCGTTTATTATCATCTCCAGTCCCTCAGTATCTTGATTCCGGTAAACTAGTGGCACATACCCTAGTGTAAAAAGGCTTAGCTACTGATTTATGATTTAGGCTCAATAAATTCAACTGTGCGTCCTGGCTTGTCGTGAACCGGATGCATATACATGTATTTAAATATAATATATAATACATTGTGAAGTTAACAGTTGAAAGGAATCCCGATTTTAAAAATATCTGTGACAGTCGGAATAAGCATATTATCACTCCATAATTTTAAATTAGCATTACCAGTTTCTTCAATCGACAGAAATATCGTTAGATACACGTATCGTTCGATTTTTTGTGCTTATTCTCACCTAAGCCTAAGTAGTTTATGGCCAGTTCATCAGCATTATTTCAACCATTGCAATCGAAATATTCACTGAAATGCTTAATTTCAAATACGAGGCTTAAATTCCCTTTAAAGCACAGAAATTTTCATGTTTGTTATATACATGTTTGTGTAAAACATTGCACTTAAACGTGTTATTTTGATTAAACATATTTCCTAGCAAAAATTGTAGGTTCTATATGTGATAATAGTTCAAAATCATATGCAAAATGTTCTATTAAGCACACCTTTCGTAATTATGCACAACAGAATGACATTTTTCTATAAATTGTTTGTTTTATATTGCAAATGGTCCAATTAATAATAATTGTTTCAATAAATGATTATCTTGCCCGCAATTGTTGAAAATACTGAATAAGAAAGCATAAGTATTTTTAAATTTATAATATATTCTTAATTACTAAATAATTTCATAAAACATTGAAAACCTGTTTTTGGAAAAAAATTATTTAAGGTGAGCGAATGTTTCGTTAATTAGACCCACTTTTATTTTTACATTTTGAAGAATGAATTATAAACTTTGAAACACCTCTACTGTTACGGAAAACTTCGCTTTTCAGAAATCAACTATTATGTTGGTGCAGAAGATAATATAACATTAGCTGTGAACAGCTGCAGGTTAATTTATTCCTTGTCAAAGCATTGTTTCACATGAAATTAAATAATTTCATATAAGTGCTTCATTTTTTCTCTCACATCTTTTGAGGATGCCTATACATCCACTTGTATTTCAGTTAGCAATTTTTTATGCTACAATATTATCGACACTATACAGAGCATGTACGATATCTGAAAATGTATTTATGTTTAATCTTAATTTTCGACCAATAATTTAAAGTCGTAATTCTGCAAACTGCTTAATAAAGCATCCTGTATTTATATTTATGCCGACATTTTATTTAATTGACACCGGACAGGGCTGAGAGAAAATATCCGACAATAATATAAATTTCATTAATATTCAATTATTAATTTAAAATCAGTCACTTTGTTTCTCCCATATATGTATATTAAAATAAATCGAACTGGATGTTACAAATAAATAAATAATTCTTTGTTGATAGAGCTTATATGCCGTATATTTCACTGAGTATTCCAATTTATTTGAATCAAAAGAAGGAATTTTTAAAAACCTTTTATGTTTTATTATTAAATACCAGATGATTTTAGTGAAAAATAATGAACAGAACTGTTTAAAATGGAATAATGTATTCAGTTCAGTTCAAATATATTATTGAGTAAGTACTGGTAAAATATTGTTTGGCACTCAGTTATTTACCAAAACTGCGATTTTATAGAGTTAAGTTGGCCAGCATCAAGTGTATATTGTGAAAACAAATGTAGATAGAAACAACTATATATAACTATTTATAAGCTAATATAAATATAGTGGTATTCTTATTTAAATTAGCATTCTTTTTTACACTACAACTGCAAACTATATTTGGAAATGTACTGATTAAACAACGTCATATGTACATACACATGTCACTCTTAATATAATCCGTTGTAAAGTATTGAGAGCAACCATTCACGAATAGTAAACTAACAGTAACCTTACGTTGACAAAACTTTGAATATAAGAAAATAAAATAAGTATTGAGTTGACTAATGGCAAGTTGTATTGTTTAGTGGTATTCTAATTATCTTTTTACCTAGTATGTGTCAAAGATCTGTTTAACTCTCGTAAACATAATCCTTAAATGTGACTGTTTTATTTTTATCAGACATTGAGATTTAGATTGCTTAATGTGTTTATAGTTCAGCCAAATAAAAAGTTCTTATGATTATATACCTAGGTTGGATATTTATTTCCATTAAGCGTGTAGCCAATATAAAATACAAGTTATCATTAAGTTTCTCTAAAACAAAAAAAAGACAGAAAAAAGTATATATAAACTCTCAACACAGGCTTTAACTTGTTTCACAACTAATTCTACTTTGTGACAGTTTACATGACGCCGTAAATTTGTAAATTAACTATTTATTGTTAAAACAATACAGTGATGTAATTTTGCTTTAGGTTGGATTGATCTTCTGTTTTGTGCGATTTATTTCCTGACTGCCGCGATACGTTATAGAGAAAATGTATGAAAAACGGATACGGCCTTTTCTCCATGTATTTATTTAAACCCTTAGGAAGGAAGGGAACGTTTATCTTTATACAAATATGGACTTTCTTTGAACAAATCTCCAAAGCAAACTTTTGGTTAACTTTGAAATTTTGGGCATTTAAACCTTCAAAACAACATAGAGAGAATGAGTTTGCAAATAATTTGTTGATGATTTCAGTTTGATTAGGAAATGTATATAGATTATTTGAAAACCCTTACAGTCTTCACTACGTCGTTTTGTATTTCTTTATTGCTTTTGAATTGGGACACATTTAGTCACCTATTTTTTTTTGTTATAGACGAGGTTGGAAAATCCTCTATTATGGGCTAGTGTTCTGGTGAATTTTGAAACTGTCATTTTGCTTGTGTGTATAACATTCTTTAAATTTAACAAAAAAGTTTTTTAATGGGAAATTTATCGCGCGAAAAAAAACAGCGGTTTTGAAGCAAAATTGTTTTAGCCGAATTATTCGATTACTTAGGTACAAGAAACAATAAAATATTTGGCATATTATAGATAACGTTTCATAGCCACACTTATCCGGTTGTGCTAAAAAAATGTTGCTGGACAATTCATCATGAGATTGATATGACACTCGAATAAGACACCCGTAACTCTGCACATCACCCTGTATAGCACAGGAAGCTAAAGCTTATCAATGCAAAATAAGTTTTAATCCAGAAATACGGAGAATCGTTGACAAAACATAAAAAATATTCACATTTTAAAACACGGTCAAATCGGCTCAGTTAAGATTGCAATGCTTTTTGTAATATATCAACTTTCTGTATGCTTGTAATAAATCATTTTGGGTTGCAATTGAGCATGAAATGTTTTTTTCCTAACAAGCTTTAAAAAAATAAGTTATGCTGATTAAGGGTTGCTTCAGTTGTTTTATAAATTCGGAAAACGGAAATTTCCAGAAGAACTTTCCTACTTCAAAGTATTCGATGGCCCAAAATTTTAAAAGTTAAAATAATTTAAGTTTCTCTATATAAAATCCTAAGTACACGTCTCGAAACAACGTTGTTCGTTTTGTGATAATTCACAGCACTTCTTTTAACAGTTGTGCATGGCAAAAATTAAACGTACTTTTCCCTACAACTTAAGAAGCCGAGTTTCTGTCACATCCAGAGCTTTATTCAGAACCCTCGACCTACATGCGGATTTCATGCTTGTAACTACAGCAAACGTTTCCTTCATTTAGCACCATTTTTAACCCCTTTAATTTCGTAAGACATGCTTGCATTGCGTTCAAAACGCTTTTTCAGTCGCTGAAGGGTCCACACCTGTAGATGCCCTATGTGTAGGAACTGTTGCCCCTAGAAATGTGCCAAATACCAAAAAAATAAAGACGATGACAATAATTATATTGTTTTTTTTTCAATGTTTTAAAATGATAGATTTATGAAAAGTTGATGATAAATTTTATTTATCTTGTAAAATTTTATTGATCACAAAAAGGATAATGAATTGTCGCTATTTATGAACACCCTTTGTATAGCCGAACAATTATTTTCTCTTTATAGGCGACTAAAACTATAAACGAATTACGCTTGGGATGGTAATTCACAATGTATCTGTTTAATTTTCTTATATACCATGTATTGTTATTATGTATCCTCAACTTGTCTAAAAACATGTTCTTTATAGTAAAATTTGCGAAAATTCTGATGTTAAATAACTCAAAATACACACAGCTTAAGAGAAAATTTAGTCAGGGTTATACATACAGGAGGTTCCCGCAGATTTGCCTTCTGGATCCCCGGATTAAGTACCCGCTTGAAGAATGTTGTCATCTCTACCGTTTTAACAACTCTTCACCAAAAACTTACCTTTAACATCATGCTGCGATAGAAGGTCACAACATTGGTGTAAAAAATTATAACTAACGTTGTGGAATATGAGTGGTTGTGACAAAATTCATATGATGAAAGTAAGCATTGATATGTAGGTTAATTATCTCACAATCAGATTAGTACAGATTTATATCATTGCTCTGGAATCTCATTTGAAAATCTAAATTTAGACAGTCTGTTTTATTTGCAACTGGTTAAAGTACCGAATATCTCCATGAATAAAACGATTCCTTTCAATGTCACGAACGTTTGTTAATTTACGAATAAAGCAACAAGTATTCACGTAATATTAATGAAGAAAACCGCACTTGCAGGTGGGATCAACTTCATACATGTTTGCAAAATTTTGACTTTGGCTTTTAATCAATATATTTCATTTGTTCCTGCATGCCCCCAGACAACACGACACCCCATGTATATTTTAAATGTAAGAAGATTTTCACATACATTATATATGCATCAGTTATCATTGAAAACAAGAATTTTGTTCTCTAGATAAAAGCGTAAATTTGTTTTGAATATCGAGCGCGCTAGATTTCTCCCATGTAACAGCTCATGACCCACAATAAACGTTAAAACCCTGTCGATTTCAGGTTGAAACTCTTCGTTTTATTGCTACCCAATTGTGAAAATTACGAGTATAGCGAGATCAAAAGAATCCTTTGAAAATAAACAGTTTTTAATTGAAACGCGAAATATTCCCGGTTTTTTGATCAATTTTATCGCCAGCCTGATTTGAAATTTGAACAAATTCCAACGGCAAACTGTGAAAAATGTTCCGAAAAATGGGTAAAATTCCGTATATGGCGATTCAAGTCAACTATAAAGAAAGTCAAGATAAGGTTCCAAGGCAGTGATCGCAAATGCCTAATGAGCGACAAAAGCAGTGATATTTTTCAGAATTGACGATTTCAAAGCATTTATTGCTTCCAATATATTTCCATTGTGTGGATGTATTTTTAAAACATAAATGTGAAAATAATGGATCAAATAATAGACCCCATTCAATGTTTATCTAGGCATGGGAGAATGTAGCTAGCTTAATAAATTAATATGCGACACGTTGGCATTCTCGGTATAAATTTCAAAGAGCTTCCAATATAATCCAGGGCCTACAGTTATTGTGTAAGTCGAGTATATAGCATATTATGTCATACTACATAAAGACCCTGTCCTGTATGTTAGAAAATATGTTTATAGGGAATGAATTTAGTTAGATAAATTTCAATCGATTAAACATGTTAAGCAGTATCAATTTTACATTCAGGAACTTTTCCTGTAAGTTGGACGAGAAAAAATGATTGGAATTTTTGAAAATCTACAAACTACTCGGTTTGGAAGGTTGCTAATTTTAATGGATGAACTGACTGGATTTTAGATTTATTTCGGCTCTATTGTGATCTACCTATACATTATATACAAACCTTTTTCACAATGAAGAAATCATCAGTTTCTAATTTTGTTATTTTTTCCAACTTTCCAACAAATTTATAATAATTGCGAATCTAAATATAAACAGAAAATGCAAACAGATGCTATCTTTTCCAAGCAGCCTAAGTAAATATGCAGTAAATAGGGCACCACAGTTATCACTTACTGCTGGATAGGATAAATTATGGTTTACCATATCAAAAGAAGTAAAACTTTATCGAAGTAGTTGGCGCCAAAATACCTCCTTTAAATAAAATCACCATTAAAACAATACACACTCGGCTTTGAGGTGGTGGGAAGAAAAATTAAAAATAGTTTGTAAATCAGACTTATTACTTAACCTTTCCTACTATTATTTGATTTCTAACAACGTATAACGTTAATAACAAGGAACGTGACTTCTACATTGCAGATCTAAATGCCGGAATGCATCAAGTTCAATAAGTACCTGAAAATTTCTTTTCGATTGATGAAATTTTCAATTTTACAGGTTCGGTTATTTTAATTACCTGCATGTCTCAACGCATTGATGTATTTTTTACTACATGTGAAAATTTCGTTATAGGTTCAAAGCCAAGAAAACCCTCCAGCATGCACAGTGTTCACACCAAACAAGGCCAGTGCTACATATATTTTACCACTCTCATTCCATTGTCGTTTTATTGACATCCAAGTTAAATTGGTGTCGAGTTAAATTCGAAAAATGAATAAAATCAGGTTCGATTTTTGGTCATGCCGGTGGTATCAGTTTATAACACATTTTCTATTTTCGGAAAGAATTTGAATATTTGCGGAGTTGTTCACAAAGATGAGATATGCCAATGTTTTACATTGATCTCAAACCGGCATATTTTAGAATTAATTTAATAATGGTTAATGTTTTGACCTTTTATTTCCACAATCATTTGTTTAAACCCCAACAACGTCAGAAAGAAAACACGTTTATTACATTACATGAAAGTTACAGTCATGTTACAGTTACATGAAACCAATGCTGACTTTACAGAACATCTCATCGAATTCAATTGGAATCAGTTTTTAGCTGTAATGAATGAATGCAAATTAACAATTTCACATTATGGATCGTAAACGCCTGCAATCGTTAACAGATAATTAGACGTCTCTTAATTACATGCAGTCTAGAGAAAATAAATGAAGAATTTGTCTGCTAGTGGCTGCTATCTTGGGAAATTCTTAAAACAATTAAGGCCGGTTCCATAATCTACAATTAAAACTTTAATCGTCGATTAAATCTATTAAATCACCGACTTGGGTTCTATTATATTTTTTTAGCGCGGTTATAGCCATTTAATCAATGGTTGTCCATAAAATTTGTCAATTGTTCTGTGGCAATAAAGCATACTTTCATTTTGATTTATTTTGGTTAACGTAACCGTCTAAAAGTGACTGGTTATACCCGATAATCACTGATTAATGTGAACATATAAATTTATAAAAATTTAACATTGACATTTAAATTGACACGGGATGGATGTATTTTATGATAACATATTATCATCGTGTGGTCGTCAGGCTGTTAAAAGACCACGCAGACTTAAACGGCGGGTTAATCTTATTGAATACCTAGGAAATTTGCCGCAAACCTGCACAAAATGGATTTTTTTGGAAACAGAGCGATTCAACTAATGACACAGATTTTACAAACCTTAGAATATTATGCTATTGGAGGCTTTTCTAGAGTCAAACTAGTGCAAATCGAATAGAACATCAAACAAAGCATTCAGATGAGCCACACAATTCCATATTTAAGCAATAGTAGGTTTTTCCAAAGTATTTTCCTTGTCGGATTGCACCCAATTAAAGTACAATCATTCGGTGGGGATTATGCAAAAGTGTTTCGTAATAGAAATTTTACATTTCGTCCATCAATGCTCAAGACACATGTGATAGTTCAGTTCCTTGAAATTTACCAGCATTATGGCACGATCGCCAGGATCCGCACATGATTCAACGACTTTTAGATTCTATAGATTGTGTCATAACTTTGAATCAGATAAATTTAAAAATGCAGTCATTTTGGGAGATGGAGTTTGTCCATTAGATGTTGATAGTCGATATATTATTTTTAGAACCAATCAAATGCATGCATCCAAAAATGATTATTGTGATTAGTTGATCCCAGATCTAATAACAGCTGGTGGAACCGAGCTTTAGTGCAATTGCGGATAACTTGCTCAATATAATGAACTACGGTCCAAAATTACACTTTCGAAACTAAGTTGTAAGTAGTGAGCTCGATCGCACTATTTTGTGACTATTATTTTATATACATTATACACATTATTTATTATTATGTTGATAAGTTTAATTTTGATAGAACTAAAATTGAAGAAATCGCACCGACTTCAGAGTACTCAAAAATACTTTAAAGGTGTGATTCTCACGTGCATTTGTTCGGAGCGCCGACTATTTCACCTTTCAGAATGTGACATATTGATTATATCGAAACATGTTCTTGATACTCTGGGGATACTATTATTTGAATGTGTTTGGGGATCATTTCTTTCCATGTCGATAAAGACATTTTAGTACCTTAATATTTGTATATTTAAATTATATTTTGCATTACGTATATGCTAGTTTGATAAACTATATTCATTGGCCCGTTTTCGGTCACCGAGGCAAGGCTAAATTAAGATCCGACCATTGGCAATATCTTGAAAATCAAGCTCAAACACCCTCTTACCGGCATGACTCAAACCACAATAACAATTATTTTTAAAGTTTTAAGTCATATTGGTACTAGGTGAGTTTTATCGCTTTACTCGCAGCTTATAAAATGTTTGTTTTTTATGGTTTGCCGGTCATAAATTGTGAGTCTGCCGAACGTTGTAATAAACATGTTTTTCATGGACTGTGATTCCATTTCTTCCGAATTACAAAATCCGCTACATATGTACGTAGAAGTCTTAATGGTTTATGTTTCATTTTTGACTTGGTCAATTAAGAGTATAGAAACGGGCTTTGCAACTAAATTTTATTTACAAGTCAGTATTTAATTCAGTGTTTTATTAAATTTGACGACTGCCAAAAAATTACTAACGAAGTTCAAGTAACAATGATTGACTTACTACATCCAGTAACAAACTATCATGATGTACATGTGTACATATCAATGAATTTTTACAAGCTTGAGTTATCTTTGGTCGGGCTTACGCTCTAATCTTAAACATATATCGATAATCAAGACGAGTTAGCCTCAGGAATAATACGCTATTAAAATATGTACAGTAGATCACTCAAGCTTTTTAGCGTCATGAGCAAAAGGCGAGCAAGTATTCAAGCAATTTTAAATAGAGGGCCCCAAGGTGTATTTTACGGAAACCATATCGAGCGGATCAATTATTTAGTTTACCAACTGGAAACACTTCCCATGTAAGTTGTTTTTGTGCCAAAGGGCTTACTGCCCTTGACATCGGAATAAGGGTCTATAACCTCTAAATGTAAAAATAGAGAAGGCAAAGGTAGATTACCTATCCCCTTTAGCGCTGGTTACTTTATTAGAAACTTGACATGAACATATCTTTTAATTTATTTGAGAATTGAAGTAAATACTACTTTAAAATATGCAACATTATTGATTTATTTAACTTTGAAGCTCATTATAATTCAGCAACGTCTGTCTTCTGGGCTCTATAGCTCTGCAGCGGTTTGTCATTTAAATTAAGATTTGAATTTGAGGCATTTACAGAAAAGTCTTTTTACACCTGGAGCTGCAGCAGCGAGCAGATTAGCTCCTCAAGGGATCGCCCTTTTTCAAATAAAAAATATTTTTATTAGATTTTTCAACAAAGTCCTTTCAATTTAAATGCAAACATGTAGAAAATTGTTAAATAATGTATTCAAGTAATAATTTAACAACCACTGAACTATGACTAGAAGGTCTTGAATTAACTTGATCAAACTTGGTTCTGTGCTTATTCAGGCAACAGAAGTTTAGTTTCGTCATTTATTTCTCACATATTGAAAGTACCACTAATATCAGTACATATTATATTAGTGGAGATATATATCGAAAAAGTTATTTTCACTTTCAGTGGTATGAAATAGTCGGAATATCTTCTCTTGTTTACATTTTTAAGCCTTCAATATTATTACGTTCTCCTGTCTTTGAAGTCCTTGCTAGGAACTTGGGCCTTGCTCCAACTATGAACCTTATGAACTCTTACAAACTGTTAAGCGAAGAAACTTTCTGATGATGCCAGTATTAGATGCAATATTCCAATAGACATATTACATCAAGGAGTGTCCACCACCAAGTGCCGGCAAGCTTTACACTTTCCCCTCTACATTAAGCATTCTGAATTTTCTTGAATATCAAAAGCTTATTCTCTCTTCGAAAATGGAACATTTTCTTTACGTCTATGTGTATTTGATGTTACTTAGCATCTTCTGTCCGACGGTTATTAATCACCGTCTTGCAAGTTTATTTCTACTTTATTTACAAACATTTCCGAACATTGCTTAATTGAATACCAAGCTGAATTCTATTTGAAAATAGATTTCTTGCCACATTTTCCGTCCATCTGGGGAATGGTATGCATTCGGCATATTCGGCTCGAGGGTTATTAATTTACGCCGGCTTGCTAGTTTCCTTCTGGATATCGCAAAAGTTAATTGTCTTGATTTGCATTCAAAGTGTAAAATTTTAAAATCATTTTCGGAAGTTATCTAAAGCGGAATCAATATGCCTTGTTGCTATAACCGTTTTCCAATCGGAAAAAAATAGTTTCCATATTATCAATAACCATGCTTTATTTTTTACTTTCGGCATTAACATGCTTCCACATATTTTTTCATTCGGATAAAGTTAGACACGTTTTTCAAACGATTTTTCCGATTTCTTTCAGACGCATTGGAATTGGTTGAACTTAACATGACTGAACATTGACGAATTTAGGGCAAAACGAAAACCGCAAAGTCGTGAAAAACGATAAAATTACAGAATGCAAATTCAGTTTGATTATCGTTATCTTTATCTGTAGGCATACTAATTTGCTGTCGTTTTACACATCATTTGATAAATCGAAATCTACCGGCAATTTGAAATGCAGGAAGTAGGGATATATTTAGAATTATGTAAAGAAAAAATGTCGGAAAGGTGACAATTGCGTTGTGTTTGCTCGAGGGTGAAATATTTATTTTAGAAACAGGCAGACGATTGATGTTTAGCATATACGTGCCTGCTTAGTTTAGATGTAGTTAAATGACAATATTTGAACAAGTAAAGGGATTAAGTCACATGGTGGTATAGTTTGAGTTTAATAGAAGAATGCACACCTTAAAGCCACAATTGAAGTGATTAATGCAGCTTTGCTCCAAATATTAGCGAACAGTCGATGTAGGACTTGATTGAAATCATATGTAAACATGATGATAACCGTTAGGAATGTGTGTTTTATATACTCACTTCATCAACAGGCAAAATACTCGCTATTTGGGAATTTGAAGCTCTTTATAGCGTTCTAAACTTTTTGGACTCTATAAACGACAAATTACACTAAAGTATTCGTGACTCAATGTCCCCTCCAGTCACGAGGGTTTCTTCTAGGAGAAATTGACCCCTAGGGAAGCTTCTCGACATGTGAACAGTATATCCCATGTCTAAATTTTTTTGTTGAATTAGTCCGGTGCTATGTGGTAGGTGTGCTTCGTTTGAAATAATAAAAGTGTAATGTCTAATTTCTCAAGAAAAATTGAAAGTTTTTCAACTTAATTAAACAACGAATCTAAAAACCACATTGCATTTCAACAATAAATTATGGTTGCACCCGAACAATCCCTTGAAGCTTGAGCCCATGGTTCTGAATAATTCTGTACATTTAATCGACTTAACAAAATCTCCCTTAATAGTTGAATTCAACAAAAATAATTTGCTTTTTTGAAATTATGCCCTTACTTTAGGGAGTCGGAAAGTTGGAGAATGTCGAAGTGTAAAATCAGGGCTGAGAGTTGCAAATAATTAATGGAAATTTTAATTTACCGCCGGTGTTCAAATATACGTCTTAATTGGTAATATAAAATCTAGAAGAAAAATTTACACCGCATAGGCAAAATTGCACGAAATAAGATTATAAATTGTCCGAAAATACAAATATGACTGGCTTATTAAAAATTGACTGTGATTATTTGCTGAATTAGCTCTGCTTGAACCGTTTTGATAGTTTTCACAAAACAAAACCCAAATTTTTTTTCGTTTCGTGATTTTCATACCGATATCAGTTTTCTTAAACTCTTACACATTATATCTCAGATATGAAACGTGATTGATTGATATTTCATAACTTCTGCAGTTGCACGATTATTTGGCGTCCACAATTGCATTATGTCTTAATTCCAAGTTTTGTTGTTAAGAGTTAAAATTGATTCATAGTAACTAAGAAAAACTGATTAAATTTTCCATTTTCTCTACCTGTTTGTTTTTGGCCAGTGCATTTTGTTATCACTTCTAACAATACGTTAATTATATAATTATTTTTTGAAAAGGTGTGTTTGTCAACACATAAATGTTGATAGTACAAACAATTCATATAATCAAAGTGAACAACGTTATATACGAAATCGACTAACCACTTTTCTAACCGCGGGAAGTCTGATTTCCTGAAAATCCCAAATATAAAAGGAAATTGATTTACACCTGGTTTTCAACTTGAAAAAAAAATGTTTTGATAGCATTCTGTTGAAAATTAAATTCATGTCATTATCTTGGAAAAAAGCGTATATTAGAATTTTCAAATGTTGACAAATAATATGCGACATATCAGTGCAAACGTTTTAGGCGTAGCTTAAAGTAAGCTTCATGAATGGAAAAACTTACAGTATGTCTGAAACTAGTCTGTTTTTCGGGTTTGTAGGCCGTTGTAAAATGGCATTTCATCCTGACGTTTCGCAAGCACGAGCGACTTGCATCTTCAAAAATGGTTTGCTTGAACGCTTACACTGTTCTGAGCGTTCAACAAAAGAGCTGATTTACTCTTGATCCAAATTTGTAACTTTATTAACTTTGAAAATTGAAAATAAAAACCATCAAGAACATTTAAAGGTTATAAATCGGCCAAGCTTGCTGACCATTCTTCAGAAAATATGCAAAACTGATTAAAAGTTTTTATTTAGTTAACAAAGCAAGCAAGATACAGCAAAAATTCAAGCGACAAACAAGTTGGTTTAGGCTTTTCCCCTGACAATATAAGCCCTAACTACTACAACCGAGAAAATCGTTTAAAATACATCTGAATATTTTTTTAAAACCGATTTTACAAAATGTTTAACAGTCTGTTTATTGGAAAGTAAACATTTGTACATGGAAACATGTGTTTGATACATTGATGGCCTTATCTTCATAAAATGACTTAAGAAATCACTTCTTTAAATATTGCCTGCTTTTTCTGAAGCGTCCTGTATACGGTTTACGCATATTCTAACTTTCCCGTTCGAAGTAAAAGTAGGTCAATTCCACCTTATGAGGAAGCACAAAAATCGTACTATATTTAGGGGGAAAATGGAAATATTCCATTTTTGTTTCTTGTAAATTTAATCCACTTTTTAGGTCTGATACAATTATGGCGTATGATTTAAACTTTCTGAATAAAACCCGGAAAATTGGAAATATTGCAAAGTGCGCCCTCTAGCAGTATTTTAAGATCCCATCCTGATCGATTAGAATTGTGAATCAAAAGACCAACAAGAATTACTTAACTGAAATTGGAATTCCAAAGTCCTTTAGAAATTACAGCTATTTGTAGATATTATAATAATCACATATCCATTGCCTTTCCCTAGTTCGGTACTCTAATAAGATTGGTACAATGTTGATAGATGTAAAATTATCGAAATTGTCTTAAATCTCAATAGTGATAAAAGGCGAAAATTAAGAATATTTTATTGAAACACTGAGGCGGAAAACCCTCGTGTACATTTCTCGAAAAAATATGTATTATATGAAAAACAATTAATTATGTGGGCTTTTAAAACCGATGTCTAAAGTTTGAGCGATAGTGAGCATGAAGTTTGAAGGGAATATGACTATTAATTCAATATTTGTCCTTTTCCGACAAATATTTAAAATCGAGTGCGCCATACGGAAGCTCTATATAGACATACGCTGGCACCTAAAAGCTATAAAAATAAACTGTTCAAATACAGTCATAAATAATAAAGAAGAACCCCGTTAACAAAAGAGCGCACGTGTACGTTAATGTGTTTTAAGCAAGGCATTAAATCACTTATTTTAGAAATAGCTTTCAGCGATAATTAAACCTGCAATTTCCATTCGATTTAAATTAAATACCTAAATATTAAAGTTATTATTATGGTAAAGGAAAATAGCCTCAAAACCACGGACAGAACGCAACTGCTATATTTTAAGTACAGAAATGAGCCCCTTTCGAAGCATATGAAACATGAACTTTTCCTTAACTTCAAACATAATTATCACTAGTAAGTGCCTGAATGATTATAATCCTGGCTAAGGAAATAGGTCATTACGTGTATTTCATAATTAAAGAACTTGGTGTGTTTAAGTATAACTAAAGTTAGAGCTAAATAATGACCAGGAAGCGTAGTTAAAATCGATAGTAATATTTCCTTCTAGACTTACTACACAGGGTGATCCGGGAGAAAATGGATATATTTTAAGGAGTAAAGCAATTGAAAAACCAACAAAAAATTATTACAAGATCAACGATCAAAACACACAGTTATAAAGGAATGGTATTAATTTAATACAAATTTAGAAAAACTCGCGTTCCGTAAACCGCTCTGATGAGTTCAGTTTCAGGTGTTAGTGAGGCTGCGAACTTGTAATTTTGTTTAAGACTACGCACTTTTCCCCGATTTATTGGCCAATAAAAGGGTCCAATTATTGTTAGGTCAACAGATATGAGCCTCAGCGCGGAATCGGGCAGCGATCGATATACAACCATCTATTGCGGACTTAGCGCAGGTTGGAAATTATTGCAGATTTTTTGAGGTTTTTTGTTGTTCGCTAAGTGTGCAATTCAATTTGGGGTTACCTTATTTTGCTTTTGTTATTCTGTTTGAAATGTAGAAAATCTATGTTGTATGCTATAAGTGTAGCAAGTTAATAAAGAAGATTAGTCGCACCTCTGGAGGCATAAAAAGAATTGGGCTCTTTGGCCAAAGAACTGAAGTATTGAAATTTATGTTGGTATTACTGAAATTGCATCAATTTTTGTGAAAATAATATCCAAGCGTATAGTACATGGCGGCTAAGAAAATGACCTTCAATCCTTGGCACACTTTATTGGTCAATAAATTGGGGAAAACTGCAGTCTGGAATACCGGCATAACACATCTTTTGTGTTGAAATTTCTAGCAATATTTTAAAATTAGGAGGTGCTCCATCATGTTAGAAAATAATAGGTGGTCGGCTATCCAAACGACCTTCGTCCACTACTTCTTCTAAATCACTTTTTATTTACTTTGTTTGTTTTTAAATTCGAAATATCGGACTTATTTTGACTACTTAGACATATTCTTAAATATTTTCACTTCCATTTCCTATTGAATCATCCTGTATTAAATGGCCATTGAATAAAAAAAATGAGCAAATCAATTTACTTTGAAACCCTTTGAACTGCACAGCAGGCTATCGAAAATTCCTTTTCCACAGAGAATGTTGTTTTTCGGCGAATTTACGGGTTTATACCAATTTTGTCTAACCTAATATATCATATCCTAGCAATTCCACATAAACACAAATATATATAAGACCGAACTGTTTATTTACAGAGGCGAGCAAACAAAAATCACATTTTACCATCTTAAACGAACCTTTGAAACCCGTTTAACGTAAAAACGTTTCCCTTTTCCTGGAAGAAAAGCAGTCCGAATGGCCCAAGGCTTTGTTTTTTCCATGTGGAAAGAAATTAGCTTGCTAATAAGTCACTGGCCCCAAATAATAATGCCAAGCTAAATCGGGCCAATGATACCAGGATATAAACCTTTCCGTTTGATATCGACCGTTTGGTTTTCAATAATGGTTAAAAAGGGTGATCATGAACAATCGAAGGGCCGCGCTTCAAACGTATGTTTTTATAGCATTTACATCGTCCAGATAATACTTTACCATTTACTAGTAGTGATATTTATTTTACAGTTGTTTTTATTCTATCTACTGTAAATTCTAACGTCCAAGTGTGTAGATACAATTATGACTTTACACGCTAAATAAGACTACATGGCTTCAACATTTTCAAATCCTAGTTAGAAATGCTAGGAGCCAGAGCCTATTTAATTTAATTAGCGGTCTAATTATATTCTTTGGCCATGTCGGGATCATTAAGTCCAGTATTGCATGCATGCGACTAATTTTATTTTGACTTAACAACCCTCTTGATAAGTGCGATAACAACGTACACAATGGCCTTAATTTACTTCGGGATCTAATTGAAGTGGCTGTATTTTGAAATATCGATTGCCACTTCGGGTCGCTCCTAAATATATTAAATTCAATTATATTTTGTGTTAAACGAATATCAAGGAAATAATAATCCCGTTTCACTATGCTTCAATTTTGCGATGAATAATTTAGGAAATTTCTCTCAATATTTTCTTTGATTGAATTTCGTTTTGTTGGTTTGTTGTATGTCCTTTTCATGCTCACATTCTGATTGAAGACCACGAAATTACGGTT
The DNA here is from genome assembly GCF_020466585.1 of Dendroctonus ponderosae. Taxonomy (NCBI): domain Eukaryota; kingdom Metazoa; phylum Arthropoda; class Insecta; order Coleoptera; family Curculionidae; genus Dendroctonus; species Dendroctonus ponderosae. The sequence goes on along the minus strand of NW_026017110.1, from coordinate 55,917,891 downwards.
GTTTGAAAATGCTAGTACGATATCCGTTCACTTGGAAGTTTTATGAACAGGGTATGGTTAAAACTCGCTTCAATAACTACTTTGTACTACGTTACCAGCAAAAGAGTTTCAATAAAGAGAATTCAATAAGAGGAGTTCTTAATGTAATCGCTTTTGCATGTATATAGGATGTAACAAAGAGCATTTTGCAAATTATTTTCTTAAGTTGTCGAAACTTGTGACTGCTTTGATACTAAAACATTATGTACGGGAGAGATGCAGGGAGTAGTTGTAGAAACAAATGTTCACATTTTTTTTTACTTAAATGGTTCCCTTTTATACGTATTGAATAACCGATTTACTGAATACCATGCCCTTGTGGACGCGTCTCCGTTGAAAACACGAAAAGACCAGTTAAAACCAGGATCGCGGAACAACAAATGAACCGTAGATTCGGAAATCGACGACTATAAATAGATCAAATAAAAAAGACAATAACAACTTAAACAGAAAAGAAGAGACAATGACACTGAACAAGATATGATTCCCGGCACTTGCCAAGGTGAAAGCAACGAAGATAGACAACAGCACAATACAGGAGAGATAATCCAGGGTACCTCCAATAGAACACGAGGACGACAAACCAGGCACGTTATCCCAATTCATGCATAAATACGGAATACGCCCTAGAAATCGCATTAGTTCAGGGTAAGCTTTCAAGCAAAAAATCTCTGAAGATGCCACTCGTGCTTGCCAAACATCAGAAAGAAATTATTTTCCGCGAAGACGTGATCCAGCCAGCAAGTCATCAGGTTCAAGCAACTACCGCTTATCCGAACTCGAATGAGAGATTCTCATCTATTTTTGAGACATTAAGTTTTCCGAATTTTGTTACTCTTTAGTGAATAAAACATTAACCAATTTATCAAAAATAGCCTTCCCACACTTATTCCGTAAAAAATTAAAAACTTAGCTATCGTCACCCGCTTTGAAATGTCATCAATTATTTAAAATTTCCTTAATTGACTTAAGCTGTGAATTTTGCAAAAAATTTGGTTCTCACAAAGCTCGACCAAAAAGGCCCCAAAAATAATTTTAACCACAGACAGTTCTAAATCACTTTGAAGTTTTGAAATACACATTACAACCAATTTCGGGATCCCTTTAGAAATACACATTACAACCAATTTTGGGGTCCCCTTAGGGAGAAAATCCTTGTACTTTGTTAGTGCGGAAGTATCCGATGGGATTAATACCATGCCTGTATAATAAGCAACATTTTGGACATTTTTTAAATTAAAGATGCTGCACAATTATTTGCCTATTCCCTTTTTCACTTCTTAAATTCACACCTAAATTATCAGGCTTATTAAATGGTCTGCTGATCGGAAACAATTTGCAGAATTTGCAATAGGCGAACGTGAATACTCGGTTGCTCTAAATGACTTCACCGCTATCCATACTTTTCATGCGTAGTATATTGGTCTGAAGTATAATTGAATTAGTTTTTGCCTAAAATGCGTATTTGAAATATTCATATATTCTCTCGCAATAAAAATTTATAATGGTTATAATTGCAGGAAGAAATTCTTCTCGTATTTAAACCGAGCTATAATTATTAGACTCATTTCAACCTAGTGGATTTAGCGCCTTAAACAACCTTCCAATATAACAAAAAAGCGGTGGAGGTTCAAGCAGTAAAAATATGTTTTTTTAGGCACGAAATCTCTGGCACAAAGAAAAACACCAAACGGGGATAAAATCTATAGTACTTTTTACCTTGAAATCACTGAATGGATTGAATCGTTAAATTCCCGAAATATAAAAGCGTACACTTCCGGTTTTTGGGGGAAAACGGTTTTTAGTCAGTTGACTTAATATTTTATAACCACCATATTCGAAAAGGCAAGTAAGATCAAGGCAAAACCGAAATCGGAATAAACAGTGTTAATTGTAACAACGTGTGGCAGGTTCAAATATTCCACTCTAACATTATTTAAATTCTATATACGGGATGCTGTGGAGGATAAGAAAATTAGGAGTTTGCTTCATAAACTATATCCTAAAAAGTCGTCTTAATGAAGAAACCGGTTGCAGATTATGGACTGACATTTTGTAGGCGTTAACTGCCATCGGGAGAACCTGTTATATGAAATATATTATTTTTAATTCTCCTGATGGCATCCGTATTAAAACGTAACTGATTACCTTCAATGAACCTGCTTTTTCCTCAGCGTAAAAACTTATTGGATTTCTTTCGGATTTGGAAGAAAATTCTCATGAATTTTTTATATAATTTTTTAAATCAAATTAAATATTGACCCTTTGACAACGTTGATTTTTTTAATGCTATATTTCACTAAGAGAACACTGTTCCAATATAATTTACAATCGAAATTTATTATATTATATATGTTCGAATCTTCATTTCTTCCCTTAAAACGATGAAAACTGAAAACATGACCACCCTGTAGAAGGAAAAATATGAAGTCATTGAGCAAGAAAATTGCTACAATAGCTGTTCGAGTGTGTGTTTTTCGTTCTTCCTATACACGTCTTTCCAGGTTATTTGGAGTGACAGCAGAACTTCCCAAATGAGCAATATATTTTTTTCCGCAATTTGGAATACGTGATAAAGCATTGATTAATATGAACTATAGTTCATAATCGCACATGCAACTAGATTGCCGCTGGTATAAACAGCTCAAGACTCACTTGTTATTTCCTAATGTCGTTCTTTTCAGATCAACAATCATGTTCAAATAATTGAAAATTGAATTAATCAAATAATTCAATAAGAACAATTAA
>NW_026017110.1:55859904-55914932 GCF_020466585.1 Dendroctonus ponderosae | reverse complement strand
AAAAAATATAAAAAAAAATTGAACGCAAACATGTTTCAAGCAGGAACAAAAAAATGGGGCCTTTAGTGACATTGTATGAAGGTGTGTTTTAGATACTGTTTTTCGCTATGTTTTTCCAGAGTACAGGCAACTTTAGTATTCAAATATGTTCCATGCTTTTCTGAAAACGAAAGCTCGAAACATGTTTAATCCCCGTTAAGTAACGCTTCCACTGCGCATATTATCCCCTCAAACCCCTCAAATGCAATCTGCTAACGATTCGTTATGCGCTTAAAATCAATGGTTAAAGGTATTACGAAATTCTGAGTTATGCCACCCTCTGTTCTAATGCCGCTAAATGTTAGCGACTTTTTGCATAATGTTATATAATATCAGATATGAGTCATTCGGGATTATATCACAAAGAAGTATTATCGAGTACAAAGCAACCAGGTTTTTCAGCTTCATTCTATTATTACATTGAATCTCCAATGAACATTTTCTGTCTCATTTCCTTTTAGTATAACGTATAATTTGATATTTTGTGTGTTTTTCATATAAAAATGGCTATTAGGAATACTTAGCAATAGGGTACATAACCGGGATTATTAGTCAGCTCAGATTAAGTGGTGATTTTGCTTACCTCTCTCAGATGAGGAACACAAAAAATCTGCCATTTCTGGTATACCAATGTGAGCATTCTGTAATGTTTAATGTGTCTGGGATGATTTTTTCAAAGATACTGACCAGCCAGATCACCTGACAGGTTTAACCACCAACGTAAAGATGAAAAAACACCGCTCCAAAATATCAATTGTATAGAATTTTATGCGAAATTTAAATGAAACATGCTGCTTTGTGCGCATCGGTTCAATGATATAGTTTGGTTCTTATTGTGTTATTTTGCATGAAAAATAAATGAAAATTTGCCTCTCAACTTGAATGTAAATTTCCAAATATAGTTAAATATCTTTAATTTGATTTAACTTAATTTGAGAAACAATCGTTGTCTAAAATTAGTTTTTCTTATTAAAATACCATAGTCGCGAAGCGTACACGCACCGCGGTTAAGTTCAGATTACGTAATACTACTATAATACATAAAATGCATCGATATTTTCAAAAAAATCAATTAATTTGCTTTTTTTAACCGCAACAACATATTCTGCCCATGTTATGGTCACTGAGGTTCATTTGGTCATTTATATTGTTATATCATACCATTTATTTTATTTCTATGCTGTGCTTGTTTTATGTTAGTGATTATATTCACTATGCTTTAATTTTTTTTTGAATGTTTACTAATAATATGTTATAAAGTCTATCTTCTGGAGCTTCGTTTTGATAAATCAATATTTGCACTTTTCCACCAATTCAATCGAGAATTTATTGGTCATTTTTAATGAGTTGTTGGTCTACTTATTTTGCTAGATTGGTTGGTATATTTTTGGCAGTTCTAGACATTTTATCCCAATTATTATACTACTGGAATATATGAACCATAATAAATGGTCCAATCGAAGCAAAACTACGTGGCAAGACGATATCAGAACAAAGTTGATAAGGAAACCTTAAATGATCGTCATGTTTCTAATTAGAACTCGCATTTATATTGCCAAAATATGATTCCATATTATACATAATACATACTCCTAACGCGTATATGTGAGAGCGTGTAGGGCAATGTAATTAAAGGTATCAGACAACTGAGATTAATTTCAAAACTCATCAATTAATTACTTGGCCAATTTGAATTTTTTTTCGGTTTCTTTGGTTTTGAGAAGAATGAAAAATATGTTTCATTTTTCAATCCTAAATTCAACAACAACATTCAACTTCAAACTAAGTAACAATTATTATATTACGGCAATTTTGCCGACATAAAATGCTCGAAAAATACACCGTTATATAGTGGTTTATTGATTAGGAACAATAACTGGTCACGAAACTGCTTTTCACTATACGATATAATTTCAAATTAGTTTTTTTACTTTGTGACTGATAGTCAGATTAAAACCCTTTTGGATCGTTCTACGTTTCGAAAACATGGGTGGAGTGGGGAAACATTAACAGAAATATTTACGTTTTCGAACGATGGAAAACATGTTTATTAAGGTATTACAGATACCATATATATACAGATACCACAAGCACCAATTGGTGCTGGTACGTTAGTCGCACCGGGATTGAACCCTGTGCTGGAAATGGGCCATAAACCAATTGGCTTTTCTGTCCATGCTATTTACAGTATGATAATGCTTAATTGCTCAATTTTAATTGCAGTTTACATATTTTGTAATTGCTTAATTGGGATTGTCTTGTTTTTCTTGTCCAGTTATAGGTTTTTTCTTTCTCAGTCTTGTGGACAGATCTCTTTGTGTATTTTTGTGACGAAACTTCTACCGATAGATTTGTTTTTAGTAATGTCTGTTCAGGCGTTTTGATTTTGCTTTGCGAATTTTTAAGCCAATGTTAATGCCCAAGTCCTTACGGGTGGTTTAGATTTGGCGGTGTGACCATCTGCTTATACTGGAAGTGTTGATTTTTTGTGGGGTTTAGTGTTAATCTAGAATCATAGATCTATTAGTTGGTTTTTCTGTTAGTTCTTGAAGTCCGTTTGCTGATCTCTGTGTGGTGTTCCCATGAGTGATCGATCAGTGCATATTGTAGAATATTTCCTGATGTGTCTACTAGTTTTTTCTTGTTTAGGTCGCGATTATTTGTGTCATGTGCATGAAAATAAAATTTTGCCCAATACTGGTACTCCCCGTATTGAGTACATAGTTTTTTTATTTGCTTCTTTTGCAACACATACTTTTTCAAGTTCCTTTAGGATATCTGTGATTCGTTCGTAGGTGTGTTAAAGTAAGTACCGTACCAGCTGTTAACTGTGATCTAGTTGTGGTCGCTGGATTATGTATTTGTCCAATATTGAAGACTTTTTGAATGTGTTTTGCAAATGCCTCAGTCAGATTTGTATTTGTCTGTGAAATATTCTATTCCATTCTCGCCGACTCTTTTAGTCTTCCCGGTTTTCTTGTATCCAGATTGCTTTGATCTTTATGTCTGATCAGTCTCCAGATCGAGGAGAATCAACGAGGTAGAGGATGTTGGTAAAAACGTATTAATTTGAGGTGAACATTTTTGATTGCCAAAGACCATTGCTTGTTGCTGTAAATCTTCTATAGAAATTGAGTTCCTGTGTGTTTGAATATATTCATGTATACACTGCTTTACCTTGTTCGTGTCGGTCTACTTTATTTTATCGGTAGCAGGGAGATTCTTTAGCGGGGGTGTCTGTTGTGTAAAACAAACGTAGATCGATGAGATGTAGTGTGGATTTTAAACCGAAAATCCTGTATAACAGTCTTCCTTTTCTTTAGACTTTTTACTTCACGCTAAATGGAAACACAGTCGGTATAGCTCTCTTATTAAAATATAATTTTCATAACAACACATTTCCATAACAAATCTATTGACAACTTAGTAGTAATTTTTTTAGACATAAATTAATATATCTTTCAATCTGAGAATCACTGAGTAACTAGAACATTTCCTTCAGACGGTGCTGCTCTTATTTATAATCAATACACCGCTCTCAACGAGAACACGGAATGTATGGATAGTATTATTAATAGAACACGAAATGTATTGCAGTTTAAATATAGTTGTTATTATTAGCTACAAAATATATTACACACACGAATGATATTGAATTCATGTTTTGTAATGTAGGATATGAAACTTGGAGGAATTCGAACGCAACAGATAAACTGATTAACGCTTCAGGTAGTACCAATTTGAACAACTGAAGTCTGCTTAAAATAAAAATATCCAAAGTTCCTTCTTAATTAAGAGAAGTTCGTTCAAATTTAGTACTTCTCGCTGGCAGGTGGTTTTTGCACAACGGAATATTGCTAAGCCTATTTGCTGAAACAACCTGCGAATTTTCCTACGTATACCACGTTTAATTTCACATATAGGTATACATTATTTATACTTACGTATATAAATCCGAAAGGCATGTCGCTATTTTAGGCTCTTTATTCAGCCTGTCTGAGGATTAACTGGGTAAAATTGGGGTATAAATTTACATTAAGAATTCTTTTATTCTCTTCTTCCTTATTAAGGAACAAAATAACTTCTTGTCAACGTACAAGGATAAACTTTTATCGCTGGTTAATATTAACTACCAATATATTTGTTTTGCACTTTCCGCACAACAATTTGGCAATATTTTACAATGTAAAAAATATTTCTAAAACCTAAGGTAGACTAAACCTAAGGTAGACTAGATTTTGTTTGTTTTGTTGATATTATATGAATTGACATTTTTTTAATATTTAGAAAAATATGTATTTTTAGATGTGCCACAAGCAAGCACAAATTGCGAACCGGGTTCTCACACATTTAATAAACCCTAGTTAAATAAAATATTTCCACTTGCTTTAAGGAATATTTTAGGCAGTGAGCTGTTAATTATAATGGCAAATGCAGAAGTCGAATTGCAAGAATGGCATGAGTTGAGGTTTGTCTTAAAGTTGTCAAGCAAATTGACTGCAGGAGGTGATGGAAAGCGTATGCGACGGTATTCGATTTTACTTACGAAAATTAAGAAACTTAATAGAGATCATTTTTTACTTATCTGATTTTAGTTTGAAGTATAATTTCCCATATAGTGAAACAGGAAAGAAGGATAACAAATACTAAGTAATAAAAATTATTTAAATTCTACACGTTAGTGTTTTGCCTTTTTTAAAAGTTTCATCAATAAATTTTATTGTTCGTAAAACTTCATCAGAAAGGCTTATCTTACTTACACTGAAGATGTAGATTAGAAGTAATGACAATGAGTCTAAGTTTTATCAACTTTAAGTCTAAACTTACATTTTAATGGAAGTACACTGACCCCAGGGAGTTAAGCGCCTCCGCAATAGTATTTGATACGAAAAATAAATCAATTACATTTTGTATAGAGTCAGAGTCTAATTTGGACTGAATTCAGTAAATCAAAGAAATGTTTTTTGAAAATATGCTTCGGACGGATACGTCGCTTAGCATATGAAGTTTGAAGAAAGCAAGTTTCGACTACGAAATTTGCTTGTAACTTCTCAAATTTTGCTTTGGTACCTAATTTCTACAAGTGCGTATTTTTTTGACTTATTTTTTATTTTATTTGCATCCAAATTATATTTCTCACATACAGGCCTGTAAGTAAATGATCAAAAGAATATTGGAGTTGGCGCAGTAGAAGACGATTTGACGAAACTTTTATTAGCAAAAAATGTCGGGCTCCTCAGCTATTGATGGTCAAACTCTTGGAAAAAATATGTTTTTGAAATATGATACGGGAGAATGATACAATAGATTATCATGAAACTTGCTGTGAATTTGTTCTTATGTAAGACTCATATTTTGAGGAAGCAACCCAGAAATTTCTCTAAAATCTCAGAAAAGGAATATACACTATTCCTTAAGCTCCACCTCAAAAAAATCAGGTGATTCCAACTACCAAACTAACAGCTCGGTACTTTTTGTACCAAGACACTTTAAAATTCACCACTTTCCTTTCTCAATTAACTGATCCATAAAGGACAATCGTAAATTATCTTAAAAAGTATAAATTATGCAACGTTTTGCAGTAAATCGACTTGCCTGCAAAGATTTGCACGTTGTGTACTAAAGATATATTTTGGCCAATTTTCAATTTACTTTGAAGTGATTAATAAGAAATATCTGTAATTTTTTTTAGTGCAAAACATAATGTTTTTCTCGCATTCAATAATATCAACCATATTTTATCATATAGCATGAGCGATTTCTTCGAAAAACGCCGAAACACGTATTTTCATTGAAATTAATATTCAGCGTTAGGTAGAACTATTCATCCCTTATTTATAACCCGGTCATCCCTAGCAACCCTAACTTTTTTTTCAAACTAGATCCTATGTTTTATGAGTGCTCTTAGAAAAGGTTTCACGCCCTATGAAAAGGTTTTCACCTCCTCATAGAGGATGAAGGGGCTGTAAATAAGAGATAAATATTACCAGCAAAAGCTCAACAGTAATTTCAGAGAAATTATATAATTTCAGTGCTTTCCTAGCGAGCCTTACTAAAAAAATGAAATTTATGCAGGACGTGAACAAACTTGTGTATTAGTAGTAGTAGTTAGTGTAGTAGTTTTGTAATATCGTTTTCTATTTTTTTCGCTTGCTTGGTCTTTCAAGTGTATTTAGGAGCATAAGTCGCTAAATATACGGGCGTACTCGCCATAAGTACATAAGAAATGCTATGTGTCGTGTACAAATTTGTTTCCTAAGGTCGCCTTTTGATATACACTGTTCTACAGTAGCAGAATAAACCGAAAATTAACCTAAATATTAACAGTTGCCATTTTTCACACAATTAACTTTGTTCCTTTTAAATTCATTAATCAAACTGAGGTCAACACAAACATTCTTTCATGCGACAACAAACGATTTCTCATTTCAGAGTTTCAGTAAAAATTACGTTCTGTTCAAGAATAATTTTCAATCAAGTAAGTTTCATTTCAAGTAAGTTGTGTTTCTACTGGTGATACTCCACGCATTATCCAGACGTTTACGAGCTTTGAGATGAAAATATTGAAATCAAAGCGAGTAGGCTGCCAAATTGTTTTAATCGAAATAAAGTTATTTAAGAGGCTACCTAAAATATTAATATGTAAATTTGTAACCACATTGACACAGCTCAAACATTGACAATATATTTACATTTGATAATATGTGATTCTCTAAGGTAAAATAGATATATTTTATTTTAATAGCAACTAAACTTAGACTGAAGCTACCTGATTGTTTCGCAGTAGTTCGCCCAATTGCCTCAAAACAAAATTAGTATTTAGAAGGTGCAGAGCCGGAAACCGAATTTCTACCGCATACCGTCAACTGCGAAGCTAAAAAATATTGCAATATATATTACACTTCGGCTGGCAATTGAGATGTTCACTAAGTATTCACATAAAATTGCTGCAGAAAAAAAAATTGCGTAAAAATACAATATTGTAATTATATTGGGATATTTGTAATTACGTGAAGGTGAAGATTTAATTTTGACCACACTTTTAGAAACACACACAAGTTTACGAAATAGACCGAGTTCAGTAAAAGACTAAAAGATCAAAAGTAAAAGATAATTAATTTGTAATTTTCTAATCACTTTGAGCATTGGCTTGGAAGTTCATTCAATATAAGAAAATAGCTCTAACTAAAACGCATAATGTTACACTTAACATGATAACTAAATCTTTAACACATAATGCTACATATAGCGTTCATTTTATATCAAAAATTAATTACTTTTGCGATGAAGTAATTACTTTCCTTCGCTGAACAGTGTTAAAGAAATTATCATTAAACACGATCAAACACCAAAATCTTCTAATATTTGGGTCTTATCTTGCGAATTCAACAATATTTATTTCCACACAAAGATTTAACAGCGCTTTAGGAAAAAATAATTGCCGAGATAAGTGAGCTTTAATGTGAACACACAAAGTCGATCTGTTTACAGGCTGTAAGGAACAAATAAGAAAAGCATTATTTCAATTTTGACATCCGGCTCGCAAAAGACGCATCTCCTCTTTGCGAAATCGTATTTGCCATAGAGGGAGATCCACATTTTATTTGCCCCCGGTTACAATTTTCGGGTTGGTGGAGAAATGAATCAAAAAGCAAAATATTATAATAGACAGACAAGGATATGAAGTTATTATTGGAAAATACTCAAGGGTACTGAGGCGGAATGGAAATTTGAAAATATTTGACTGGAAAAGCGTAGCTTCTACGGTGTTTAAGAAACCAGAACAATAGCATTTCAAATTTAATCAATCAAAGCGATTCAAGATTGCAAAGACATACACTAGTAATAATATTTATTTTCCATGTGAATTGTTTTAGGGGTGCAATTTAAGAACGTCGCGTTCGCTCGCAGAGAGACGTAAGAAAGCAGTAAACATTTAAATAAATTATTGCTAATTTGACGGAAAATAAACGTTATGGAAAAGTGAGTGTGAGTTAAGTAATGTGTCATTCGTAAGGTTTTAGACAAATTTATGTTTTATATTATTTTATTTTAGACATATATATTTGCCGTTGATACCCCTCTCTTTTTGAGCTGGCTAAGGCGAAATGTACAGGATTTCCTCATAAATTGACATCTCCCCTAGATCATTTATTTTGGATGGATATGGTGGATTAAAGATATTTAAACCTTCAGATCCATTAACAAATTTTCTTTCTTTCTTCTAATAGATTTCCGTTTACAAAATCGTTTTTCTACATTCTTAATATTTTTTCGATATGGAATACAGCGCATTATATTATTTTCTCGTTGCCGATCCATTTTCGTTGTTTTGATAGAACAAACGCAGACTATTGCATTGTTCATGATCGTTATTTTGTTTTGCACTGTAACGAGTGCTTTGAGTCGAGTATTTGCTACTAACATTTAACGGAGCCATTTCAACCCTTCTTTGATTAGTCACTAATAAAACGGCTTCAAAGGGTATAGACAAAATAATTTTTTTTACAAACTGCTGGTTGGGTATTTCGCCTCAAAAATTTGTATCTTTAAAAAAGACAGAATTTTCTCACGTCTTATCTACAGACTGATAAATAGTGCTCCTTTTTCGCAATAAGAACGAATTATTTATCAAAAAGTAATCAAGAACTATCACCTAGAGGGTATCCTGCGACACACTTAGGCTCAAGCTGATTTTTTATTTTCTCAACCTCAAAAAATTTTTGAGGCCAAATACCCAGCAACCAGTTGTAAAACAATTAATCAGCCTCAACAATATAGAACTTAACTAAAATACATTTTTGCGAAACCCGGAGAAAATTTTTATCGATCTCTGTAAATATAACGGGTGGTCCAATTAAAAAAATACTATTATATGCCATTTAGATCATTCATGGTTTTATTTTAACCAGGATTTTAAAAATTTAAGTAATAGTGAACAACTTTAGTTTTTACCACGTTCACATTTTTTTTTTAATAAATGCTGAACACCCTGAACAGTCCAAAATAGATTTGTTTTAATTATCGAATGTAGATGTTTAGTGCCGCCCTTAAGTGTTTAAGCGTGAATTGTAATCGGAAAATTTTTGATCGCCTTGGAAAAAATGTTAATTTTTTGCAAAGTAATCTACTTTAATTTCCTACTCAACCAATAACTTTGATTTGATAAATTAATTTGATTTGATAATTTTAAGTACCAGATTGTTACTACATTTACTATCGATATCACATATTATCATTATACAGCGTTTTCAAATACCTTTGAAGCATCAAAAGAGGCAAATTTATTATAAAATTTTAAATTTTCATAGAAAAATTAAAAAGTTCTCTCCGGCCGGGAATCGAACCCGGGTCTCCCGCGTGACAGGCGGGGATACTTACCACTATACTACCGAAGACTTGAAAGCTCGATCTCTATTCCCTCTGATATCGTAAGTACATCCCTAACTTATCGAAACTGATAAATAATGCGGATGATCTGGAGTGAAGACATTTACATTAGACCAGGGTTTCCCAAACTTTTCAACAATGGAAATACTTGGGAGACTCAGAAATTTTAACAGAATTCTCAGTTTATTTTTAAGTTTATGTTGAGCTCTATTTGTGCCATTAAAAAAATATATTCAAATTATGGAGGAAGACCGCTTCAGATCTAGTGGAAGATAGTTTATGTAAACCTGCCCTAGGCAACGAAGACCATAGAGAAACCAAAATAATTAATTTACTTATACTAAATTTTTGCTAAAAAACATAAAATGTATAACTAAATATGTTAAATATGTCGGAAACCGCTTTAGATATTTTAAGAAAAATTAGCCCATGTCATAGCTATCGAGTGACCATGTTTCCATGGAACAATGAACAATTTAAAAAATATGTGTCTTGAGTTCTCTTCGAACAACGCATCATTTCTGAAAATATTGACAATTAATTTTAATGAGCAAGTAGTAATGAGCGGATTTTACTTAAAATAACGCATACAAACTCATAATTCGAACTGTAAATGACACCATAAAATGTAAACTAAATGTTTCAAGAATGTGTTAAAGTAGCTTTTAGTCCAATTAAATAGACTGACAGAAGTGAAATTTGACTTAAAAAAATGATCGAAATGTTCTCTTTCTATTCATATAATAGGCATACAATATTCATATAATTTGCCTATAATAGGCATTTGTGTGTATTTTTTTCAGCCGATCCTAAAACCGTTCATAGACTAAGTAAATGTATATAAAAACCACTGCATTTGAAATATGATACAAGTTGCACCTGAAATATTCAAGACCTTAATCACGCTAATAATTTCCTCTTATAATTAAGCTTGTACCACTCTGTAAATATTAAACTTATATTGCACCAGCAGTATATATTGAAAGCTCAGAGGAAACTACTATGGCCGCCTTCCAGTGGATTATGTTTTTGCGTATGGTTTACCCATAAAAATAATCCTAAATTTACTACGAGTATTAAGTATGTTCCTTGAAATATCGATTAAGTTTTATGAAATATTTATATATAAAGCTATTTTCCTCTTAATTCACTGCGTACAGTTGTTCAGTACAGATTCAGTTGGGAAAACCGAAAACAAATCGAATACACGACATTTTCATGCTCGCTTTTCGAGGACCGCATTACGGAATGTTAATATAAAAGTCGCTCATCATTAAACAGGTTAAAATAGATATTCATAAAGAACGTTTCTTAAAAAACTGCCTGTGAAACGAATTATTGCGATATAAAGCAAACGATATATTGAAAATGTGTTTTGAAGTTGCCGCCGTAAAACCTCTAATGATCCGCAAGTATTAATCAACCGAAGAAAAAGTTGAATGTATAAGGATTGAATGCAATTAGAGTTACAATACCTGAAAAAATCAATGTAAATCTGAAATAAGCATTTAGTTAGTGAATTTCAATACTTTTTAATAATTTAAGAAGCTATTTTAAACATTCAGACTCACTCGGTACATTCATCCTTTACTGGCTGTGGGTGGTCGAAAGAGGGTTGAATCAAATTCTTAAGTACAAAAGGCTTCAAATAAATTTCATCTGTATTGCAAAAACTTTCGTTGAAACAAATTCCTGATTTGAATTCTTCGTAACATTTTGAAACTTGCAGAAATTTTTTACGGGACTGTAGAAATATTTTAGCAGCTTTTGTTGTTTTGCAACCTTTCCCGAGATCATTATTTAAGGCCAAATTAAAATTGTCTGCTAAAATTCAGGAAAACGGCAAATTTATTTCATTTACGTGCTTCAAAGGCATAATTTAAATATTTTCAACAGCGATGCATATCGCTGAGTTAATAATATTAATTGAAAATAAATCTGGGATAATCCAAAAAGGTGTTTAATGTTTTCCAGGGATATTAGATTGTCGTGACCTTTCATCGAAAATTGAGTTACGCATACAACTGAAATTGGAACGACAGAGCCAAAAACTTAGTAGATTATTAAGCCAGTTCATTTAAAATTTTGCGTCGTTACCATACTCGTTAATTAACTTTGGATAGTATTTACTTCTTTTGATTAAATGTCGACATTCATATATCTTTTAACAAATAAAGCCATTCGATCAACAGTGCTCCACATTGATGCTCAAAAGGAAACCAGGGAACTGAACATAATTGCAATTACTTTGTACTATACAAATTGAATTGGAGGGACAACCCTATGTAAACTAATTTGTCGAAAACGACCATTCTCTACTTCGATTCAGCCCACACGATCCCTAATATGAAATTTGCGTGTTTACTTCCAATCGCCAACAAAAGTGTGTTTCTAAGTGAAGTTTAATCGTTATTTTCAAACTAGTAGAAGTATGGCAGTAATTAAAAAAGTTCAAATGTAATTATAAATTATTATATAACAAGAGTTCTTCTTTTCAGATGTCTTGTAGCGTTACTGAGCGGGTCAGTTCTACACCAGCGACAGTCCACAACGCATCTCCTACAAGCGGGACCACCTCTATCAGCGCAATTGGGGCATCAACCAGTTCTTCACACAAAACAAAATGTAAGGAACATACCGGGCCCGAAGGCAACTCGCTCTCAGCCCTAGCCACGTCACCTAGCTCGAGAGCACCCGCAGAAGGGGCCGAAACCCCCGCTGGGGTAGATGGCCCCCCTCAAAATGGACCTCAGTCCAACAGCCCCCAAGGATCTCAACTCAGGTCGAAACCATGTACGAAGATGCTTTTATGTTGCTGCTGCAAATGTCCTTGGTATGTCAACATATAGCTTCAGATTGAAATGTCCTAATTTGCAATGTTTAGGTCGAATCACGGAGATAAAAATGACGATAATGAAAGAACAAAAACTACATCACACGAAGCGGAATCAAAAATTTCTACGTAAGTCGTTAACTGAAGAATATTTCTTGATAAAAAAAACGTCTTGCAGTAGAAGCGCCTGGTCACGCCTTTTTTGCGCTACACATGCATCATTTGTGTCTGCTTAAGGACTCCATTAGATTTTATCAGAAGAACCTATTATCGATTCCTGGGCCGATTTTGCAAATTTCATATTACATGTAAAAAAATTTGAACAAGTGCTACATAAATGGTCAGCTTCTGAAGGTTTTCTTTACACAGGGTCACAATTCAACAACAAAAGATTCAATCAATCCTCGGAGCCGTTTCTATAAGAAATAGATGGAACCAAATTTGTGTGTCAACTAAACTACCCCCAGTAACATTCTAGCCCTTAGTCGCCCCAGCTCTAAAGTTTTTAATGGCAACACCTTACTGGTGATAACTCTTTTTAAAGCTATTTAAAATGCTTTACGCTTGTATTGCATCACGTTACATTCAATAAAATAGTTACTGACCTATTAAAATGGTAACACAAAATTGTTCAATTGCTTATTATCTCGATTACTTATTTATTTAAAATGGATGAAATATTAACCCTTCTGGCAACGTAAACATTTCGGTTTTACTCGGTCAAGATACTACATAAGTACGGACATAAATCAAACTTATTTGATTGAAACTTCAATGGTGCAGTTTGTGCCGAGGTGCTTCGTAATGGGATCGACCCTTAAATTATTCACAAAGTAGAAAACCAGACAGACATTCAAGAAAATCTTTAAACGAAGATTCAAGACATTTCCAACAAGACGGTCTCCCTCCTAATTATGTACTTCCAGTTAGACAATGGCTGGATGATCATTATCCAATTAAATTGATTGATAGGCGAAGCTCTCTTGGGTGGCCACCACAACCACCAGACCGAACACCATTTGATTTTTTTTGTGAATTTAAAGACAGGCTCTATTATTTTCTGTAAAAAATAGTGTTCTCCTATTTCTACGTTCAGATAATTAATTCTGCTGCAGGCAGCAAGAAGAGGTAGAAAGACCCAAAACCTATCAAACTGATATAGTTCCTGTCTTATGGACGTCGCAACATGCGGTACTTTGTCGCTCTTTTGCAACGTTCAATTGATTGAAATTTAGCAAAAGCTTTGAGCTTCCAATTGATCGGATGATTTTTGTCGGAATTGGGTAAAAGAGCTTCTAGTACACCACACAGACAGACAAGACCAAATTAACAAAGGAACTCCTTCGGATGAAGTCTTGCCTTCTCAACAATCGAACGTTGAATTTTCTTTGACCAAGTGGGTCTTACAGGCACATTTTAAGCAACATCCGAGTTCCCGTTTCAGTAACAAACCTTATAGACGGGCTTCTTTCATTCAGTTGGAGAAATACATTTAATGTAGAGATGCAGTTCAGAGAGGAACTTTTCCACGGGAGGTACAGCAACTTATAGCTGTCTGATGATTGTTCATATACGTAAAAAGAGCTTCAAAGAGTATCAAAGCTTCTCAGTCCGTTTATAAAGTATGCCTTAAAGTTTTCCAATTTTAACGCTTACTAACTTCCTAAAAGATTCAAATCTGTTGCGCCGTTTCTGGTTGCTTCACAACCAGGTATTCCTCTTCTAACCGTTCACCCTTTTGTGCCCCAATATCCCGTCTTTTTTTGAAAAAGTCTTTGCTTTCGACCTTCTGAAATGCTTTTCGCCTGCGTTGAAGGCACTTCTCGTTTGTCTTGAGAATGTTTGAGACTTGCGTCATTGATATGATCCATGGAATCCAGTATCTGTATTTCCAGCTCACTTTGTCAGATTCATTAGTAGCCAGGCGTGGAAGAAGCCTACGAGACGTTTTAATATTCGCCAAAAATTGACTCAGAAATTTTCTTCTTTAAGCGTAGGCCTGCAGCTTCAAAAGTATGGATCAAAGTTTATTCAAAAGCTTAAAAATTGCCCGTAATGGGACCATTCTTCCATGGAGCTTCTAGCACTCAGTTTCGGAAATTGCTGGCTTCGAGATATTTGAAGGATCTCTCACGCAACTGTGACTAAATACCCAGCGAGAAATTAACCAATTTTCAATTTTCCTACTGTTGCTTTTTATGCAAAACTCCAGCATTCTGCCATTTTTCTGAGAAACTCAAATGCTAAAAGAATCAAGGGAAATTAAGTCCCAGTCATTCAACAACAGCGAAGTAGAAATTTCCAACATGTGAAAACAAGTAATATCCAAATAAACTATTTAGTTAAATTTAGCAGCCAAGGAGTCTAAGTAACCAAGAACATGATAATCCCATGTCTAAATCACTGAATAATTGATAAATCCTTATGACGAGTTAATATGAAAAATTTGTTTTCTAGAAATAAATGAGTCCTTTTCGCATTTCATTACCTTCAGAATAGAGATTGTCAGTAAAAAGTCGTGCTGCAAAGAAATATATAAAAGTATCAGCAAAGTTCCTTTTGTTCAAAATATCAGTTTACATTCTAATGGCTAAATAAGTGATAATCAAAAGATAATTACGAAAGTGTAACACAAAAAAGACCATCAAAATGACAGAATACAAAATTAAGGAAAAAGTAGTACTGTTTATAACAATTAAAACTAGATTAAACAAGTTTTATTGATGTTATCGCTACGAAAAAATTTACTGTATTAACTTATTAACCGTCTTTTTAGTTTGTTTTGACCTGCTCGTAGATTTTAAAAAAGCTATGGGCTCCCAAAAATTCCATCAAGTTAGGCATCAAATTATAATTAGTTCTTGATGTTGGCAATGCAACATTATTTCCTCATTCGGCAATTCAGATGCGGAACTTTGACTTTCAGCGACAACTCGCATTTTCCGAAAAGAATCAGTTTGCTTCTAAGACACAACAAGTATCCTATGACGCAAAAATTTGACTAATTTAGAGTCGCCCCAAAGAATATCAGCGTGGTGGATTCTGTGCATTGTTACAGATTTTAGATGTAGAAGAGCTCAAAAAATGTACATAAAAATATGCATATAAGCGCAATGTTTTCGAATAGAAACTATGCAATATGCATAAGTTTCAGAAAATTTCGCACTTTTTTAATTGGAATGTTTAATTGAACTACTTTAAAATATGTCTTAATGGCTAATTTGAAAATCTTGAAACATAATACCTTTCCTCTTCTTGAAACATAATATCTTTTCGTACTCTCCAAGTACAAGAATAACGCTTGTTTTAAACCACTCTGTAGGTAAGCCAATATCTCAATGATTTCCTAAAGTTCAAAAGTATTATTGTATTTTCTTTGTGTATGCTGATCCTTGAGGTTTTTAATGGTCAGGACAGTTGTTTTTACACATCTAGTGTTACGAATTTTATTTATACTTAGGGAAAACCTGAACTACTAACAACATCAGTCTTTTAAATTGGACATAATATAATTTCACCCGAACTGCAAGTCACTACTCCTTCAGCTCCAATAGGTAAATGTAACTAAAAACCATTATCAAGTTTCTGTATTTCCATTTCTCTGAATAATTCTTAAACTACTTACTAATTACATTCAAAGGTCATAAATCTAGAAAACAATGTCAAAGTTCTTTTAGAAAATTACAGATAAAAAAATTCCAAATGACCATTTCGGCGCTTCTATTGTTAGCTGACAGTTCTAGATAAACAGAAGAAAATAATATAAAAGTAATACAAATTTTGTAAATTTGCAGGAGAAAGGGGGCGCAGGAAGAAATCCGTGTATCTCCAGATGAACTTCGAAGCTGGTCAAAATCCTTTGATCAGCTGATGAACAGCCCTGGTAAGTGGCCAGATAATATTAAAAAGAAACTAAAACAAAATTATCTAAAATTACCTACATCATGTTTATTGAACTCTCGAGAAGTTTTTCTACCGTGCTCAATGTTAATTAATGGTTTATATTTCTCAAGATTTATCCTCGATTTAAAAAGTAATCCGAGTATTCAATAAGTCACATGAACGTCGAATGCCTCAGGGCTCTAATGAACGATTTGTCTTCATTTATTTCAATAAAGACAAAGCGAAACGCGATAAAAAAAGTTAATGATTTTATTCAGATATTTCTGGACTTCAACTTGCAATAATAAAATTATTTTGGATCAGATAACAATCGATTTCCTTTATCTTGTTTCAGTGGGTAGAAAGGTATTTAGAAACTTCTTAAAGGGTGAATACTCTGAAGAAAATATTCTATTTTGGTTGGCTTGTGAGGACTTTAAGAAGCACACGGATAAAACATACACCGAGAAAAGATCTGGCCTGATCTACATGAATTATATTCATCCAGATTCATCCACAGAGGTAAGAATATGCTTCCCAGTCAATTTTAAGAATGTTGGGTGTAAATTGAAATGATTGATTTGAATTGAATTTCTGTGAAACGTTAAAAAGTTAATGATTCTTCTGAAACACCTACATATATTACTTAATTCTTATCCCCGTTGAAAAATATTATTTTAGGGCACCTGCGCTTCACTTTTTTATATGCAGCTTACTACAATTATAAGTTTGCGGTTGCACATTTTATGAACCAATAATATACGATATGTTTCATGTTTTTGTGCAAATTAAACAAATGAAAGCTTTGCTATCAGCTGGTTGCCCAAACTGCTCAATCTGCATTCCCGTTTTCTTATCTTCAAATGCAATGGATTAAAACAACTGACATACACAGTGTTCGTAAAATAAATTACCAATTTCAACGAGTATTTATCCAACCGCCTAACATAGCGTTTCGTAATGAGTTCTTATTAATTTGTTCATAACATGTCATTCTCATAAATAAATAAATTTCAAGATACCAACGTGCGTAATGAAAAATTTTCCGAAATTTACTTAATTTTATTTTTATTTCATGAACCACTCTGTATATATTACTATGACGAGTTTTCTTATTTATTTACCTGTAAAATGTTGAACCGATGTTACATGAGTATGATTCATTTTTGCAATAACAAAATTGGTAATTTATTTTGTTAATGAAATATGTATTTTAACAAGCTACAGTTTCATCAAAACTTACTCCTCCTAGACATCTAGTTTATCCTTTATTTAAAAATCTGTTGAAAAATCTCAAGGTGTTAAATCAGATGAATATGCAGGCCATGAAAGGACTTCGGTTTCCAACGAAAAATCTTTAAAGCTAACCAGCAATATCGACGTAATCCAGTAGTTATTCGCAAGCTTATAAACATGCAAATGCTGTTTGCTTTTTGAATATTCTAACTCGCAGCAAGTTAATAATTTGTATTCGAATATGTGCATTTTCAATCTGACTTTGTTGGCGATTCAATACAAAAATCAAAGTTGATTCAGATATTTTGGCTTGGGGAAAGCAAGTTACTAGACGCAAATGAGTTATAAAATACAAAAATAATATGTGAAAGAAAGTGTTATGTTTTGCGTCATGAACACGATTTACTTTCCTAAATGGCTTTTGCACAATAGGCAGATGAAGTTCATGCTGTGTTACTTTAAACCAATATCCATTTAAATTTTAATTCCTGGCGCGGTAATTCATGTGAATTTTCAAGGTGCAATGTTATAGTGGAACCCGGCAAGAATCCAAAAAGCTATGACGATGTTCTCAAAATGTAAATCTAATTGTTTCCTTCGTGTTTTTTCAAAAGCATATTTCCAACTTCGATATTCTAACGATTTTCAGTTCCATAGATATTGTTCGGAATCAATTAATAATAATGATTTTTTCATCAGTAAAAGTTGCATATTATGTAAGTTTAGAAAAGCCACATACGGGAAAATATGTGTAATTAAAATGAACTGCAACTCTTTTATCAACCTGTCTCCCAACTTTTAAAACAGCTAATTTTATTCTTCCATTTTATCCGAAAAATATATTGGTTAATGTCTCAACGAGTCGCTGTGGCCGCTTTAATCGAGAGCCGCTTAATCGAGATATTTTCGATTAAACGGCAAAATGAAGCACATTAAAATAACAAATTAAACATAATTAAATTAAGTTGATATTATGCCGCAGTAGGTCACTGAAAAAAATATATATTTAACAGTAGCAGTTCTTTAGTTAATTCGGTAATTATAAAACATATTAATTTGCTCGACGTGCAGTTAGTTATTAATATCAATAAATTTCGAAACCCTTTTTTTTGTTTGGTTTTGTTTTTAGTGCACTTTATTTAAATTTGTTTGTAGTTACCAACACTTGTTGAAATTTTCGTTCTTGTACTTGAATTTGTTCAAACCTAAAGAATTTCTGTTTTGTCCGTCCTATATACGTAAACATGTTACAAAAAAATGTTTCACCTGTTATTCTCTCTTAGAAGCAAAATACATTGAAGCTCGACAAAACACATTTTTTGACATAACCGCCTTAACGAGTAATTTGTAAACCGGCATAAATTACTTTCATAAATATAAAGTGGTTGCTATATCTATAATCCAATTTAGGTTACAAGCTAATTCGAAACATTTGCACAATAATATTAAGAGAGCAATTATTAGAGAAAAGCTACAAATATCGAACAACCGAACAAGTGCAACAGAAATATTTTTAGTGATTGGGCGAAATGTTTCCTAAATTGGTAATCGATCGCCGGTGTTTAGTTACTACTATTTTACTTTATTTTTGTGGATTTGTATGAACTTCAAACCATTGGGCCTTCAAAAGGTTTCAAATTTAAATTATATGAATAACTATCCCCCACATAAACACTCGTTTCCTGAAAAATTAGGAGAACGAATTAATAAGATATTACGTTAATTAAGCTTTAAAATCCTACTATGCGTAAATTTATATTGAACTCAAAGTGTAAATTGGAAAGGTGGTATCTATAAGACGTTATTAAAATATGTGAGTAATGGAACTATATCAGAAAAAATTAAAGCAGTTGATTCGCTTAGATCGGGATAAGCTTTGAGAAATTGGTTAAAACATTATAACATTATAAACTAGACGGTTACCAATTGATGAAATTTTTAATCAATGATCCTATGAGTTAATATACCCACTAAACATCAATTTCAGCTAAAAATAAACCAATTTCACTTGAGGATTTATTTTACATATTTAGCTAAAAGAAAAAACTTTCATTATAGGTTTCTTAAGCATCTGGGTGAATTTTATTTTCGATAAATCAAATGGCACAAGAAATACTTTGAAAACTGAATGAACCTCATTTATCCCGTATTGAAAGCGAAACAAATTCTCTAGTAGATAATTTTCCTGTTTGGATATTGCTTTTTATATACGGTTTGTACATGTGAATTGTGAGGATCAAAAATTATAAAGCTGACGGTGTTTCGAAGAAAATTTAAGGTCGTTTTAGTTAGCACGTCATAAAGTAAAATAAATTAAATTAAGTTGATTTGTTGCAATAAATATATGAAACTTCCGCGGAAATCGTAACACATGGTCAAAACTTCTTGAACATTTACCGAAGTTATATTTCGGGAAACCTGGCAATTCGCACATTAGCTTTTCTACAGCGTATCAAAGCTTCCGTATTTAAATCAACGTGGATATTTTTGCATGGTGTTAGATGTTTGTTATTATACATCATCAAAAATTCCTGTGATTGACTAATATTATGAACATATTCGCATGCTTTAAATGGGAGAAATCTCCAAAACTGATCTTTATAGTTCGTCGGAAGTCTGTATTCTTTCGACGGCCTAATTGTAAATGTAGCAATTAGTTCAAATATCATGCTTTCTACTTCAATAACACACAAACATTAAAATATAAACTTTAGATAAGCAATAAATAACATCCAATAAACTAAACAATTTAAATTGTGGTTCTAAATATGTTTTCAACCGCTAGATCCATACAATCTGAAAAGAAGCCGAATCGAAACACATTGGGTTTCAAGTTTAATCTTTAAAGGGAATTTAAATGTTTGGAGAAGCTGGAGGCGAAAAATAATATGGAAAGACGTAAAATCCAATTGGAAATCGTTTTGCCACATAATTACAGAATATAAAAACAATATCTTACAGTGGCAGATTTTTCTTTCGGCTTTACGCGTTTCCACTAAATTGGATAAAAATAAATAAAAGTCGCGCATGTAAAAGACAACATTCTCTGTCAGTTGGAAAACGATTTGGATGTTATATATTTATCTTCTTACAGTTGTACGCATTCATCTGAAAATATTTGTACATATAGGCCTTAGGCTTCCGTTGGATCTGAATAACAGAACTTCGCTTCTGGCAAATTGGGGGGAAGAAAGTATGGCCGTAAATATATTCCTAATAAATTTCCCAGTAAGCATAAATAATAGTACATATTGAAATATTACAATAGATCTTCATAATTAAGCATATCTTCTTTTTAACCCATCTGAACCACTATAGTATAAGTTTTACACTAACGCCATGAATGCACCTTACAGCTTCAGACGTAATATTCAATTCACGTAATGTAGCATATTATTATGGAGACATCATATATTAACACAAACAGCATTTTAACAAAAGTTACAAATCTTAAGCGTGCCACCAGCAGCTTCCTACGAAGTGTTTCGGTCCTATTTCTCGGAGACGAACAATCTATTTCCTCGTAGTTATTTAAGCAACAGCAAGGAAATAAATCGTTAACGCATTTTATTTCAGTTCGTGATAATTTATCTGCATTAATTTACAGTATTATTATATGTATTATTGTCACTATTCCGTATTTAAAACACGGTATAATAATAGTTATTCCGGGAGAGCTTGTTGGTGCGAAGCTAAAAATTGAAAATTTTGCAACAGATTAGTGGCTAAATCGTTTAATAATTACAAAAACTGTCAACACAAACTTAATACATGTGGATGCTGCTAGCTAAGACATCGTCCAGTTTCTTAATACGGTCGCAAAGCTTTTTAATTTGTCGAAGACCCGAAGAAGTAATATTAGATCATCTCTTGTGACAATTATACTTTAAACTGCCCCATTTATAATATTTCATATAATAAGCAGTTATTATACTGATAGATAAAATATATTAAATATTCCACTAGTTGATGGGGAACTCTGCACTACACCTTTAAAAAGATTCAAGCTTTCGTTTATCTTTGAAAGAGCAGGAAAACATATACAGATCTTTTGGTACTGTTCATACAAAATATAGTAACGAACATTGCGCGATAAACATGATCAACACCATCAAATGTCCTCTAATTCTGTTGAAAATTATGAATATACGGAAAAAGTAAGAAAATATATTTGAACCAAAATGTTGAGTAATTGTTCTATTTGTTGTGATTTTAGAGAAAATTATCTCAAACGCAATGCAGTGACTATGACAGATGGAAAATTTAGAAGAGATATGAGTTTCTAAGTGTTAATGCTTCTTTTTTATAAAATATTATACAGCCCCAACAAAAATGCGAAGAAAAAGTTTCTAAATTGAATATGAAATTCAGATGTCTGTCAGAAAACTTTGCATGAGTGGATTATTTGATCAAAACCTGAAATAAATTTCATTTAATGAATTTTATTTGAAGAATGGGAGATGATATAATACAATAACGAAATACTCAAAAAATTCCCCTTATTAATAAACAATATACGAACTTTAGGTGAAATTTTCAAACAGACTTTTCCCGTCATTATAACAGTGAATAAGTCTGGAACAACTGAATGCTATTTGTACTAAATCACCTTTTCAAGTTATAAATATTTTCTTGGGCTATTTTACTATTATCATATATGTTCACTTTTACCGCAGTTGATATCGAGGTATTTAGAATTTTTCAAATTTCAAAACAGCATTTTGTTGAGCCCGAAATTGCACAATTTCGCCCTATTTTAATCGATCTGCATCAATTAGTGCGTATTGATGAAGCCAAGGATAAGGCTCAAAAGCAATTCGCCCTGTAAAGAAATAAAAATGTAGTAGCTTAGTCGGGATATTGTGGGACATTCTATGAAATATGAATTATTTTGCTCAATTAGCATTATTCAGATGCTTGACTTGTTTCTTAATTAAAATACTTAACTCCTATTTTTTGGGACGCCTACTCGAGCTGTATAATTATTATTTTTTTATTATTTTACGTATTAAAATGCAATGTATATTTTATTGAATATTATGAATATTGAGTATTATGAACTAATACTTAAAATCAGTAACTCGATCTCTTTAATTAATATTGACTTGTTCTTTATTTCTAAAAATTTTCCGAGCAAACGTAGTTTAATTAAAATAAATGGTTATCGGGTGTGAAACTTCAATGCTGTACAACATAGAACCACGCGAACAATAAGAGCAAATGCTGGCGAACACCTCTGAGATGTCGAGGACTATCGATTTTAAATTAATTTTTCTACGCTATCGCTGACCTACTATCTCTTCTACAGACTTTTTCAAATAATAGCTTATTAAAACCGCAGACGATTGAAATAAACGTTCTGAAATACTACTTTGACGGAAATATTTTCTTATTTATTTCGAAGGTTGTTCGGTATAATATTAACAGCGGCTTAGCTTACGGCCAGCAGTGGGATTCTATTTATGTAAACACTCAATGTTAAAGGGAATTTTCAAAAAAATGTATCAAAAAAATATGTATTCTGTATACTAATTTATTTATACAATCAATAACGGAAATGTTTTGCTGATGATATACATATAGCTGTGATTTAATTCAACAATTTCAAGTCACATCAGTATACGTCTGACTTCTACCAAATAACGTATTAAGTAAATATCCTTTAAAGGTAAAAATAGGGATTTAGAGCTTTAGTATTGTTAAAAAAGTCAACGAGCTAAACAAAGATATTCTAAACATCCATAGAACGGCGTATATGGGATCAAAATCCCTTTACATTTGTTATTTGAGAAAACACAGGAAACCTTAAAGAATCAGAAAATGGGATTGCTTTGGGGCATTTAATCTCCTTACAAAAAAAGATGGATATCGGATAAAGAGAAATATTTAAAGATGTGTGTTTTGGGCTGGACTGACATTATAAAAAAATATGTTACATGAACGATGTAATAAAAATAAAATCACCATTCGTTATTGCTCTTGAATATTTCGATAAATAAATGCTGATGTTGGTTTATGAGTTTAAATTTTTTAAATTTATTGCAGGTGTCTTTAGACTCGCGAGTACGTGAAATTGTAAAAAAACAACTGCCGAACCCTCATCCAAGTATGTATGACGAAGCTCAATTACAAATCTACACGTTGATGCAACGGGACAGCTACCCTCGCTTTCTCAGTTCTGTAGCTTTTAGGACACTTATGGAGAAAGCAAATGTTTCGAAGCCCAGAGACAAGATTTTGGTAATGCTTTAATCTAACCATGAGGATGCAATAATCCGAAAATTTAACCACTTTTCAGATCTATATTGCACCTCAGAGGACTCCCTCACTCCATACAATTGACCTGAACTTTCCGCAAAACTTGAGTGGGGAACATGGTCAAGCCAGTCAATCGACTCCTCTTCTGACCGCCGTTCACCCAGCAGCTACCATTGCGGTATCCGATATTGATAGGGACCAGGATGCAAGTTAAATTCCTCTATGTTAAATAGGTGAGTGAAGAGAGTTATAGAAATATTGCATCATGGTTGAGTATTTTCGGATGAAATTTTTAATCCCTTATGAACACACGTGTTGAAAAGTGTTAAATATTTGTTACTGAGGGAGTCGGAAGCGATGTGATTACTTTGATTCTTTTCAATTCTTGGGTTCCGTTTTAGTATGCGCGTCATTGAAAATTCAACTGACTCTGTATAACTTAATTTTTAAGTATTTAGTGTTTCACCACTCCTCAGGTTACACCAGAACAACATTGTAGCAACAATCAACACCTCTCTGTATATCACTGGGTATAATAAAGTGTATTCGTATTTCGCAAGCTTTTAATCCAGTCAATAAAGTCATTAGAAAAGTTTGCTAAAACGTATTTGCAGATGCAACTAGAGGGTTGTTATACTTTATTATTGTAATAGAATTTGAGACTTTGAATTTTTGAAGTGATAACTTCTTATGGCACACAGCCGCCAGCGATTTCCATCTGGTTCCATTAGACCGGTTATCGATTATAAGAGTGTGTAGACTGTGGTCGGTTCGTGCGACGTTGATTTGCTGCGATTCCAACTAAATATAAGGCCACTTTGTCCAATTTGTTGTCCAGTATTTTCTAATGTTTTAAATCGCGTATTCCTTTTTGCGACATTTATCGTTTCAAAAAATATATGCGGAAATTGAAATTTGGATTACAGATGAAGTGCCATCCAGTGGCAAAATGGAAAAATAATTTTTGACCAGCAAGTTAGAGATCACTATGATTAAACTATGTACCGATTTTCAATTTAATCGGTGAAGAAATGTTTACAATAAGTCAAAAATAAATAGATAAAAATTTTGATTGATGCGCTGTAACTCGAAAAATATTCAGATTTCGAATTTTTGGTACTTTTCTTTCTACCATTATTTTAGCAAAATTATTTAGCAAAAATTTCGTAATGCGTATATCATAGGACCGATGTAATAAATATTAGCTTTAAATAATGCAACTCTGGCATATATTGATGGTTATCTCCAATCCGGGTTCCAGGTCGTGTTGAGTCTTTAATGTTTCAAAGGAGAATGACTTCTAACATTCTAACAAACTTCAATAGTTCGATTATAAAGAGGCAAGAGAATTTCATTATTGTGTTCAAAATATATATTGATTTGCCTGAATCTCCAAACTTTAAAACGTATTTTATTTGTACTGATCGTTTTTTATTTATAAAAGCTCTATTGGATGCAAATGATGTTCCCCAGAATACATTCCATATCTTCATATTCATCTTAATCACAATTCAATTCTGACTCTTTATTTGAAATCGTTATTTTGATAAATTCTGAATGTACTAAAAAATATCTGCAAACTATCCATGCAACATTAAATTTGCGTTAGTGAATAGTTGCTCATTTTAAGCTTAAACACGTAATTAAAAACTTAAGTCGGGACTAGGACCAGGAATTACGTGCTATTGACGGCTTTACGAACCAAAAATATCACATGTTCGAATTTCAGAGCATTATTAGGCAAAGCCACGTAATCTAACATCGGTATGCGGGCCGGGCTCTTATTATACATTGTTTTAGAATCTATTCCTTCCGCTTTTCACTTGGGAATACTAAAAATGCAAAGTGCGAAAAAACGTAGTATTCGTTTGGTTTTGATATATTTGATTGTTCTTTATTGTTTCAGACGGCCTAACGACAAAAAATTGTCGACAATAACTGTGGACCTCGGTTAGCAACATCAAAACAGTGAACAATTCTGCTATCCTGAAACTTTTAGTTTTCACGCCGGTCCTGCTAATACTTATTACCAAAGATAATCCACACAATGGATCTCAGAGGACCTCTCTTAAGGCCTAGCAAGTGAGCAGCCAGGTTCGACCATTCCTCGCAAAGTGCGCACGGTGTAACTTGGCAATGTGAGTGCTTGGTACATCGGATTCGTATCTGCAAGCGTTGCTGATCGGGAGTGTAACTGGATTAAAATATCGACAATTTTAGTTAGTCTAAATAGCAGATGTCAGAATGAAAGTTAAAAAGGGACGACCGTTAATCTCTCTTTATGCATTTACACCCATAATGCCTAGTTTTAGTTAATTTATTAAATTATTTAATTTATTTTTAGGATCGAAACCGGTGATAGGCGCATTTGTAGTATTAACGTTAATTTAGTTCCAAGACGGTATTATTACGCAGACTATCGCAGTTTTTTATGCCTATTAGATTGTTAAATACTTGATGTAATTTAAAGTGTATAGATTGGGCTGCTTACATACCTGCTGACAAAAAATCCTGGTTTCCAATGGAAATACAGAGGAGTTTTTCTCACTTCCTACTGAAAAAATCTTAGGAGTTTCAGTTTTATTAGTTCCTTAGCTATATTCAAAGTTTCAGATATTATATGCACAATTATACCGATTTTTCAGTAGCAAATATAAATAAGATCATGATCAGAGTTTCCAAATAGACAAAAAAGTCCTTATTGGTCCTATTCGCAGCCATTATCGAAATAAATCAGTAGCCGTAGCCGTAAATGGAAAATAGCTGCAGATTCGCCGGGTTGACTAAAGAAAACATTCGAATCTGATTCTGAAATAAGTGGTACAATCAAATAATTGATTTGTAGTGTATTCAGTATACAAAATGCATATACGAAAAAAATTAATGATCAAGACGATTCCTTGGACTATGGCAAATATTTGGACTTCCAAATTATTTTCTCGGAAATGCAAGTACCATCTCGCGGTAAAAAATCACCAGATAGGAATTTCAGTTATTAGCGTCAAATAGATCTACCAATTTTGTTTATCCCTTCCTCCTCAGTCGACAATCTGTTGCTGAGTATTCTTCATATTTTTTGCACTCACTCACATTCTGAAATCATATCTATAATCGCTTCATAATAGGTCATGCTCTGAGAGCCCAATTTGCTTCACCCATTGGCTAGCTACAGCTCCGGAAAGCAGACCAGTGAGTTTTTTGGGCTTTTAGACTATTGTAGAAAACATTTTTTGCACAAGAATCAGAAATGACGTGAATCTTCAGATGTGCTTTACTAAAAATATTGCATTAAATGTGTAATGAACCCTAAAAAATCGAACAAACCACCTCTCAAAATGCACAATTGCGCTTGCCAAACGCCAGATAATTCGTCTCTACCACTGTCTCAAAGCTGGAATGGTGTAACTAACCAGTTTCCAGCAATTACCGAGAAAATCGTACACTTAACGTACAAAATGTTTGATAAACAGGCACAAATATTTTGAGGATGTTTTCAAGGGGGACTTTACAACATACATATAGATTCAAAAGTTTGTCTTGCTTGTGCAAAAAAATATTTCAGATATTTCGATGGTTCTTCCAGGAGCGGTGCAGATCGAGAAAGTTCACTGAACTATTACCATTAAAAGTACCTTCAAAGCTCTTGCATAAAATTATTGCACATCATTAATTGAAGTTCATGTATAAGTTAAAACCCACACAGAGATTTGACATAATCACTTTCTACTCTACCCTTATCTTTGAAAAAACAATATGATACTGAGATTTTAAAATATCCTCTGTGCTACCATTGTTTCCTCCTCATATCAGGATTTTTCTAATGCCTGGTAATTATAACGTAAAACCTACTTTTCTTTGAATCAAGGAACGTTTCTAAAGGGTTGTGTCAAAACCAACGACCTTAGTCGTAACTTGTAACTGAAAAACCTTGATTTGGGAAAAGTTTGTATAAGAAAAAACTGCGATTGTGGGGACTCTTTTCGAACCCCTTACGTACATGATAGTATTTAGGAATGTACTAATTGAATAGGGCACTTTTGTGATGATTTTTGCAATGTAGCAAAAGAAGACATCCTCATTGAAAAATGCTTATATAGCGCGTTTCAAGAAAAGAGACCATGCGAAATACATTCCATTCTCAACAATTTGCAATATTCTCAGGTCACATTATGATGTCCTAAGAAAAGCTTTTTTCTTTGTCTACACAGTTTGGTAGCAAACATAATTGAAAAGCTTTGCTTATTAACCTGTGATTCATTCTGACACTCATCTATTTACACTGACAATCGCGTGTTGCACCCCATCTAATGGATTAAATGTACTAAGCTACAGGACATATCGGACCAAAATAAAATAATAAATAATAAACTATAACCGTGAGAATGTGTTCGTTTACATCGGCTCCGCCCGAAGGAGTCGATGTCATTGCATAATGTAAAATAACAATTCATGACCCAATCCCGGACGTCATAATCGCTCACATATTACAATTAGTGTTTTGTGTTTAACAGAAAATTAATATCTCACTTCGTATAGCTCGATTTGAATTTAGTGAACTGAATATCTACTATTATTTTTGAGAGTTCGATTTTTAAGACACCCTGTCTACTTGAATGAGCTTGATCTGTTTCGTTCTAGTGGGAATGGCATATATATTAATACATTTAGTTGTTAGGATCTTATTTAAAAAGGTTGCTTTCGAAGTTGAGGGTTTCATTTTAACTCACTTTTCACATGCTTAAAACTAAGCAAATATGAACACGCCAGGGTTTGTAATAAGGTACACTGCAAAAGGTACCAAAACTCAGGAAGGGAATTGGGCAATGGTGTCAACACTTTGTGATCATATAAAGTGTGTTACAGATTCAAAATGAACCACGCTGTATATTTGAGATCTATTGGATAGTTATTTTTCCATTTTTCAGAAATATAGCATATATAGGCGTTCATCTCCTTCCTGCTATGAAAAATTGACAAAATAGGAAAAAATATCTCGTTGAAATCTTGGCTAAAGCACAACATAGCTGTAAAAAGAATAGAAATTTGTTTCCATGTTTATAGAACTAGAAAATAACAAATTTAATTGGTTATAATAAATGGTTCATAATTCTTCTAAATTAGATTCGAAATAGTGAGACTTTTTCTAAGAATTATCCAATATAAGCTGGTCCAGTTTAAAGCAGATACATTAGAGAGCAATTGAAAATAAAGCATAAGTTTACCCAATAAACCTTATATGTAAAATGCTTTATTATGGAAACACATGGTATCAAAGGTTGGTAAAAATGATCAAATGTATTCAAGTGTTTTCAAACGGATGAGGATATTTGAATGAATTTTTGTGCAATCGGAATACCACATGTTGCAATAACACAAATATTTTTTTTACGCCACTGATTTTTCAAAGAATAAAAGTTTTCGATTCTTCAGTCAATTCAATAGGATTTCTTGGAAATGGAATAGAATGGCCACGAACGTATATCTCTTTTGTTAATTCAGAATTAATTTTTATTTTCCGAAAGCTCAGTACGGGCGCCACTGGCAGAACTATAAATAACCTTTGCGCCTCACAAGTTCCAATCAATAATCTTCAGACGATGAATTCGGTAATAAATTTGAATGTTTTAACCAAAGTTTAACTTTCGCCATTTTTCGAATATAGTTGACCAAGCAAATCCATATTAATTTTCAAATCTCCATTAGAAGCTGCCCTAGAAATTGGACCACCCTGTATTACTCCTATACGGGCACAGTATATGTTAAAGCATGATACTTTCTTTTGTCTAACATATTTGATATATGGTTAGTTCTAAGTTTTAAAAAAGCGATTTAACGCGTAGCATATATAGAGTGGCCTATTGGAAAAACTATTTATAGTAGCAGTAACCCCACTGTAGTAAAAAACGCAGGAGCAATTCAAAGAAATAATTTATCAATGATTGTTCGGATTATAAGCAACCTTTAAAGTACTTTTAAAGCTGTATCAGAAGTCTAGCCGTCGTAGCCTCAGATCGTTAACAAAGTTAAGTAAAAAAAATATTTGAGGCTGTAGATGGCACTTTTAGGATCGGTCCTGTACGAGTCTAATTATATAACCCAGAATTCAGAATTGAAATGATCGAATGGCGCACATCAGCAAACTAAGAAAAATGATGAAAAATTATGTCAAGAAACATTTGTACTCTTGCAAATTGAGCCCTTACTGTGCCCTGGACTGTTCTCCGTCATGATCAATTTCATTTTGGGGATGAAACCCGTTGAAGAGCCTCAACTTTGCAAATGCCCTGTATATAATCAGTAGATTCGAGTGTTTAGATGAGTATTTCTGCAGAAACACATATAATTAATTCGTAGGTAAATCGACCCAATGCTATGTTCAAAAACGCACAAAACTTTTAAAGTGTACATACTTCTGACATATATAAATAATTAGAGAAAGAAGCGTATTATTTATATAAATTGCGGCTATAGTTATCACCAAACTGACAATCATGAAGCATTATTTCATTCTGATTTCGGGGCTCAATTTAAAATGTATCTAGCTAAATAGACTTACCAAAGGCGGGAGTCACTCCTAGAACATTTACAGTTGATGATACTTAGAACACTATGCTCTTTGCCGCAACATAATGTAATGTTGAACTTATTAACAAATTGTTACAAACAAACACTATAAGTATATTTGCAGTTTTGAATCACTATTTTTGCCTGTTTTCCATTGTCAATCTTAGCCCCTGAAAAAATCATGGAAATTTATTCAGCTGAGAACTATAGAAATTTTAGCATAGTTTTAATAGCATAGTTTTAATTTTCCTTATGTTTTACACACTTTTTTACAGTACAGTGCGCTGATTCTTAAAACCCTCTATTTAATTTTGATTTTCTATTAATTTACGTCAACATCAGCAGGTAGAATATAAAACATCATAATCTGAATCTTCCTTATTTTATCAAAATATTCGTAGTTCAACAGCATCTCTATAATTATTTCAGTTTATTGAACAAGCGAACTGGACATTTAGACCTAACGCACACATAAAGATTACAGTTGAGGTAATTATAAACACGTGTTGAGTAAATTCATAGTTTTCATTATCTGAAAACTGAGAAACTGTTAATCTTTTCACTGAAACAATAAATAGGTTCTAGTTGAGTCATCCAAGCAAATAATTTGAGTTACTAAATGTTTGAATCTATGTCAAATAGATAAAAAAAAAACTTCTAATCTTGCTGCCGCTGTATTAAAGCACTTTTTTCAGTACTTTCGTAACCATATTTCAGAATATAATTCTCTGAGTGACTCCAAGAAAGAAAAGTATGTATAAATCTGTAAATGTTTCTTAATATACACTGCTGAAATATAAAAAAACGGGTTTTCGTAATTATCTTCATAATATTTTTGTGCATATTGTTGAAATTCGGCAGTTAAGGACTAATATTGCCATAAATAGACAAAAATTATTAAGCCCATTGGCATCCCGGAGAACAACCTTTCCAAGATTTTTGAGACGAAAAATGTGTGCCGCTGACGTCTTTTTATTTTTTCTACTTAAAGCATTAAGGGAATTTTTTTGTCGCTCGACTTTTTTCATATCAGGTTTCGTTTTAGAGATAAAATTAAAACCTTATTTGTATGAGACCTATTGATTTCTTCTGAGAGATTAAAAAAATTGTCGATAAAAGAAATGAACATAAAACTATTGCATAACTTAATTAATTATCTTCTTAAAATCACTCAGAGAATCACTTTGACATTTGGCTACATACGTACGTAAGTATTCTTTGTATCTAATTTGCTTTCCAATTATGCAGATTTCGAATTCGCATTATACAAACTACTTTTCCTCCTAAAAGTAAGTTCAGTGAATTTTCCATTCATAGTTTACATATCCGATTGCTTTTGAAAATATATTCTTAAATATCGACAAAATATATCTTGCTTAATATAATAATTAACCGCATACAAAAAATAGTAAGTAGTTCCTTATTTTCCTATAATTTCTAATATGAAGTAATAAATAATTAAATTTTAGCATTTCAACTTGATAATTCAAGTTGTTCTTGATTTTGATAAGCACGCTGATTCAGTATTCTAAAAGCCCTTCTATACAAAGCTTTGTACAAAGTAAAATTAACAAAAAAAGCATATTTTACCACAAATTGTAAAAGAATAGAAATTGTTTTCAATTTTTTTTTAATTAACAAAGCAGCATGAAGTACTGTATTGATTTGCATTATTCCCTATCCGCAAAAAAATTCCTGCTAAAAATTAAACGAAGCGCAAACTAAAAGAAAGAGAAGAACGAACATTTATTTCAATGAAAATTACAATATATGTACGTATGTATGTATGTTCGTGTTATTACGCATGTTTTCATTGATTTGATCCCGTAGTACAAAGCGTTGATTTTTCATTCGAATGAACAGTTAAAAATTCACTCACAAATACAGTAAAAACGTTAAGTTGTTTACAACATATAAAACAGGGTGTTCAATAATATTAAAAATTGCTTTAATTATTCAAATATTTTAAACTTCTGTATGGTCGACATCTGTATCAAACATTTGTATTGGAAAATATATTAGTTTAAGTGTTATATAAGCAATTAAACTAAATTTGTTTGATTAGTAACTCAAACCTTGAGCTTTGGAAATGCTGCATCTGGTACAAACAAATGACTGCACTTTAAAAATGTATTTCGTCTTTTCTCTCGAAATTTACAATGTCTATTAAGGCATATACTAATTTAGCAATTTATGTTGTAGAAATTACAAAGCGTCACAAATATGGTTATTCTAAACTGCTTTAAGGATATGTAATATTATATGTGTAATAAGTGTAAGTGAATACAATAAATACGTAGAGTAGATTGCCATCTTAAACATGTACACAACATTTAGGTACTCAATTCATGATTCAAATTGACAAAAGACAGGGTATTTTAAAAAATCGACGACAGGCGCAAGTTCCCTAAGGACGAAGCTATACTTATATGGTAGCGACAGTTGCACATACAAATATTTTTGTTAAAGTAGCTAATGCCTGTATTGTTCAATTTTCTACTCAATAGGAGCATCGAATGCGCCGATAAACGGGTATACTATCATTGTTATGTTAACATTTAGACTGTCTAGGAAAAAGACTTTCGTTAAAAAAAATAACTAGTATTTAATAAGTGTTTGTTAAGAAAGTGTCAAAAGGTGTGAAAAGTATTATAGTAAAATATAAGTGTTACATGATCAGTGTACTGTATACATCAATGTCTAATTTTACGAACAAATATTTACAAAAGCTAAGCAATACCGTTTCCAATATTTGGACACATTTCTAGACTCATTTTATTGCTTCCTTGATGATCTCATTTTGTATGTTCATTGATAATGGCAGTGAACACACCATTATAAATAAACCTGGTTTGTGTTTCAAACATGATTATAATAGCAACCATAAAAAGACATCCACGTTACTTTCAGTGCAGTTAAGTTCTATTAGTTTATTAAACTAGACCTACATAAAAAGGGCAAAATAGGCAATAAGGCTATTAAAAAAATCTGAAATATTTCAACTAACTTCACATCCTGTTTACAGTAATTCGGCGCCACGTTTCTTCTAAGATCAGATGTTTTACGGGGAGTCATAAAAGATGTTATACGGCCTAAATTTCTTATAAAGATAAGAATAATGTGTCAAAATGTTCATGCAATCTGCAGGTGAGTTAATTGATGGTATCAGGATTTAAACAATCGATGGAAGACATTATGTAAATTCACATAAATATACAAAAATTCCGTCTTCAACGACGAAGAAAACACAAATATGAAGATATTGCAATTAATTGTAGTATTCTGAGATTTTTAACACTCCACATTTTATCACATCCAAGGGTGTTCAAATATTGGTGAAACTAATAGAGAGCAAAACACATGATTCACCATAATTGTGCTCATCTACATCAACTTAATTTGAGTCCGTCTATTTTTTGTTCGTATTTATTCATAGATTTAGATCTAAAAAATCCGTATCATCGCGAAGTAAATATCGATCATTTTCACTTCCAATTGCATTTGATTTTTATACACAGCTCGACGATTTTCTGAAGCATTGTTTAGTTTCTGATGCATGATTTCTTATGGTCAAAGTTACCTAAACTCCACATTTTTGGGCATAGCGGTTCAATATGAAAAAAATGTTTCCTGGCGACGGTGTGAAAGATGAATTGTGCGGCTGAAACTCAATCTTTCAAATTACGCAATTAATAAACGGCAACTGTAACGGAAAGAGAGTTTCGCAGTTTCTCGGTTGGCGCAGTCGTTTGAAATTCTGTTCCAAAACGATTATCGGACGAATATTGATACATCGAACTGACCGAATCTTTGTTACAAATGTTTATTGCCAGATTAAGTATAAATTATTTTTCCAGCAAATGATTAATTTTTAAGTGTTTAAATTTGCTCACAACCAGCTATTATAGCTTTTGGAAAAAATCCAGTCAGTTTTTTCTTTTAAAAATTAAATAGATTATTACAAATAGTACTAGTTAATTACATTCTACCCAAAAATATATATAAAGGGTATTTAATACAAAAATTGATGCAAAAAAATGTTTAGTTTTTTTATAAGTAAAAATCCAAGACTTCTGCCGAATTTAAAAAATGCATATATAAAACTTGACATTTATACAAATGTCCTTCTTTGAAAATATAAGCTCATTAAATGATTCGCCAAAAAGCCTCCTTATTTTTTCTTTGTATCTATCTAAGGAAGGCTGAATTGTAGTTTGGGGATGTTTTAATTTTCCTCTTTATAACATCTTTAGTTTTATGATGAATAACAGTATCAAATATGTTGGGTATCAAATAAGTCGTTGATTTTTCTCGAGACTTTTTGCGGTGGGGCGCTGGTAATTCATAAATTAATTATTTTACTTTGAGAATGTCACAGTTTCTAGCGGGTTTCTCACATCTGCAACCGTTATTGAGAAATAATACTAGTCCAATACAAAATGCATGTAAAAACGTTAAAATACTGTGGAGGTGTATTAGCTGATGAGAGTCCGGTTTAACAAATGTCGTTTACTTGTTTCTTCTTTAGTTCTACAATACGCAGACGTAAAGAACTTGCTCATAATGTACAATTTTGCTTCCATTCACCGAATCTGAGGAAAAAACATGTTTTTTATGATGGTAGTAGATATGAAAAAACGAGGAGAATAAGATGAGATCAAAAAGCTAACACCTACACAAAACGCGCAAATAATTTCGAATTAACCAGCGAAAAACCACAATATAGTTTGATAGAACAATAAGGAAATTTTCCCGAAAACAAATCATTCTGTAATCATTTAAATTAAATTTAATAATAAAATACTTAAAAATTGCAGAAATCGCCAAAGAACAACCGGAAACAAGTTGAAATTTGAAAGTTAAAAAACAAAATAATGAGAGGATCAAACACTAAACCACCATGTAGGTAGATTCAAATCACCTGAGAAAAGTTTACATTCAGTGTTTTAAAGTATTTTTCTAGATATTACTCTACTCTCTAAAAGTCCTTGTTAAAGGCTCCTGTTTGAAAACATTAAAATAGTGCGCTTTTGCTAATGTTTTTAGTTTCCAATTTATACAAAATACGAATGTAAAATTAATCTGTGGAATACCAAACATCAATTTTTTGTTATTTTTAATATTCTTGCAACTGCCAATTTCCATTATTCTTGATTAATGTTTTCAAACATAGAATACAGGACTGGTTTTTTTTCATGTTTAAGCAAGTCGCTTTCACATGTATAGATCTCACTAATCACTTTCTCTTTTAACTAAACATGGCCACATTATTTTTCAAAATATGTTGATAGAAATATCATTTATAAAAAAACTGTAAGTTGATACAAATTGGTTTTCATTTCATCAGTAATCAAATCAAGAATCCGTCTAGCATAATTTTGCGGTACATTTAAAAAATCATTGAATTTTCCTTTTTATCTCAATATATTAATATTTGTACAGATTAAATTACACCCACGCCACCCAGTATGGCAAAAGCTAAAGCTTTGCGAAGAAATATTTCCATAGCTAGTTGTTTTAAAATAAAGTCTTCCATTAATTGTGGAAGTCGTGCTGCTGCAAAATTACTCCCACTGTATAATCGTTAAGTGAAATCAGCAAACGAAGTTGAAAACCGCATATTAGAATCATGTTTTGCTCCTTAAAGTATGAAAAAGAAAATATTACTATGATCAAAATTTTCTCATAGTATTCAAAAATTCAAAGTGAATGTTTACACAAATGAGAATAAAAAAATTAAAGGCAACTTACGATAATTATAATCACGTAAATAAGTGGAGGAAAGGCAAATAAAAACATATTTTATAACAATGCAACATTCAGCCGTTGTACAATTGTTCCAAAAATTTAGAATATTTTACATTAAATTGAAAAAACCTTAATCAATTTCTGGTTTGTATAATAATAAGTTATGAATTAAAATTAGGGCATATTAGAGAAAATTGAACTTTCGGTATGATCAGAGCCGTCGAAGATTACTGATACAAGTAGGTTCAGATTTCGAGACGTTAATCTGAAGCATGAGATGTATTTTAAATCATGTAATAATATGTGACGTAAAATAGATGGGCGAAATAAAGTGTAGGTTTCAGGAGTGTTGTTCTCAGGCTAAACCCAGATGATGAGAGCTAAAAGGCTTGAAACTGGCCCTGGGGGTGACTGAGATTAACGCATCTGGAAATCGGTGCTTACTTATTACTTAAATAAGATTATTAATTAGATGCCATAAATGTTCATATTGCTTGGCGAATGAAAAAAGTTCAAAGTTTACTGTAGAGTCCTCATATCAAATAACTAGGTATGGCAATTATAAACTAAAAAAATGACATTTTTGTAGTTGGAGTAAATCATGCATAAATTGCGTAAATTGGCAGTCAAATTAAATGAGAAACAAGTCAAAATAATTAAGCGTAAACACGTAATGAGAATATTAGTTAAATAATTACAGTGCATTAATAAAATGTGAAAATTGTCCCCATCGAGTGCGGTAGCTGTATTAACACATGTTGTACATTCATAATGTGTACCAAAAAGTATTTCCTTTCCTTGAACGGAAAAATTAGACAAAAATTGTGCGTTAACTAAGAAAAGCATATTCAGATTGAAGAGAAATCAATTAATTCAATCAAATTTATAATTATTACTGTTAACAAGTCAATATAGAGGCTGCGGAAGGTATTGTGTTGTAATAGCCCAAAATACTTTAATTGGATAGTGCAAGATGCAGCGAAGATTTGTGTGTATTAGTGGATGGGTGAGAAAATATCAGTTTAGAGTTTGAAGCTATTAACTAATATATTTTAGCTAGATTAGGTTTCCATAGCTAAGATATTTTACTAAATTTTCGATAAATTGTTTAATGTTCCTTGAATTTGGAAAAAAGGATATAACCTTGTATCACAAAATGCTTCATTTTGAGATATATGTCGTTGCCACATGGTTTTCATACTCCTCGTAGAGAAAAAGTATTAATGTTCGATGTCGGTTTTCTTTCTGAGTAGTGGATGTTTTCTTTCCTTGCATTTTGATATTTAGTCTTGTCGATTTTCATTCTGCTCGTCTTCCGAACTCAGTGTTTGCTTATTTTCCGAGTATTGTTAGTTTAACGGCATTTTATAATAACTTTTTTGATTTTCAAGAGTAGATGGATGGACGAGCAGATTGGATGATTATTCTTATCATCTCCGCATTTAAGAACTGAGTTATATTTATTTTGACGCACTATACATTTTTATATCAGAATTCAGATTCGGAATTTTATTTTATGCTGTTTGAGCTGCGCTTTTCCATATTCGGTGCTCTATCATTTGGAATCAATCTTCTTGTACTACGCCGGTTTTGCTAAAACTGCGTCTTTCGAGCAATGGCACTTAAGCAGTTATTTCGCCGTATCTTTTTTCGTCTGCCGTTTATCTGAACATCAACAATATTATTTTTTAATAAATTTATCGATAGTATCACTATCTATCTTCACCTATATTCAGTAACAGTTTACTATCTTCAGTAGAAATGGAAAATTCAATTGGAAAATTATTTTCCATTTAATCATCCAGTTTCAATGTCAAGTGAATACTGTAATCCGCTTTCTAACTTATGTTCTGTAAAAACGAAAGGAGTCTTGTGATTTTACTCATTTCCAACACAATTATATAATTGCTTTCTACTTGATTTAGAAGTACCTAAACACAAATGCTTTCCAAGCCTATGTCTCTTCACCAAGTTTCAAATTTATTCAATTACTCTTGAATGCTTTTTGCGTGTTCTTCTTTGGAATTCTTTCTCTTTGCTCAATAACTAGAGGTTAATTTTATTGGCTCTTATTATAATATGTTGTATGCACGCTTTTCTGGCCTACTGTTTACAGGAATAAATATGTTATCTTCACAATATTCCTGAGTTTCATCCAATAGATACTATCCAGAAGATTTTAAAAAATCTTAATAAGTTAAATTTTAATTAAAAACAGTTAGATCTAGAAACGTGAACCTTTAATTTAACAACTACGATCTACATTAAGTAGGTACCTAATATATAAATATATATATCCTAACATTGATGATGGGTGTCAGTTCTTGAAAGGACTTTAACACAGATTTGCGCATGATAATTCTATTTATTTATATGCGTTGTAAATGATATATTTCATGTTTTTACAACTCGTTTCCTGTAAGACGATGAAAACATATTTCTGTTTATAACCATGATTTTACTCTGAAAGCCTCAAAAAACTGCTGATTTAAATTAAAAAGAAGATAGAGTATAGGTTTCGAAATTCATGTTACAATTTACATCTACATTAAGGATTTAATAAAACAATACGCGAGGATAAGATAAAACGGCGCATGAACCTAATATTTCATAAGACAATAATTATTTTAGGAAACACTCTGCTGATTACCTTATTGCCATAAATTAATGAGCACATTTTCTTATTTGAAATTAAACCTACATTAGCTGAGTTCAAATATTCAATAACCGAAAAACAAAAAAAAACATAGTCTGATGATTTTTCATAGTTCGATATTGGTTCAATGTGAGGACGTAGATTAGTATAGTAAAAACTAAATGTTCCTTAAATTAAAATGTGAGCTGAGGAATGCATCACCCAACTCAAATAGAATGATGAGGAAATATTTCACGAATTCACATTTTAGATTGCACTTTAAAAATAATATCAAAATATTAGAAAATATTAATTAAAGAACTAGAGAAATGTTTGTTTCTGTTACCTACATTTTTCTTAAATAATCACAAAATAAGCTTAATAGCTTTGAAAACTGTGGAATTGGGCTCAAGCAATTCTACGATGGAATATTTGTTTTGTTTTCGAGCATAATTTGTTTCAATTAATGTACATATATCTTAAGAAGCCGAAAGCACGCTATTTTTTGGACAGCCTAAATTATGCGAGTGTTTGAACGAGTGCGCGTGTGTTCTAGGTGACTGTCGTTGCCGGTCCCACCCCTTCACCTTGATTCCCTTTACCACTGTATTTCCTGCAAAAAAATATTTTTAAATGTGATATAAATACAAAATGTATTTGAGTACATCAAGACCACTACTGATTTGTACTGTACTATATGCCATACATCTCGTCAAACACCCAATCTGTTAGCACTACTACACATAAGAATAGTCTTACACTAATAATCGATACACATTATAATATTCATATAAATATATATAAAATAAAAAAGTATGATGTATTTTTGTTTTATTTAAAATTAATAAAGCAGGAGAGTCTATTGAGGTGTAACAGTTCGGGTAATTACATGAAAATAATAATGATTTACATAATGACACGATGTGGTAGACAAAACGTAGGTGGGTTTAGTTTTTCTCCGTTTATGTTTGCTCTATCAGAGTTGTGAAAAGTTTGGGGGAAATTGTGTCATCTTCTCGGACGCCTTTTTCAATGTATGTCTCGTAGGCGAGTGCTTTAATGATTCTTGGTAATATAAACTTCGGTATCTAAACGATTTACGAAAATCATCACCGCAATACATGACGCTATGCTTAAATCTAGAGTTGGAGAAAAAGACATATACTTGAATTTAAATCTTTCATCAAAATTATAATTGTATTCACCCTTATTCTAAAAATAGATATTTGAATCAAAGTCAAAAATTCTTTTAAAATTAGCCAGAAACTAAATAATCAGTCGTTCGTTCACTGAAGTGTTCGAGGTTACTAGAATTATTCGAAACATTATCTCAAGAGAAATACTAAATAGAATAAATCTAAAAAATAACATGGTTTTACAATCGCGGCGTTATAGCTATAGAAAGTGTTGAAAATGTTTTCTTGCTTATTCGACAGTTTCAAGGACTGTCTGAAGCAAATAAAGTTCTCACATGTGAATCCTTGAATTAAAAATAAGGGCTAAGGATAAAAGTAAGGCAAACAGTAGAATTAGTCCGAGGATACAAGCGCCTAGTCGCTGCCCATAATCGATGACATATCAAGTTCTGAAGACTGTGATAGTGATCATGATACAATGTATCCATTGTATCATAGATAGTGATGAATAGGTAAGCGTAAGTTTTCAATTTGTAAAATTTTACTTAAAACAATCAAATACTAAATAACTAAATATATTCAAATCAGTTAAATAAATTAAATTAATTTACTAATTAAAACAGCTTTTTTAAAATACACTTCGCACGTCCATCTTTCACAAAGAATGCACATTATTAGTTTTTATGCTAGTCCAAGTTAGTTCGTACAGACTATATACTCTTGTACCAGTTGCACACGCGCCGTAAGGAAAGACGAATTTAAGTTTTCAATATTTGTGCCTTCCAAACGGAAGTTATTGATACCGACGAATTTTCTGATCTCAGCTGATCAAAGAAGTTATGTTCAGGTCTACCGTTTTTACGGTAGGTCTACCGGTTTAGTTATTACTATTATTATTATTACCGCTCTACCGCTAAGCCATTAGGTGCTACTGCTAAACACATTAAAAACTTTAAATATTACTATTGTATATGACACTATTTGTCAACAAATTGGCTACATTGCACTGCGATTGGCGATTGCACTACTTTTTTTGCGTTTCTCGTTTCCTAAAGCGTGTCATAATATCGTCTTTGCTGAAGACCAATTAAAAAGTTCGAAAAGCCCAAATTACCACAGTAGAAAAGTTAAGTTTTCCGTCGCTTTAATGCTGTGAGCAGAAGAAAGCGATGACAAATCATGAGCTGGGCTGAATATGGATCTGCCATTTAGCCATTCTTTTAGACTATATTGAACCTTGAATCTGGATCGGAAATTTAAGTAGACTTCATCCAACAGTAGTTGCCACAGTAGACTGATTTACTATGTAAAATAGGGGTGTTCTGCTGCGATCACATCTTCAATGCGAATTTTTAATCCATTTTTCAAAACGTTGGCAAAAATCAGACTAGTGCGATTGAAGTGGACATTTAAGCGCTGTGAACCCCATGAGTGTTCGATAGGGTGTGAAGAAAGTGTAGAAATAGTTACTTTTTCTTTTTAAACGTCTCATCCGCCATCTACAGGCAGTTTCCTTTTGTATTAAAGCAAAAAACCAAATAGGTTAGTTTTAAGATACGGTATGCACTACATTGTTATGATTATATCTATAAACAAGACAAAGCTCCTTTAAAATTTATTTATTGAGTAAATCTATACAAATGTTTTATTGCTAAAAGATTTAGTAACAATAACATTTTTATTACAATATCGTAATTTATTCCTATTATCATTTTATCACAATTTTGCGATATATGCCTTCAAAGGGAAATTATAAAATCATATTATTAAATGCAGTTAATAAGTATGCCAACTGCATTTTATAATAACGACATTTAAAATATTGTAATATCTGTCGGTTAACAGAATGCGTTTTAAGATTCGAGTCAGAGTAAACAAAT
The DNA here is from genome assembly GCF_020466585.1 of Dendroctonus ponderosae. Classification (NCBI taxonomy): domain Eukaryota; kingdom Metazoa; phylum Arthropoda; class Insecta; order Coleoptera; family Curculionidae; genus Dendroctonus; species Dendroctonus ponderosae. Next base: position 55,873,331 of record NW_026017110.1, on the reverse strand, counting down.
GTTACGGCTACAATAAGGAACAGAGGCGGGTTTTGCTAAAATATAAAATAGATAACGCTTTCAAGAATTGTTCGCAATACATCAAGGAAAAAGAAATCCTTTCCTTCAAATTACTATAAATATATTTAACTAACCACCGCCCTTCCTTATTGAATCGACAATATCGTATTCTATAAAGTGGCATATTGTGCTTTACATAATATATGGTTTGTTTTTTTTAACTAGTATATAATACCACATTTGCAAAGGCATTGGCTCTAATATTAGCTACATGACCTCTAAGAAAAACCTACGCTAAGGCGGATATATACCAAAGAATTTCAGATAATACAAGTGTATATATTTAATATCTTGATATGAATGAAGAAAGTATTAAATAGTTTACAAATACTATAGCCAGAAAAAGTTCTGTTTTAAAATATCATATAAAATTATTCTTGTTAATTCCATAATATGATTAATACATGGTAATTGAGAACACATACAGGTAGCAGTTTAATTTATAATTTCCTTTAAGCATTTAAGCAATAGCTTTATCAGGAAATAATGAGCTGGTCTCATTACTAGTGACTACGAATACATAGCTGCCGATTATACAAAATAGGTTGAATATTGCTGCAGTTTTGTAATTATTGCGATATATATATTGTATAAAAATCTTATAATTTACGACACTCCTTATTTAACACCAAAATAGCAATAAAGCAACGAAATAGAATTTTAAGATTCTCAGCTAAGGCAGTGATTGATTTCTAGGCCTTTAAATAAAAATAACGAGTAATTAATGGTCATATAAATTAAATTATTGGATCCTAATATGTGCAAAATGCAAGGTAAATATAAAATATGAAAAAATTTCCAATTTTATTAGTAGGCTTTGGGCTAAATTTAACTACAATAGCCAATGCCTTTAAATACATCTACTAGGGAGCCCCTCTGTCCTAAAGTATATTTATTTAAGGTATGAAGGCTTATTCGACCTTACTATGTTTTAAAATTATATCGATTAAATCATTATGTTGCCACAACGCATTCTTCCAAGAAAATTGCGGATATGATTCAAAATTCCTGATTCAGTACAGAATAAGTGTGCCTAAAGGAAATGTGGAAAAGAATTAGCAATTTAATGACCAAGTTGGAAGAGTTATGTAAAACCACCACACAAAAAAATGTTAATCATATAGAAATTGCACGATTTAGATAGCACAAGGTCGATTAGTTGCCCTTCGCCCATGTAAATTCTAGAATATCAAGCAATATGTATGTCATCCTACTCACCAAAAATAATATATATATTTGTAAAAAAATATTTTCTAAAATACAGGATTTTCATTTAACTAATTAAATGAATCTGTAATAAGATATCGATCAGGATCAACATCGATTAAAGATCCATGTGCACCAGTATCAGGAATAGGTAATGGTTTAGCAACGCCTATCCGAACAATTCCTTTAGGGGCTCCCTTTAAAGCTTGTACCGCTTGGTCTAAAGATGCATTTTCTAGTACCGTATCATTAACAAACAATAAACGATCACCAGGAATCAGACGTCCATCCAGTTGAGCAACTCCTCCAGGAACCAGACTCCTTATTACTATGACTGTGTCATTAGGATCAATTGGGTCTTGATAATCTAGGATGGAAAACCCTAAACCCCTCTCTCCTTTTACTAATTCAATTATTTGAGGCTCTGAACTCCACATAGCTAGGCCAGTGAGTGGCTCCAAGCTTCGCGATTTCATTTTTGAGAAAGTTGGCTCTGTTGATCCAGCAACTGCTATACTACTTGCTAATGAGCCATCAGATTTTGCCTTTACTAGTCTATCTGATGCAGGAAAAAGATTGTTAAGGCTTCGAGTTAACACACTTCTTTCCGGATATGTTTCTTCTCTGAAAATATTCCTTGAACTCCTTCCGCAAACCATACAAACATCCAATGGCAATTCCTTCAGAATACTGACAACTTCATGATGGTTCATTCCAAGAAGTTGATAACCGTTTACTTCCAGAAGCTCATCGCCTGATTTGAGGATCCCATTTTTTCCGACGGGACCTTCAGGGAGAATTGAACGAATGTAATGGTGAGGTCTTACTTCGCGGCCATCTTCAACATCAACAGTGCCTTCTAAGCTAATACCCAAGCCTCCTTTATCTCCAAATTTTTTCAGCCTAGCTATGACGATTTCAACATCAGGCCCCATCATTTGAAACCATTTCGTTGTCAATTCTTCATTTGAAAGTGCAGGAGGGTCTTCTTTTTTAATAAAGTCGCTAAAAATGTCTCGGCTTGTGTTAGAAAGTCCTTCGTCTTTAGGATATCTGAAATGTATGGAACATTCCATATGAAATAAGCCACCTTTTACTGCAAAGTATTATCTTCATACTGTGTTAATTTAATATGTATTCCATGTGAGAAACATTAAAATAGCTATACTATCTGTTTTAGTAGATGGGAAAATGCAGTTAGTGGAATTGCGCTGAATTTCAGCAAGTTTTATATCGCCGCTTCAAATCAATATCGCCGCAAGTGCAAAACCAATAATTTTTTAGAAGACGCAAAAATCGTCATAAGTCGGTGTTGATTTGGAAAGTTTGTGCTAAGAAGTTATAAAGACGAGTTTGTAGGGCAGTAGTATCCATTATTTAATAATGTAAATCGATTTATTAGCAAAACACAATTTTATTTTTTAAATGCTGTTACGTTGACATTGTTTTGGGGCAGCGCTATAAAATCATACCAAATATAAAAGCTTTCATGAAAATATGAGACCTAGAATAAAGCCTACACACACATAAACTAGCAACTGCCTATTTTTCGCATAATACCTATATTAGATATTTGTTAGATGTGTGCATCTCAAGATTAATCATCTGCAATTAAACCTTCATATTTCTAAGTCTTATATGAATATAATGTTATCAATTATATTAAATTTTCTCAGATGAAATAATATTAAACACTGAAACTTTTCTAACGACTACTAAAACACAATAGGAAGATATGTGGGACCTTATAACGAGGAACACAAAAGGCGCCTTAATTCATACAGAATACTTCTTGCATGGCAACATAAAAGTGTTAATGATACACCGAGCTAAGTTCGTATAACCTGACCATAACTATTATTAGTAAAGGGAATTAATTAGAGACTGAAAAACAGGTACTAACACCAAAAGGAGTACTACTAAGAGGAAACACATTTAACGGCAATTACCGTGGTGAAGTTAATGGTGATGGAGGCTTTGTTTCACTCGCTGCTATAGCTTGCTGAAGCTGCTCAAACTTAGGTCCATGAAGATATCGTTCCAAGCACAACTTTACAGCATTGCCACAATTCCTCAATACTTCTACAGCTTGTATATTTGAATAGCCCTGCAAGCTCTGGCCATCTACTTCCACAATTCTGTCGTTAACTTTAATTTTTCCGCTCAAATCCGCAGCACTGTCTTTGCTAACACTCTTTACAAATATCCCAGATAATTCCTCCTTTTCACATACGTATCCCGCAATAGTTATACCTAAACCATTAGTATCCTTTTTCAATTCAACAACAAATTTCTCCATTTCAGGCATTTTTACTGAAACATCAAGGTTTAGGAGAGGTAAAGAAGGCGAAGCAGGAATTCGAGAGAGCCTATATGATTTTGCCAATTCTGTTGAAAATGTGTCAGAGTCTTTCCTGAACACAGGAGGGTATTTATGCTGAATTAAATATTTATCAAGTTCATTCACGTCATGTAAGAGTTTTGTAGGCACTATAGGAGCAGAACTTCCGAGATATTTGTACTCAGGGGAAGACAATTCGATAGGACGAGCCACAATCAAGCGCACATGCGTACCAGATTGTCTCAAAACGGTCGCCACTTGTTCTGAATTCATTTCATGTAAATTCACATCGCCGATCTGAAAAGGTACAAAACGCAATACATTAAAACACAAAGATTACCCTGTAGATGCCGTTTTACTTCAAATCACATGCTACGGTCAAGGCATTAGGCGTCCACAAAAAAGAATCCAAATAAATGTTGCGTTTTATGTCAATACCCAAAATGTAAGTTTTCGTTCGAGAAATAAATTACTTTTCATCTAGTTGTTATTGGGAACGGGTGGCATAATAAGCCGTCACGTATTTGAACTCTCAACGGTTCGCGCATTTATTTGTGCATCATGAGCACAACGATGAATAAAGTAGCAAAAACAAAAATTAAATATGAGTGCTTTTATGGATACAGTTTAAAATGTATATATGAGGGTACATAGAATACAAACTGGACTAATTCATTTTTTTAAATAGTTACATTATGTTACAATCTTCCCAAAACAAACTACTTTTCTGCATAATCTCCCGGCCTAGAAATACATTTTTTCCAGCGGATTGCCCTTCTTGCAGGGGTCCAAAAAGATGAAAGTCACAAGGTGACAAGTCTGGGCTGTGGGGAGGGAGGATGTTCCAACGTTTCCAAGTTCGTAGTTTTTGCTCTTGATCCCCTCCACTTGCGAGTGTTATATTGCAAGCACGTTTCATACGAGGTTACGGTTTGATGCAAAGTACGCCACCCTGTTGCATAAACCGATCCAATCAGGACTGAGAAATTTCATAACGATTTTTCTTGTACTAGCTTGAGAACAAAAAATATGGCGAATAGTTTGTGGAATTGCAACTCCTCTGTCATCTTCTATTGAGCACCTATTGCCCTCCATGATCATCCGCACTGCCTCAATGTTGCCCTCGATCAAGCCCGTCTAGCCCAAAAATATTTAACGGGGAATGGAATTTTTAAATACCCGTTACCGAATAAGATAATATGCGTGCTAGAAGTACGTAGTACCATAGTGGTTGGTAAATATTACGAAATCTGTTAACTTTAGCCCATATGTAGCTTAATATTTTTCATTTAGAAATAAATGCCGAATCGCATTTGATAGTAAAAAATATACCACTCCATTTAGAAAAGTGAAGTGTTGAAGTAGATGTTAACAGCGCCATCTATATAAAAGTTGATATCACCTTCGGGATTTTCCCTAGCAATTACACAAGATTTGTATAACACATTTTCTTTTACTTGCTATAATTTACGAGATATTTGACTGGTTCTATTAAAATGAGCCCTGTATACTTGTTATATGAATAATAAGCAGACCTTCATTCAACTCACTGAACTCACTGATTTTCTCTCCATTACCTACCAGGCGACCTAAAAACTAGCTTCGCCCAGGTCTACCACCCATCAATCCTGCTTATATTTGATATTTAGCGACTATAAGTTTCGGGCTTAAAACAAAGGTACTTTTATGGATAAAGATGTTAAAAACACAAAAGATAACGACAAAACAGTACAAACCTATACACGAAAAATTAAAACATGCTAATAGGAAAAATCGTCGGAACCTTGACAGTTGAAATATAATACTTAGTGAAGGTGAATAATACCAACAATAATTCTATCGAATCTTAAATAATAAACTTCATGGTGTTACCTCTGCTATTTTGCGCTTATCATTTAGAAGTTAGCATATTGCATTTTTCGTTTGTAACATCAGTAACGGTAATTTTCAGTTTCAAAAAAAAGCTCACCCAACTGTGTGAACAGACTTAGACGCATTTAAATAATTTTGCGTTTCCGAAAGTAACCAAAGTTCCCTTGCCAAATTGAAGCTAACCCAACGGTCTGCATAGCATAAGACGCACCGAACTAAGCCTGGAATAAGGCGTCGACGCATGACAATCATTTTGCGCTTCTTCGAAAGTTACAGTAAATGCAATGTAGTTGCAAATAAAAATTATAAATGTTTGAACATTATACTTAGTCCACTTAAGTCGCAAAAAAATCCCGTTCATTTTTGGACACAAAAAACTCTCCAATTGTAGATATGACGGCGAAGAGACTGGAGTTACCTTCCGAACAAGATGTAACTCGACCCACTATTCTGTTTGGGATCTGTAAAGGCCCGCAATGGCCGTTGTACTACCTCAGACGGTATATAAACTGTTAGCTATATTCTATTTAAAAAGTATACGATGTTACGCAAATTGTGGAACTTTTGGCGAACGGTAAAATATAACCGAAAAGCTGGCACAAGAAAACCTTTTGTTTTCTTCTAACTGTCAACCGAAAACCAGGCCATTCTCGTGCGTAACTCCTTATTAGTACATATCAGAATTGCGGTTACTAAAAAACTCAGACATATACAAAAGATAGCAAAAATTCTTCAAATTTATTCTCATCTCTGTATTGCAAGCATGTAACGTAAGCGTAGACAATAGTTCTCTCCGTTCAAAACATTGACTGATGTTTGATTAATGCGATAAAACTTTTAGAATTCATATTTTCCTAAGTGTCTGGACACTGTTAGAGTCGTATATCATACAAAACAGGTAAATTTTAAGATGCATCCTCGCTCCACATTGAGCGCCTAGTACTTATTAAAAAAAAAAAAAACAGGAGAGTCGTGCGGGTATGAGAAACTCCTACAGTAATTTATAATGTTACCTGAAGGATGTGGTCGCCACTCTGTAACCTCCCATCTCTATCAGCAACACCACCTGGTAAAATAGTCTTGACAACTACGCCCATATTCCGCATCCCAACTATCCCAAAGCCTAATCCAGTACCATCGTTTATCAAGTTTATGCTTTCTACTTGAGACAATTCACTACTAGGCAGATTATCAGACCCTGCCTTGGATGTATCACTACCAACAGATGGTGACCTGTGAATGATGTCTTCATCGTGAGGATTAAAACTACTATTTCCTTGCAGTAATCTTAGTGTCTAGAATAATAATTAAAACAATATTAGTGCTTTGTGAGAGAGGAGTGCGTGCCAATTAAAATTTACCTCTGGATTTACTGCACCATTGAGTTTTTGGCCATTAAGTAATGCTATAATCTTGTTATTTGATGCAGTAAAAGCCAAATTTTGGGGCGAACTTGGAGATATAGGTGGACATGGGACTCTTTGCTCATCAAAGTCTCTTGATGTATAATCATTGTATTCAGAGTCATATAGTTCTCCAGCGGGTGGTACATTAAGAACTAATTCACCTGCAGAAGTGATATCAAAATCCACAGGCAAGATTGATGGGTGTTGTCCTAATTGTTGATTTAGTTCACTCAAAGAGTCTTGAACGGTAACAATGCTTCGAAATACTGGATTTTCCAAAATTGATAATAAGGCTTTCAGGTCTTGGTAAGTATTCATTTGCAATTTTGGGTCGCCAAGATCACCGACTCCCTCTTTAATATCTTCTAATAGCTGTAACGCACTGGATATATCTGCATTTAAATTCATGATCCACTCAAAAAACCTACAACTAAACAGTACACTTAAGATGAATTATTCAAAACCGAAAACATTTATTTTATATAGCTTTGGCTGGTTAAAAGTTATTTAGTTTATTTAATTTCCTATCAATATATGTCAATTTTCGTTTTCGACGTCAATAAAACAGCTGCACAAGGAATGTACGTGGTTATCGATTAACGGTTAATTTAATTACCAGTTACCAAAATTTGTTAAATGTTTCCCAATTATAATCTAATGGCTGTGCAACAACAGTCTGATTCTTCGAAAATTTAGTTGCAATTAATACCTTATGGGCAAATTCACGCGCTTTATTCCCGCGAACACGTTCGCGATCAACTGTGCGCGCACGAATTCTCAACGAGAAAATATTTATGACATTGTTTAACACTTTTAAGTCTGTGTACCATGCATCCGTTTATACGATGGTACGATGATACGAAAGTGTTACTATTGGTTGGAGATCTGTCGATTCGTCCGCCGTCGTACAAACTGACAGATTTCCAACCAATAGAAACACTTTCGTATCATCGTACTATCGTATGAACGGATGCAATAACGACAAATTAAAGTTATTTCATTCTAGACAATAAATTATATTAACTTATTTTTGTAAAGAAAAACTTTTTACTTTTAAATTCCGAAGCATATAATAGGTTGAAAATTCTTAAAACTCTTCATTGCAAAATAAATTATGTTCTTAGCATCACACGCAAAAAACAGCATTAATTTGAAAGTGAACGAACGATCGGGGTCAAATAGACGAAGAAACAGACGATTCTCACCTATGTTGGTACAGGGATCTGAGGCAACGCATTGGTTCTTCATGGTTCCTCCTATTTTATGTCATCAGCGTAAATAGTGATGGAAAAAAATAAAAATAAATACTCGGTCATTAGATAAATATATATCATTACTTCCATGCAACGATCATGCAACTGGAGTGTCGATCGAATCTCGATTAACGGCTGTAATATGAAGACATTATACCCATGTTGCCACAATGCCAAGTGCCAAATATTATAGTCGTTAATCGAAAATTTATTCCATACTAGAGCCCCTCAGAATTTATAGGAAAATAATAATTTAGAATTAAGAAATTAATTCTAATATTTCTAAGCTGATATTTTGGCATTTAAAAGCGCCATATTGCCAGTATGATAACCGGCATCCTCGCAGATTTAGAATCTCCTAATGTGTAAAATGTCAAACAAGAATGGATAATGATTTGTTTTGAGCGTATGCCTAATTCTAGTAACTTATTAATTGGTTTGTAATAGAAAAAGGTTTTCTAGCGAATACCCTGTGTCAGGTGCCATTCCTCAAGACTGAAAAGAAGCCAATTGGGTAAAATCGTTATTATGTATTCCAAGTACCTCCTGACATAACATTTTTAGTGGAATATTTACATAAATATTTAGCTATCACGGAAACAGGACTACACAAGTTGTGAAATCAAATATGAATCCTTTAAACTCTGTGAGAAACTTTTCTCCCAAGAAAAACGCTATCACTGAGGACTACGAAATAACAAAACAAGTATTGGGCCTTGGAATTAGTGGAAAAGTTGTAGAATGCTTCAACAAAAACACTAAAGAAAAATTTGCTTTAAAGGTAATATTGAAGATGCAAGTCAGTGTTTAATTAGCTTGGCAAAATTTTATGCGAAGTGTTACTCAGTTGTCTTCAACTATGGTGTTACTTTGTAGGTACTGTCTGAAAGTGAGAAGGCCAAAAGGGAAGTCACATTACATTGGAGAGCTAGTGGTTGTCGACATATTGTTAATATCATTGATGTTTATGAAAATAAATTGCAGAACAAGATCTGCCTTTTTGTTGTCATGGAGTGGTAGGTAATCAAGGGAAAATTACGTATGAATCTAAATATAATATCGCAAATTGCTTTACAGCATGGAAGGAGGCGAACTATTTCAAAGAATTCAAGACAAGGCGGAAGGAACTGCATTTACAGAAAGAGGTACAACTTGCAAATTTATTTTATAATTAGCCTGCTTTATTGTTGGTGGTTCTTAAGGAACGGAGCGTGTGATTTGATTTGATTGTGTGTTTTTTGTTCTTTTAGAAGCCGCACAAGTCATGAATGAAATCTGCGTGGCTGTAAAATATTTACATGATCTAGATATTGCCCATAGAGACTTAAAGCCGGAAAACCTTCTATATTCCAAAAAAGGTACTTATGGTGTACTTAAGTTAACTGATTTTGGATTCGCCAAAGAGACTATTAATAAAGACACCTTACAAACTCCTTGTTACACCCCTTATTATGTTGGTAAGTAAATGTTTTTTATATAAGTTTAAAATAATAGTTATTGGTAATTAGCGATTAAACTGCTTTGTAGGAAAATTTAATTTACGTTGATATTTTTAGCTCCTGAAGTATTGGGACCAGAAAAGTATGACAAAAGCTGTGATATTTGGTCTCTAGGTGTCATTATGTATATTTTGTAAGTATACATTTAATTTAGATTCTTTTCTTATTGATTTTGGTATTTGTAAATAACGTTTATTTTTAATACTGAATGATTACATGGTATTTTTTGAGGTTTTGAATTGTACGACTTTATTGAAGTTTATTTAAAACTACATAAGCACTTGAGATTTATTTGTCAATGAAATTGACGAAACACGATAACCATGTTCAAATGCTAATCCATCGAAGTTATCTTGCAACATCTAATTGATTAGATTTGCATACTGCTAATTGATTCGATCCCTGATAGTTCCAGCATACTTATAGGTACTTTTTGGGAGGTAAATTTTGTTTTCGTAAAGTCCAAAAGTAGTATTTCATTGTTAAACGTGGAAAGGTAATATTCCTCTGACTTAAGTCCATAAGTAATGTTTTAGACCAACTGGCATTGGGAATTTTTCAACCATTTTTCAAAATTTTTGCAGTTCATAGAATCATGATAGGCCCCTGTTTTGCTTGATTGAAAACCTGATTTGAAAATTAAGCTTGCATTTCCTGTGAATCGCTTTCTAACTCCTCCACTCTTTTTGCGCTGTATTAAGGCATCATCTTGCCCGCTTTTCCTAAATGCACCTTAACAGCGAACTCCCTTAGAAATTGTAGTCGTTTGTGTGCAACCTATGGCCATTAAATATTTCCTATTTGAGACAGAAATACATTTTTCAATGCATTTCTTTACGAACCAAATGAACGATTATATTTACGTTGTACACTGAATCTCCACATGTAAAAGGGTTTTCCTGCTGTTACGTTATTAATTACGCGTTGAAAGTAAATAAACAGAAATATCAATGATAATAAACATATAAATTTTCCCCGTTTCGTTTTGCGCTGATAAAACAAGCAGAGTAAAGCCCGTGTCCCATGCATCCGTTTGTACGATGATACGAAACTGTTCCTATTGGTTGGATAAAAACACTTTGGGATCATCGTATAAACGGATGCATGGAACACGGGCTTTAGCTACGTCGTAAGTAATCCAATGGTTCCATGCTTAACACTCATCGGACAAACCGGGCAGAGGCGGAGCGAGGGTTAGGCAAGGGGGGCATCGTGCCCCGGGCGCTACTCATAAAGGGGCGCCAAATGGTCCGCATAACAAAAATTTTCTAAAAAGGTATTGTGCCCGGGCGCGAGTTAAGCTTGCTACGGCACTGAAACTGGGATATACGTGACGTAACGTTGCAATGTTATTGATCAGACCGTGTGATTTAATTTAAATATTAATATCTTTATTCGCGGTAGCGATTAAGGATCGGTTCGGAACCGATAACGAACCAAATTAGGGCGCGGGCTAGGTTCAGGACTGAGGACCTGTTCAGAACCGATCCTTGAGTCTTTCGTTCCGCGAACGCGTTTAGTACCAAAGTGATTTTAGTTACTTTGTGCCTAATAGTAATTTCAATTCATGTACAAACGCAACATCTTATATCTTCTGTATTTGATCTGCATTTTTTTGTAGCTGCACCTTTTGTCTGCTTCCCGTTTTTTAATTCAAATTTATGACTACATATTTCCATTCAACCTGAGGGCGAAAAATTATGTAGGCAATTCCAATGCGTTCTGATCAAAATTATTTAATTAAATGCAATATGTATAAACATAAACAAACTTAATAATTCTATCTTATTGGAATTAATCAAAAACTGCCACTTTTCGCCACCTATCATAAAGAAACACATCAAATTCGTTTTTCGAACTTCTCACAAATTTCGAACGCGATCGGATAAAGTCAAAACGCCGTCGTTTAAAAAAAAAACTAAAACTAAACTTTCGCCTAAAACTAAGTAATATTTTTTTATTTTTCTATTTTCATCTATCGCTCCCTTGGTTAAGCTTAAGGTGATTATGCCGGGAGCCCGATGCCGATGAGAACCATTTGTTTGTTCTGTGCTTATCAGAACCACTGGTCCTTCCTTTAATGCTAGAACTGCTAGAACCGGTATCGAACGGGTTCTGAACCAGTTCTTACTGTACTGCCAACATAGAACTTTCGGTTCAGAACTAGTAATTTTTTTACCACAAACACCCAAGTCCTCAACGCGCATGCGAACAGTTCCAAACCAGTTCTGAATCGTAGTGAATAAAGCTAGTGTTTTCTTTTGTCCATTCTTTTTATTTTTTTACCCACATTTAGTTATGACAAGCTCGTGCATTATTTCAGTTGTTTAAAAACTGTATATATTTATTATTACAGATTGTGTGGATATCCGCCATTTTATAGCGACCATGGATTGGCTATTTCACCAGGTATGAAAAAGCGCATTAGAACCGGCCAGTACAGTTTTCCAGATCTTGAGTGGCAGAAAGTTAGTGATGCTGCTAAAAAACTTATTAATGGAATGCTAAACGTCGATCCTGTTAAGAGATTGTCAATCGATGATGTTATACACAACAGCTGGATTGCGGTAAGTGTTCTTTACATTTGTAATAAAACTTCCTATACAGCAGTCCGTGGTATTAAACGGGTTAGTTTATCCGTTCATCTTTGTTTGTCCTATTTAAAAATAATACTACTATGACGATTCCGTCAAACTATAAGGACTTTTCACCGAATTTATGTCTATCAGACCCAATCATTGTATATTGAGGGATACTCTATACCGCATAGAGTATGTTGAGTTAATATACCTGGAGAGCTTTATTTCTCTTCAGCATGCAGTACATTTATGATTGGTAATGGAATGCAACTGGCGCCAATAAATAAGAGAAAACATAACTCGGGATTGGAAACGGGTCTTTGTGGTTTTTATGTGAAATAGACTACAATGAGAATAAATCTCCGGTTACCGATTTACAAAGCGGATATCAGGAACCTATGCAGATTTTGAATTCTACATCGGTTTCTCACGTTACGTATTCATTTCTGTATTGGATATTCCTAGCCAAATTCCGTATGGGTTGTACGGCGCAAATATGTCATAATTAAAATCCTTTCAGTGTTATTTAAGCCAAATTTTATTTGTTGTTTAATCACTTATTCTATTATCGAACATAATCAGGGTTTATATATGTACAAACTTCAGTCCAACATTTTTTCGTTACGTACGTATTTGCCGGGAGTTGAGACTGAACTTTAAAATAATGCAATATAATGCTTCATTCCTTTGAACTTGGAGGGAACGAAAGGGAGATATGAATATCATGCAATTATTTTATCAACATTTTATAGATCAATAGCTAAGAAAATGAAAAGTTTTACAAGAGAACCGTTTCTCCTTTTTGCAATACCTATAATTATTTTTCGAATTTCTTATGTTCCACATACAAACTCTCTTACATTTTTACATACATTTAAATGAGAACCTTTATTTTAATAATTTGTAAAAACTGAGATGAATAATGTTTTGGAAAATACTTTAATGGTCCGTGCGTTCTTACATAGTCGATACGTAACTCTGTGGTAAAAGTAGACACAAATATGAAACTCATTCCAACGAAAACTACTTTATTGTGAATTTTTCACAACTTCAGCTTTCAAAGCAACTGCCCTTCCCGCTATGAACTGACACAACTACGAAAATTACCCCCTAATAAGATAATCTGATTGCGTAAAACTTTAGCAAAAAGTAGGTTATATTTTTGCATCGGTATTGCAGGGGCGGACCCAGCTTTAAAGGAAGGGGGGGGG
>NW_026017110.1:55853975-55858905 GCF_020466585.1 Dendroctonus ponderosae | reverse complement strand
CCTGGATCCGCACTTGCGGTATTGGTACTAGCGCCAGATGTGTCATCTGCAGAACACTTGTCCACTGGTTGTACAATAGATTCCACCGCCGTACCTTTATCTGCATCCTTTTCCTAATTCAAATTTATGGCTTCATTTTAAGGTTTATTTTTACATTTAATTGAAATCGAAAAAAAAATAATTGAAACAATTATTTAAATCAATAAGAAGTTTGATAATATGTGGAATGCAACTGTAAAATTAGGAAATAAGTGCTTTAAACGATAATCCAACAAAGGGAATCCCGCACATGGTAGCAATATTTGATTCAAAACCGATAAACCTGGCTTGGACATCGTTTACACGCTCAAGCCAACGATCCCAAGCCAAATTTTTCGGTTTGCGCAAACTTCAGATTCGCGTTTACACGTAACGATTTGCTTGAGCGATCGGGCTTGTGCAAGCCAGATCGTTCAGATAACTTGAGCGTATAAACGCCACTTAATAGACACGAAATGGCAAAGACGTTACATTAATGTGTGTTACAAACGATTTCTTTTATCATGGCAACAATCGCATTAAATATGTCGATTAAAAAACCGTATTGTTAACAGTGCGTAACACTGATAAGATTTTTTCAGAGCGTATAATCATTTAATTTATTTGCATAAGAATGCTTAATTGATTGTACGGTCACGACATTGGGGCTCTTATCTCAAATCGCCACTGTATCACGTGCTAAATAGCCACGCGCTAAATTGATTATTTAACAGCATTTTATGTAATCAAATTTGTATTCCAGCAATACACAGCAGTGCCACAAACTCCACTGCATACTCATAGAATGCTAAAAGAAGGAGAGGAAATGTGGTCCGAAGTACAAGAAGAAATGACTAGATCTCTTGCTACAATGCGCGTTGATTATGATCAAGTTCAAATGAAACCACTAGATAAGTCTAATAATTCATTACTAAACAAACGTCGCAAAAAAGTCGCTGGTATGTCAACAAGTCCCAAAAAAGTTTAGTCAGTTTAAAAGTACAGTTTCAAAACAGAGATATAGTGTTGACTTTCTATGCATGAATGTCAGTCAAGATCACTATGCTAGTCACTTATAATTATTTGATTTCATCACCTAATTTGTTCTAAGTTAAATTTTGTGTCAGGGTTAGTAAACGCATTTCTTAGGTACCATATAAATTTACTTTGTATAAATACTTATTCAAAGTAAGTTTATACTATAACAGTGAGTTTAATTTTAAGAGAAATTTTATTTGGCGCTTATAGAGAATGTATTTCAAAGAGATTTATACACTTCAAATCTTTATACAAATTTAAATTAAAAAAGAGACAACAACGCGTTTTGTGACAGACATTAGGGGACATTTCTAATATATCTTACATACATATTACAAATACAATCAAATTATTACGAATACTACATTTTAAGTAGTGTCTTGAATTGCATTTGTGACCTAAAAACAGTTCGTTCAGTTAAGGGATGCGAAAATATATACCTTCCGGTATATTGATATAACATTTAAATTCACTTAATTATTAATATTCTAATTAGTCAAATGTAATCACATCCCACGTGAAAATTAATAATTAACAACATATTTGTCTTACGATAATGTTTTAGGTTATGATTATTTTATTAGTCTTAAACGCAGGTCTAAACTTCGTTTTTTTATTTTTAAATGTGCAATATTTTATAACAAACAAATGTAAAGAGTTGAATCATGTGCCTTTATGAAACACCTCATAAAATATATTTCAGTTAACTTGGTACAAACGTCATACCACAGTTCCTATAAAAATAGATCGCAAAAATCATTCGATTCAGTCATCGAGGTGGTTTCCATGCTGTTCCAAATCAGAACGTTGGAAAATGAATTTTTAAGGGATGTATTTTATGATGGTAGGTTTTTGCCTGTAGTATGTATTTACACTAATATTACATTTTCATATTGAAATGTATTAGTTTTAGAAGCTGTATGTAAGACATTAAATGATAGAATATGATTCGTCATGTAAGTCTAAACCAATAAAATTATTGATTACATATTATTATTATTGATTTTCCTATCCCTTTATTAATTACGAATAATGCCCACGTTTCCAAAGTGTTCAAAATCTATTCTAAGAAGAAATATTGACTACCGAACTTTTTGTTCATTAGGCACATATAAGTGCCATGTCTGAAACTGTCAATAACCATTTGAAAGAAGCTAAGTGTTAGGTGTTAGACATGTAAACCTTATAGTCATACATATATAGGTACAGGGTGTCTCGTGATTAGACTACCATAGCTTAACAGCGAATTGCTTGATCAATTTTAAATTGAAAATCATGCACACACCTTTACAAAATTGATACCGAGCTACCAACAAAATATGGCTATGTTTTTAAATTTAAAAAATGTGCCGATATTCATTCTATATACTTATACTGTAACGGAAATGCAAGTGCGTCAGTGTGGAAAATTAACGGATGTGTCTTTCTAGTTTCAATAATGCCTAATAAGAAGGCAATTGAATTAGGTTCGTCATTTGATGGAACCAGATCATTTCCTAAATATACTGGAGAACGTACCGTGCAGCAAGAACTTGAGAAAGAAGCAGCGATTCTTAACATTACCAAAAACACACCCCCTACTAGTGTGCGAAGAATATTCATTGTCGTGTTCATGTTAGTCGAGTGAAAGTGTGAAGAGACTTATACATTGTTTGTTTGTTTGTACCCATATCACATACAATCTATTTTGAGCTTCAACTGTCTTCTATGGACTGTGAACGTTTCAAGTGTCTGCTTGCTCTAGATTCGAAGTTGGCCATTTTTGAAGAAAAAGGTGCTTTTGGGCGAAAACGTCCATTTTTATGCCAATTTCTCCAAGTGGGCAAAAATCAGGCATTAAGGCGATTTGGGTAATATTTACCGTATTTTCAGCTTCAACTGTCTTCTATGGACTGCAGACAGTTTCAAGTGTCTGCTTGCTCTAGATTGGAAGTTGAAATTTTTTGAAGCAAAAAGTGCTTTTGGGTGAAAATGTCCATTTTTATGCCAACTTTTCCAAGTTGACAAAAATCAGGCATTAAGGCCATTTGGGCAATATTTTCAGTATTTCGAGCTACAACTGTCTTCTATGGACTGCGAAAGTTTCAACTGTCTGCTTGCTCTAGATTGAAAGTTGGGATTTTTTGAAGCAAAGAGTGCTTTTGGGTGAAAACGTCCATTTTTATGTCAACTTGTCCAAGTCGACAAAATCAGGCATTAAGGCCATTTGGGCAATATTTGCAGTATTTTGAGCTTCACCTGTTTTCTATGGACTGTGAAAGTTTCAACTGTCTGCTTGCTCTAGATTGAAAGTTGGGATTTTTTGAAGCAAAGAGTGCGTTTGGGTAAAAACGTCCATTTTTATGCCAACTTGTCCAAGTCGACAAAAATCAGGCATTAAGATCATTTGGGCAATATTTGCAGTATTTTGAGCTTCAACTGTTTTCTATGGGCTGTGCAAGTTTCAAGTGTCTGCTTGCCCTAGATTGGAAGTTGGGATTTTTTGAAGCAAAGAGTGCTCAGGGATTAAGGCGATTTGGGCAAACTTGAAAGATTTTACATCGACATCGAACATGCATACAAAATTCAGTATAAATTATCTGTTTCGAAACCAGTTGGTATCAGTTATTTAAAAATAGTGATTTCTATAATACAGTTATCGTCACAGGTTATGGTCGACTAGGACAATTTAAGAATTTAATCAACGTTCCAGTTCATATGCTAAGATTTTAATTTAATAATGTCGCAAATATGTTTGACTGGTTTCACACCTTTTCAGTACGTTACAAGGGCGAAACTCCAGAAGGTCAAATAAAAAGAAATCACACGCGTACATTTAGAAACCATGATAAGCGAAAAACTGAAAAAATTGTGATAATGAGATGAAAGTGCTTATCCTTTTTCTTACCATCTACTATCACTTGTTTATTTAATTTTCAACTGCTGTAATAATATTCCGCAATCTATAATGAAGTAGTGATAATACTGTTTTCGTTTCTTGAACTAAGCAGACAAAATGAATAACAAAATAGATTACTTCGCAAAAAACACATTCAAACATTAGTAAAACGGAATATATATATCTACATTAGAAACGAGCAGCGAAACTATGCTAACTAGCGAGCATTTAAAGCTAATAAAAGAATAACGTTTTGGAACCCAGAAGTATTTAGGCACAATCATGTAACTGAACAAAATCAAAAAAAGAAACACTCAAGCAAGGAGAGCATTTATGCTAAATAAAGATAATAAGAAAAAGATATATAATACCCTTGTAAAAGCATGAAAACGTACAGCTCAGAGGAGTGACCAATCGAAAAAAGTACAGAAAAAAAACATTAAAAGCAACGGAGATGGACTTCAGGTGCAGGGCCCCGAGTAGTTCAAGAATGGAAATAGAAGGCGAATTACAAGAAATCCAAAACAGACCTTGTAACGGAACACAGCAGGACAAAGGAAACGAGGAAGGCCACGAAAAAGTCGACATAATGGAATCCAAGAAGAAATTAAAAAACGCTGCTTAGAAGTTTATTGCGATTAAAAAACGAAGTCCCTATAGAGGATAAACAATAATACACGATTTTTAAACGAAATAGAACTTTCAAGCAATCAAATATATAAGTACCTACTTATCGTTAAGGTCATCTAATGTATTTTTGAAGTCTTATATTGATATGTTGTTCATTTCGTATGCTTAACCCAGGAGGCAAAAACGTCGGTGCTAGTTTTTTATAATTCTGTTTTGTGCAGGAAGTTTTCATTCAAAAATTACTAAGTAATGGAGCTAAGTAACCCACTCCAGCCCGTGCAGGTTGAGCTACCCATCGGGCGCGTCCCCAGGTGGCGGATAGGGGGAAGGCCGGTCAGATACGTCTGACCGGTTAGCGACGGCCAT
>NW_026017110.1:55838095-55852976 GCF_020466585.1 Dendroctonus ponderosae | reverse complement strand
AAAAAAAAAAAAAAAACCCACTCCAGAGTTCATTTTTCTCGGCATATTTAATTATTTTTCTCCAATGTACTAATTCTAAAGCAAATGTTTTTTTACTAAATGGAGTTGAGTAATGTAATGGAGACTAATTATTTTGTATGCATCAGATCCAATTGAACCAACATTTAAAATTTACACATGAGAATTTGTTATGTTCCGTTTGGGTTTTTAAAATTGTTAATATTTACATACATTCAATAGTGGATTTAGCTTGATTACCATTGAAGCAACATATTTACTTAAAACGATTAATACCATGCATTTAATGACGCTGTTATATTTACGCAATTGTTATTTTTTATTGTGCCTTGGATTGCAGTATATTTAATATACTAATTTGAGTCAAACGTCTAAGATTATTCGCAAAGACGTATAAATATTTAGCGTAATAAATAAGCGAAGATGCGTGATAAAGCATAATTAACAAGCTTCATTGCATATGTTTTGTGTTCATCACTGCATATCATTTTCCAAGCAGTGTTTAGAGTCATAATTTTTATTAATTGCCAAAATGATGGAATGGTTGCAAAAAAAATTAAATCGACAGTTTCAAATGCTCTTCTTTAGTTGAAGTATACCGTCAACATAAAATGTCCTTCTATCATTTCTTTCCAAAAATATCGCAATATTAACTACAACAGACTTGCACAAATTATGTGCACAACACCATGACTGTTTTAACTTCTTCTTCAATCAATTATGTCCCATTCGTGTGAAAATCGCTTGGCGCTTTAAAAAAGCAACAAAAGTGAATTTGAAACGCACCTGGCAGCAAAACTTGAACCTTCATAACTTTTTTTTAAACTGAAAATTTCCCAAATATTTATGAAATATTGCGATTATTCTGAGACAACTTATTTACTTTCGGTTTCAACGGCAAAATTAGAAAATATTGACATTAAATCCTAATGATTTGCTGGAAAACTGAAAAGGGTTTGATCTTGGATTGATTTATTTCCCATGTTATTTTTGAGCAAAACGGTATGTGGCACACGTGGTCGAAATTCTTAATAAAAACAAAAAACGGAACTGTAATGTTTTTTCATCCATGAATATATCGGTAAATTAACTACAAAAGGAGAAGTAATTTGTGCAAATCAACAACAAAAACTGAAAATTATTTCCAATCCAGGATAAATATATGTATTTAGAATAAAAATTATTCGATCGAATCTTTTTACGGGCGAATGTTGATTGGTTGATTGATGTAGGGAATTCAATGAAACATAAAACATTGGCATTGCAGATGCTATCAGCATTCATCCAATTGAAATAGCGGCTATTAAGTATGAATTTAAGCAAAATAGGTCAAAATGGCAATTTTTTGTTCATTTGGGAAAGGATATGATAAAAATAACATGAAGTCGCGATTTGTATTTTGATAAAAAAAGATTTTTCGCTCAAAAGTAATTGGACTCTTTCAGCCACAAGTTGAAATTAGAATAACCTTCGCTCATAAAACTATAAATATTTATTCGTCTAAAACCTCTCAAAAGAACATATACAGTCCAAATCCAAATTACCAACGTTACAGGAAGTCTCTTTTCGCTAATAGAATTGAAAATATTCTCTACTTATAGCCAACAAAATGAAGCAAAAAAAAATCGGCGTTATATCGACCACCCGTGATAATTTTCCTGAAATGTGACTTTTGTGAGTCCAGTCTTTGGAAAAAACATACATTCAAGTTGTGCAAGTTGTGACGACGACGCTCGCTCTAATAGCGACTAGTCAATCAATCGAAAACATTAAATCCTAGAAACCGGCTGGAAATAGCCAAGCCTATTTCCGTACAGCTTTTACCGAATTATTGTATAGTAACGCAAAATTAAATGATGCAATTCGTACATTATAAAAACTTGTATTCTAAATTATGAACAATATCTGACTCATGAAGGGATCAGATTTCATAAATAGACAACGGAAGCCATTTTTTTATTAATGGGAAACGGCCGAATATTTTCTACCTCTTTTGTATGTGTATTTTTGTCAGTGGAACTTTCGGTTTTCCGCCCTCTTATGAACTTTCATCCATCGGCAGTTCCTCAATAGGGGCACATGTACACGTAAATTCCCAAATTCAATATATATTAAAAACACAAATTTGACATTTTATGATTCTTAAAATAAATTAATCACTTGGTTCTGTGTATATAAATCTAATGGGTGGAACTTTGCCATCCGCCCTTTTTGTATCCCGCAACATTCGATGTTTTAATCTCGCCCATATACACATTTAGTTAAGGCAGTTGGGGTTGGTCGAAGTTATGAAATCGCGAATTTCGAACATTTAACGGAATTTTCAAAATCTCATCAACTAATTGTTACCGATAGCTAATATTGCAATTTACTGAACTTAAGAATACACTTATTCTTCTTTGCTACTTTTGGAATAAAAATTCACATTAAAAATATAGCTCATCTAGTCCAGTTTATCCATTACATAATTAACCAAAAACAAAGACCACAATCTGGAATTTACTCTTTTCCTCTAATTTGATTGAGTCTCTCTTCATAAAGTTCTTCTTCATGGTCGCCACTAACACCATTGATTCACCACAGATAATTGATGCTTTAACATGATTTAACACTTAAACACTTTTGACTAAAACATCTGTATCAGTTCCTGGTTATCTCCCAGAATGTGCATTTGCAGAATATATTAACCGTTCATTCTGATTTCAACTGATTATAAGAACTTCCTAAAGGCTCAAAAGAATCAATATTTGTTCTACTACACAAAGAAGGAGATCGAAAGATTCAATCCAACTTCACTCGCATATTTCTCCTACCTGATACTGTAAAAAAATAAATTTGTAGTAAATAATCTGGTTATTTTTTGTTAGTATTCTTGTAAACTTGTTCTTCTTCAGTATTTCATTTTCATGCATTATTTTTAAGATGGTGTTATTCCAGATAGTTGAGATTTTACATTGGATGAGACACTTGTTGTAGAGCCTGTTAAAACCCCCTTTTACTGCTTCGATTACGATTTCATCATCTCCTGGAGTTTTATTGTTTCTCTTCAGATCCTTCATTCGCGATTTGTTGTACTTCCTCATGCTTTCTCTCCTTCATAGATATTCATAGACTTTCTTCATAGATGTTCTTATAAAAGTTTTCAACAAGAGTGAGTATTTCGGGTTTGTTTATTGCTTTCCTATTATCTTGTCTCTTAACTTTAAAGAACTCTAACTACATTCGAGTTAGTTCAAAGATTTAAGATCAACGACCGAAAATCTACGAAAAACCTTTTTTTTTCTATACCTGATGTTAGTGCGTACTTCTGTCAATCCCAAAACTCAATCCTTGCTGAAAGTTTTTTTATTGTTGAATTTAGCCTTCAGCCTGACTTCGACAATTAGCTGTACAGTGGCGGCCACTTTCACTTCCTTCGACAACTTTCAATTTCTGAGAAGAATCAATTTGCTTGTAACAAACAACACATCATTGATTCTATGCGTCTATTATGTAAAATATTTAACGGGTTTATGAAATAACGTTTCGCGTACTTTCCAGAGAAGCTCCTGCAGTTTCAATCACCCGATAATTAATGCCCCCAAACTTATATAAAATTATTTTCTTTGTGGTATATAGAATATTTATCTTTTCATTTCAATTTATGAAGTGAAAATATTCTCAGAAGAGATATACTTTCGAGGCTGTACTGAGTAGGGGAAGCTTTTGAACGAACCACCTCTGAAGATGCAAATCCTTCGTGCTTGGAAAACGTCAGGAAGTAGCTAATTCTAAACTCCCCAGTTTAAAAATCTTCTGATATTATTTTACTCGATATGTTACAACCTACATAGTACTGCAAACTCAGTTAAATTTTATTTATTTTAACCATAATGGACCTTGTATTGATATTTCGTTTGATCACATAGCTTTTTAGTAGCTTTGTCACTAAGTGTAGATATATCCACCGGCAATAAACGATGTTTAATTCGACTTTATTTAAGTTGTTAGTAAACCGCAAACTATTGATAAAATTCGAACATTTGCACAGTTACCACGTGAAAAGCCGGTAGCCTCCGGCTTTTTTTCATTACAGATATAATGAGAACGACGGTATGGTTATTTGAAAGAGACTTTCACAATCGGATTTTGTGAACCTATACAATTTCAACATACATTATGTAGCCTGATAGGGGTTTCCCATTGTCTAATAAAGGCTTTTTAATTAAAACTTAAAATTACTCTTAATGGACATATAACGAAGTATTTACAAAGCTCGAGAGGACCGGTTTTGGTTAACAATGGCTGAGTTACCTAAACTTTTCTGCTGAAAAGGTCATGATTGTGGTTCCACAAAATTCTATTTTCAAAGAGTTTGTTCATAGCTTACTGGTTGAGTAGTTGAGTATAAGCTATATATCAGGTCAGAACTCACAACATCCAAGGAGTACATAATGAAGTTGTTTAAGGATCTTCGAAGATTATAAACTAGAAAACGGTTAGAATTAACTCAAGCCGAATTGCTGTGAATAAATTTGTTTTATTGCAGCAGGTCAATCAGATTAGTCGATATTAACATTATCTACGACCTTCTGGCAAAATATAGCACTTTACAAACAAACTAATTCGTGGTTCAAATATTAATACCAGTAATGGAGTTGCATTAATTAGACTTTGTCTTCTCATGCGACAGGTCACGCGAATTACATTGGCTCATGCAACAATAATTATAATTTCGACCCTTGCAATTACTCAACTGAATGTTCCAAAAACGCGTGTCCGTAATAGATTCAGAGGGAATTGAAACTAAAATCAATCAATCCAAGATAATTTTCTTCATACATTCACATTAATTGATATATGCGTGGTACTTTAGGACTGTGAACCCTTCAAGGCATAGATAATATTTAATATGTTTGAAGATAATCTTCGAACAAAAGTATGATTCAGTGTGATTGGAATTCTGAAGGAGTTTGGATAATTTTATACCAAAACTTTCCACGTTGAAAAATGAAAAAGTCGGTTTGATCTTCACTGTTCGTGATATTTTCAGCAATGTCTTGAAATAAAAATTAATATCTTAATTGATGAATAAAACTATACTTAAATATATAAAAGGTCCATTTTGGAAAAACGTATATGCGAAAGCTGAAATATCGGTTCTAGGTGAAACTGCCAGAAACGATTTCGAGTACCAAATATAATTATAACATGAATCATTAATTTAGATAAGTATGTACTGCATACTTGATTGTCGTTCAAAAATTTTGAGAGTCATCTTCAATTTTATCAAGTCAATTAATTGTTTTGCTTGTTTATAGGTAATTTATAATGTTAAAATATTAAATTTTGAGGTGACTTTTTGATTTTCAGTAAAATTTTGTTTGGTCAAATTGCATTCAAATAATAGCGTTGTTTTGATCTCGGTTCTTTTGGAAAAAATTGTATTTATTATATCTTTGATACATTTCTTTTGTAAATTAAGTCATGTTAATTTGAAACATTAATTTTTTGAAAGGGTTTTGAAACATCGTTGGTCAAGAAGGCAGTGTTATAATTCTTACAAAAAATAGATAATATAGATAGGTATCGGCGTCTTTTTATGTAAGTAAGTGTATGACCTTACTAGAAAGGAATTTGTTTCTACTACACTCTCAATTTCATCTTCTTAAATCTTTCTTTAAATGTGTCTACTTCATAATAAAATACTATTGTATATACATATTTAGTTTCCTGCTGCTTGCTGCACCGCTAAAATATTTTTCATACTGTTGAAGAAGCAAAATTTTTTTATGAGGGAACTTCGTAAATATGTTTCATTATAATATAGTTTAGCTATATGTTCTTGAATAAAGCAAGTGCAAACTGGATAACTAAACTGTGTAACTACGAATCTATCGTATCTTGCACCTTGCACACCTTTAAAACACTTCCTTATGCAACATTTAATAAATGATTGCCCATTGTTTCTGGTAGTTCACTTAGAACTCAAAATTAAGTGAATTTTTTAGGTTTTCAGATGGTCTTAGGCGAAAATGTCGTCCTCACTAGTGGCTTGCACCTTCAGAGGTGTTTTTGTTTGGAGCTTTCAACATTATTGACGCTTTCAAGCACAAACACCTCTGAAAATTCAAGCCACTAGTGAGAAATATACTTTTTCCACAATGGTTTAAAAGCCCAAAAACTCGCCAAATTCAAACACTATATGCGAAAAGCTATATATATACCTACTATGAATCAATCATCCAAACTTGCATCATTTATTAAACGGAAACTGTCTTTTTTCTCGATATTTTCTACGGATTCCGTTAGAATTGAGCCTATCTCGAATTGAATAAGCTCTAGATAGAATTTCGTTCAATAGATTAAGGCCGATTCAATCAACTTTCAACTTCCATTTTCAACTTTCAATACGAACTATAAATTTTGATAAAATCGGTGGATATTTTATGTTTGTAGAAAATATTTCTTCATCTTAACTCATCATTATTTCCATTAATTATCTGGCACAGTTGTTCGCAACATTTAATGTTCCTATAGTTTTTCTTAATTGATGTAAAACATGCAGTTTATTCGGAAATACTATTGATTATAAAAGATATCTGTATTTGTAAGATTCACCAGTTTAAAATAATCAATAAATAAAAAATAATAAAATAAACTCATTGACGAGAAACATAGAGATTGGTAGAAATGTAACCCATTCAGCGGCGGAAGCTAGTTTAATCCTTTTGGGGATGCACAATTTCAGAAAGTAGCTGAATAGCAAAATAGTTGTGTGTCAGGCCTAAAAATTGTACGAGGATAACGATAAGGATGGTGAAGATCAAACCGACTGTAAAGGCCAAATGCTTTGACTAAATGTGCACCCACACCGAGGAAAAATAGCGCTGGCTGTAAAGTTCCATCAATTAGATTTTGCGAGCAAATGTGCAGTGTAATGAACGAATCGGTTAGAATTGTGTTTGGAAAGAATAAGTCCAACAGTAAAGCAATAAACTTAATGTATGTAACAACGTAATGTATTTTCAAAGTTGCAAGTAAAAAAAATTGAAAACGGGAAAGGTTTGAATCTTTTAATGGCAACGATTGAACAAAGCAAATTTTAATTTTAGAATATGTAATTTGAATCATATTTTGACTTGACACATTCATTAACAATCTCCAATGACGGTAATCAATGCTTTTTAGTGACGCGCTCGGAAATTTAGAAAATTATACATTTTTATAAACATTTTCCGTTCAAAATGTAGATATATTGCAAGTGTTTTTATTGAAATGTGGGAACTGTATAATTAAAATTGAAATATTCTCGCACAATTTTATTCCAGTTAATAAACGATATTTGATAAAATCTGACAATGGAATTTTTATAGAAGAGAATATGCTCTTGAGACTCACAATATTTACATGAATTTTATGTGATTAATATTATTTAAATATTTGGTACTTTGAAATACTTTAATCCTACCAGCTTGAAAATACTGGATAAAATCAAAGATATCAAAAGTTTAATAGCATAAGTGCACTGATTACAAAAAAATAATTGAAATTGATAATTTCCAGAGAAAAATAACGGCATTATAAACGTCATTTTTAATCATTGTAGCAATTTCCAGGATTTATGTCTCATTTTGGGTAGTAAGAATGTGGTCTGAATAAACGAGCGATGACGTCTCACCATATTAGCACTCAGTATATCATGATTACGCATATAATGTCAATGAAATTCTTTATACGTCCATGAACTTTTAGAATTGAAAGTATGTAGACTTCAAACCAAGCCGCGCGTGGTATTGTTGAATTTTAACAAATATTTTGTATTCTTTGATTTCGAACGGTTGCATTAATTTGTCATCAAACAGGTTAAAATGTAAGAAAATAATTTGTTAAAATGATTTCAAGAAATCTAGGAAACAAAATTTGCGAAAGTCTTTTTTATTTTCAAGTTGCCGAGTTAACATGGCTAGACTCGAAATGTCCTAAAAATTTTACGTTTGCCCTTCTACTTTTAGGAAGTTTATCAAATAATCGTTCAACCGTTGATTGAAAGAGTATACATTTCTTAATTTCTTAGAAGATGTATTCAAAAGAAAAGAAAATTTATTCCAACCTTTTGGAGCTATGAGTTGGGGCTTATTAAACCCCGATGGCCACTTAATATTTAATATTTTCAATTTTAATTTTTAGAGCTTGAATCCTGCTAATAAAACGCAATTAATTAAAAATCCTTGAGATGCTCTATTGCAATTAATCTAGTAAAGATTAATACTCTGGGTGGAAGGTGGATACAAGGCTGCTTAGCCCAACGAGTCAGTTTTTCCTAAAATGTCAATTTTAAAAGTGTGTTTTCAAATTCAAAACTTTTGCTTTTAGAAACATTCGGAATTGACAATTTAGGCTTTGGAGAACCTACAATTTGCATTTTTATTTTTTCGTCTACAATTAGCAAATATACATTAATCGTCGTTAATCATTCGTCGATATATCCGTGATTTGCTAAGTCGAAATAAACCAAAACCACCGCAAACTTCAAGTGCACCGATTAAATGTGCAAACGGTTCAACTTAAAACATGGTACGTTTTGTGGCCTCGCGGAGCACAAAGTATACTTCTACAGACAAGAAAATTTACTACAGTAAAAGTTCGCTTGAAAACTATCTGAAGCCGATATTTTTTAAGTTTATGGACAAGTTTTAAATATTGAATTTAGAAAAGCATGTGCACATATGCACCTATTGAAAAACAGCGAGTGGATAGATTTAAGCGTCTCAAGGTATAAATAAATATGACCTGAAAATTTTTGCGTCTATCTCTCCGGGACTTTGAAATTTTCTCCTAAGCTTAAGAAGGAAAAACTAGCTCTCAAAACGCCATATCTAAATAGGTCTTACGACTTTTGAACTATTTTTCGCCATTTCCTATATAAAATCTACTTTCCTTATTATTTTTGCTTCCATCTTGTTAAAGGTTAGGAACTTTAGTTTCAACTTAATTGGCGAAAAAAAGTTTTTGAGACAAACTATCGAAAATGTCGTTATAAGCAACATTTTCAACTGTTTGCGACATATAAGGTTTTTAAAACTTTAGACGCGTATTTGGGCGGAAAACCTCTGGACCAATCCGTAAATTTTGCTAACAAAATATAGTTTTTAAAATGGATTTCGCAGCTGGTTCTTACAGTAAATGATTTTTTTTCAATTTGGAGCAAAGTCCTATTCCGATTTCAAAGGTTCTCTGTGCTCAACCACCAATGTTTAGAGCTCGCGTCAGCTCCATGTGAGCACAAATTGCTTCGGTTCTGCAAAGATACGAGTACATAAGTCAGTAAGCTAATACGCTTAGAAAAATTTAAAAAAATTTCAAATTTAAAAATTATCTAATAAAAAAATATATGTGCTTAGATTTATATCATTTTTATGATTTTGTTTGGAAATATATTGGGGGTCATTGTGCAAATGCCCCAATGTAGGAGCCGCCACTGATTTTAGAACACCTTACGGTAGATAAACTGGCCTTAAAATTATGAACCTATTGAAATCCTAATGCAAATTCTAATGAACAAAAGCAGCGACAACTAATTGCATCAGCATCCCCCAGAAAAAATGCTTTAACCGTGACCCCAGAAAAAAGGCGTGTAAGATTGGGCCTGACTGAACGTTTCTGCTTTCAACATTTCGAATGTCTTTGCATAGTAGACGTTTTATAAAAAAAATATGGGTTCTATTCCAAAAAAAAAAATTCTCATATCTGATCTTTCGGATACTATAACTTGATACATGAAGCATAACTAAAATTTCATAGATCTGTTTCATAATCGCACTTGAGATTGTTCATAAGGAAGCATGTCTCCTAGATAAAATATTGCCGATTCATGCCGACCAATTTGTAGCAAAAGTATTATCGTTATTGGCAAGAGTTAAAAGATAATCTGACAGTCACTTTATGGTCACTAACCAATTTATTTAACAACTCTATTGGTAATGATACAATTTACCATTTGTTTTTAGCTCTTTTAAGGTCATTTCATTCTTGCTCGACTTATATGGACATTAATTTGCATGACATTAAACAAGACAATGCAATATGTTTGCGTCATCTAAACGCCGATAATAATATCGATTATCATCGTCTCATGGGGTTTTCTGGAATACTACTGGAATACCAGGCATCGAGTAATGACACCAATTTGAAAGCCATCCACATTAAAACATGAATGAATATAATGATATGCAAAACACGTATTAATACTATTTAATCGTCTTCAAATCTCAGTTCTAAAGATTCCAAATTATTTCGATATATTATATAATCTACTATATGGGATTTATATGTATGATAATGTCAATGTCAATGGTGCAATAAATTACGTAAAAACAATTTATTTCGAGAAAACACATCCCAGACTGCACATCCCACCGAAATTGATTGGTGCATTAAAGATGTGGCGATTTCACTGGTCAGACCTCAATTTCCATTGGTCGAATTTGGTTGTCGTAGTCTCGAGTGATTTTAGAACAACTTTTTAGCGCTTTGAGCAGACGCACAAAAAGTATTTATTTTTATTCGAAATACATTCTATGTGGCTCTATATAGTGAAATAACAGCATTATTAAAATAATAAGTTTTTGGAGGGATCTCAGACGTTTCATAAGAAACAATTAGCACCGTAAAGAAAGCGGAAAAATAAATCGTCAAATGATTGGTAGCTAAAAAAGTTGGAGCAACTGACGGATTTTTACATAGTTTCAATTTGGTTGGTTTGCAAGTGTTTGCAACAGGATGTTAAATAATGTAAACTCGTATTATATATAATTGGTCACCTTAAAATAGAAAAAAAATCGCATCAATTTAAGCTCACAAAAGCTCGATTGCCGGATTACACAGAGCTGAAGTTCCAAGAATGTTTTTTTTATAGTGTCTACAGTTTTGTGCGAAAAAAGAGTGTCTTCTATTAGAAAACGTTTCTAGCGCTTCCAATATGTTGCTTCTAATTTCATTTTTTTCCAAATTAAAAGAGTTATTTCAAAACGGTTCGCAGAAATGTTGACAATTTTGCTGCAAGTCTATTTTAACTAATTAAACTATCCTCGTTTAGACATGGATATTAAAAATACACTTTCAATTACTCTTTCAGTTTTAAACAGCTAAATTGAAAAAATAGCGATGAGCTTATATCATAAAGAAGCTCTTCAAAGAATTGTGCCAGGTTAAGGCTTTAGGAATATTGTTCAATGTTTACTAGACGCGCACATGGAGTGGATAATGCCCCAACCACGAGTACATGAATTCTTGCAAATTGTATATAACCTATTATCGGTATGATAAGAGTTATTATCATTCAGTTTATAATGAAATTTCATCAGTATTATATTACACTTGTTGAGTAATGACAACCGATATTTAGTAGAAATATAAATTCACGATAATTTTACAACACATAAAACTACTCGTCCGAATTGTAAATAACACATTTATGGAAAAATGTATTTATTTATTAATGCTTATGATGTAGGTAGACCAGAACTATTTTCGTTTGTCAAAATTCTCCTTATTTTTTAATACGTTTTGCTCAAAAACGTTTAAATGAAGGACACAAAGGATAAAAAATGATGTAAAACTGAACGCTAAACTAACGCAAAAATGTCTCCAATTTCCTCTAATTAACGAACCGTTTGCGGACTTAAATATATTCTTTCTGTGACATACGCATCATAATCCTTCCTAAAACAGGATAACAATTATTGTAGATAAGTTCTATATTGTTGAAGCGGATTCATTTTTTACAAACTGCTTGATGGGTATCTCGCTTCCAAAATTGTTGTCTTTAAAAAAAACACAATTTC
Organism: Dendroctonus ponderosae; assembly: GCF_020466585.1. Classification (NCBI taxonomy): domain Eukaryota; kingdom Metazoa; phylum Arthropoda; class Insecta; order Coleoptera; family Curculionidae; genus Dendroctonus; species Dendroctonus ponderosae. The sequence continues at coordinate 55,841,133 of NW_026017110.1, read as the reverse complement.
CTCACGTATTTTATTACATATTATGAGAAATAAGAGAGCACTATTTATCAATCTATAATAAAAGACGAAATCAATTAATTAATTATTGGAGACAGTATTTTTATATTAAAGGGGAACATTAAGTTCAATAGTTCAAGCTCGCGATTATCACTAGTTTAGCATTAATTTATGATAAAACAGTAAGTTGCAATCTGAAAAATTTGGGATGAAAATGACAAATGATTGAAGTAAAACGGTTATCCACTGTTCCGCTGAGCCCGAGAATCATGGAAAAGCAAGAAAGCTCCGACGTCCTTTTGTTAAGATTGAATATGGATTACGTCAGAAGTTCGTTAACAGATCTTGCTTGTTGATACATTTTAAACATAATACATGTTTCATATCGTGGGCTTAACGCTAAAACTGACCAAGTCTAAAATATAAATTTTTGGTAAATGCACTTTTAATTCGAGCCAAAAATTGTGTCAGAATACTTGGTCATTAAAAACCTATTTTAGAAAACCTGTTTGAGTAGTCTTGTAAGACAAATACATTATTTTTTTAAATTACTTGGTCAACAAACACAAATACGGCAGTTTTGGACTTGGTCACTTTTAGCTTTAAACCTACGATAGGTATATTGTGTGCTAAAAATTGGACAAAGAATAATTTAAAAACCTTGAGACTTCGAGTTAGAATGGTCATGGCAATCTGCTAATCTAAAAGATTAACTTTCACATTGATCGATTTATAATGTTAATTGTGTTTAATATCAGACGATGACAGGGATCTGGAACTAACTGGTTTAAATAGCTTTAGGTTTTAACGACATTAATAAACCTAAATGTTTAGTTCTTACACATCATAAATTATAATGGTGATGGAAAATACACGGAAGAAAAAATGTAATATTAATATCAAAGTGAAGAAACCCAGAAGGTTCTCAGTTGGTCTAAAATTTAATTTGCTTTTAAAGGGGCCAAAAAAGCCATCCGTCCAACCATCAAAAAGCCAAAAAATTAGTGGATTTTTCTGGATATAAAGGGGTCTCAAATCTCTTTTGTTTATTTACGCAACCATTGAGCCAAACACGATTATATCGACCGTAAAAAGAACGTAGCGCACGGTGAGTTTGGAGAACTGAACAGCGATTTTCGAAATAAATTGCCGATTTTGGAGCAACGAAAATCCAAAATCCGAAATACATTATCGAAACGCCGTTATATCTAGAAAAACTCACTGTTTGATGTGGTTTTTTATGGTCTAGCGAAATCAAAGTGGTCGAAAACTGGACTTTCGTAGATTGCTCTGCATTCGAGCGAGCCGCAGCGCCCATATGCTCCAGATCATATTTAAGCTATAATGACGTACAATTATATTTTCAGTAATGCCAGTACCATGACCTTAACATGAATTTTATGAGTTTTATTTCAATTTAAAGTTCTATACCTCTAAAAAAACACCCTTTACTAGTTATGTGGCAGTCCCCAGTAAATTCGCTGCATTAGCAATTAACTGATTACCAGTAACCATCAAAGGTCATCATTTTCATTTTTCACATAATAATTATCATTGCAACAAGCAGTCAGAGTACAGATTAGCTTTAGTGCACATGCAATGTAATCAGTAAACTTGGTTCTCGAAACGGTTTTTTCATTTTTTCCCGTACAGATTAATGATCAATAAAATTTTCGTATTATCTGGTTATGAAACCGTCGGTTAATAAATGCAAGATTCTTTGATAAGTAGTAATAATAACAGTTCAGTTCTTATTACGAGGGGGGAACCAACAAAACTATTTGAATTTACTAAGTCCTAAGTACTAAGTAAATTAAACTAAGTCCAGTTATGCTGGACTATGGCCACATACGGAGAGCAAATTCATAAAAAAACACATGTCCGTGAATATAATAATACCTTGAATCAACTCAATGATATTAATTTGATATGCAGTCTTGCATTAGCCGGCTAATCAAATTACACAATTGAGTAGTAAACATCAGATCCTGCAATATCATTACTTTTGCGACAAACGGTTATCGAAGTGCCACGTCAGAACTAGCATTCAACCAATCCCGATCCAGCCTGAAAGCGTTGGCGAATCACAGAGAGAGCGCCTACTGCCACAGAGCCAGATTATTGCTAATGCAGATTACCTCTTACAATTAAATTAAATTAATAAAAAATATATTAAATTACTTTTTTATTCAAATAGTGTAATGATTTTTATTCCAACATATTTTGAAATCTGTTTATTTGTGTCTAAATTTTATTATTATAGAATACTTTGTGCAATAGCTTATTGCTTTTTGCGGAAATGTTTGCAAAATAGTAATAAAAGGGCAACAGAAGATCCAAAAATTGTTGATTTTATTAAATTTTTACCGCATAGTTTTTTCGGAATAATCACGTCGATGAGACGTGAAAAAATTGTTGACTCAATTTACCTTTTAACGGCCATGTGGGATTGAAAAAGCGATTCATACAACAACAATAGAACTGAAAAAACGAAAGCTTGGTTGGTAGAAAACATTGAATGTTGAAATATTTCACGAATTTTTTTTGTTGTTAACGTTTTCGAGAAAGTAAGAATAATAATGTCTCTGTCGATGCATAATATGTTAATACTGCAATTGACTCAAGCTGAACTTTCGACGATACCTTCTACCACATACCACACACCAAACCATGCATACGGGTCGCATCATAGTACCTAAGTACACTTCTACAGTCCCAAACAGGACTACGATTTGGTCAGATGTACAGAAGTAAACTCGATTAGCGATGACTTTATTATTTGATAAAAAAAATTAAACTTACCTATATATACCACTGAACGAGTGAGCTAATGATTGTGACACATTAAAAGATGAAAAAAAAATTACTAAATTGAAAATTGAAAACAATGGAATTTAAAAAATTTAGAATACACATAATATCGCAATAATAATGTTGCTCAAAATCGTTACCATTTCTCTCGAGACATATTCTGGGTCTTCTTAAGAGATCCATTGTAGGTATCCTAGACATGCACAGGGGCGGATCCAGCTTTAAATTCA
>NW_026017110.1:55826069-55837394 GCF_020466585.1 Dendroctonus ponderosae | reverse complement strand
AGAAAGTGAAATTTGAATATCAGACACTTAGGTGCAAGATTATGCCAAAATTTCATGTTTTCCGTCCCGTTTTTGCTCATTTCTCGGAGGCAAAATCAGCACAAACGCTCATTTGTACGTCATTCTAGAGAGAAATAAATGGCCTTTTTAGAAAGTGAACCATCGATAAGGAAATGTTGTCAGTTTTCTCAAAAAATGCTTGAATTCAAAAAGTTTTAGATTTGCGTGATTTTTTTTGAGTTGCAAAATCCACTTGAACATGAAGCTGCTTTTTTCAAAGTTTCTCAAGAACCATTCTAGCCAGAGAATTCGTTTTGACATCGTTGGATAGAGAATTGAATGGGGGGTGTATGACCCCCATGACCCCCCCCCCTGAATCCGCCCTTGGACATGCAAAGAGAAAATGCCGTTTTCCTTGCCTAAGCCTTACGTAATATACCTAACGTTATTACTTCGAATCACATTGGCTGCTTAAAAAATCAATTTTCTTAGATCCTCAATACCTTCTGATGGTGTTTTCTAAACCATAATTTTCGTACAAATAATAATCTAAGCATGACAAGTCAGGAGGTGCTGGGGGAAGGAAAGTGCACTGAAAAACCAGCGTGCTGTACCACATGCCTTGCCTGATGAACATATTTATTTATTTTTTAATTTGCATGGTTTCGTCATATTTTCTAAATAAGCTTTAAGAAAAATTAAATATCTGTGTATACTTAAATGATTGTCAAAAACGAGTTTTTGACCAATTGCTCATTGGTCGGATTTTATCAATAAAAGACATTAACTGAACACACGACACGACCTGTATTAATTTGACTGTGTGGCTTATGAGGATTTTTGAAATTTCATGAAGGGTGTTGCAAAACCGTTTTTTATTTGCAGGTATATAAATTTTGTTAAATATTCTAAATCAAGTAGGAAGACACACGTGAAACTATAGTACTTTATTTATTAGAGTCTTTATTTCAAACTACATAACATAAAATGAGACATAATTTCCTTACGTGACGCGGAATGTTCTTAAGACGGTGTTGCCGAGACTCGTATTTGAAAATTTCGAGTTTTAGGATACTTCCGATCTTTTCTGAGATCCGGCTCACTGAGTGGGGCCAGTTCCGATTTCTGTCTTCATCTATGATTTATGGTTCGAATCCGTGATCCAGCGATAGAGAAAATAAAATGATTATCACTTGTTTTACTTACTCTATGGATCCGGCCATCACTATTACGATACTTGTACCATGTTGCTATTTATGGGATTGAAGGTATAAAAGCCACTGCTTAACGAAATGCGCACTCAGTTCACACCAGTTCACACTTTTAACCACTCTGACCTGAACTCAGTTTGTAAAAGGCAATCGAAGGGAAACAGTCGGCTGTGAGAGTGCTGGATATTGATAGTTCGGTTTTAGTTTCAGTGGGTGATTTTGCAGCAAATATATTTGCCATTTCAGGTAACCAGTGCAACCTTCTTTACTATTTTCACATCATACTGCAGTGTAAAAGGTAGGAGTTTGTTGTGTTTTGGATCAACCTCAAATTTTAGGTTACATAACTTTAAATTATATTTTAGGATCCAAAATGCCTTGCCCCTTTTTAGCTCGACTAAGTCAAAATTTTGTGAAAAATTATGCCCCCGTTTTACTGAAAACCTATGGTAATCAGTGTCCGGTAATGTCCAGATCTATTAACCATATGACTGAAAACAGCGAAGTTAAAGGTACCTTACATTATATTTCTTTTTTTACATCTAAAAATCACTGTTGCTTAGAGGATGCAATCAGTCCAGGATCAAAATGTCCTTTTTTGAATGAGGTTTCTGGTGCTATTAAGGAGTTGAAACAAGATGATGTCATTGAAGTCAATCAAACTACTAAAGCTAGAACTAATGGTAACTATATACCTAAAATTTGATGACCAGAAATGTTCAATTAAATAACAATACACTAGGCAATCAATACTTGACTTATATAAATAGTAACAAATTTTTGCCTGCCTTACATTGTGGAAAAGAAAACTGAACAAACTTTTAAGTAAAATTATCTATAATTAATAAGATAACATAATAGAAATATTTGATGGAAAATGTGGTAGAGCTCATAAGCAAACTATGTTCTGTTGATAGAGGGTTCTTATGGAGCAATATTGACTTGAAGTTTGGAAAGACTCTTGTTTAAGAAAAAAAGTTTTTATCAACTAGAAACAAGTGATAGTGATTTATTAAGCATACGAGATCTTTATTTATTATAAAGTACCTATTTTATATGAAACAAGGCAAACTCTCACTCGTATCATACAAAATCAACCAAATATGGCGTTTCTGAAATATATTCCAACATATATATAAGCGTTAAGAAAGTAATTGTAAAGACGGACTTTTCAACAACATTTTTTGTTTCGCAATGGGCGAAAAAATATTTACAATTATTTATCGAAAACGGTTGAACCTTGGAATTTTAATTTTTGGCGCAATTTTTAAGGAATAAGAATCATAAGGATAAAAGAAAAAATGTCCCACTCGAACATTCACAAACATGATGAAAATGATAAAAAACCTAAATTAATTAATTTTCTGAATAAAATGCGCCATAAAAATGTATACTCAAATATAAATTTTCATCGGAAACAACAAATGTTTATCTATATATCTATGTAATCGATAACTACATGTTCAGCAGGCAAGTCATGATAAATGATTCCGCTTAAATGAAACATCTATCAAGTAGAATGGATGTTACTTACTTGAAATCGCAATCTATATATTAATCTTTACTTATTATGTAATAGCCTATATTAATAGAACAATAGATTTAGCAGGTTTTGACTACGACGACTTCTTTCATGAACAAATAATGAAGAAGAAGAAGGAGCATTCTTATAGAATTTTTAAAAAGGTAAACCGCCTGGCAGGGCTTGGTCAATTTCCAAAAGCCATTGAATATACATCAGGAGAAAAACCCATAACCGTTTGGTGTTCAAATGACTATTTAGGCATATCTGCACATCCCGCTGTAAAGAATGAAGTTCGGTAAGCAACTCCAGGGATAAACTATTTATCAATATATCATACTTTGCAGTAAATAAATTTTCTACTTTAAAAGCAGAGACACCTTTAGTCGTCAATCGATTTTACCCAAATCGCATCAATGTATTTAAAATATTCATATTTTTAATTGGACCAAGAAAGAAAGCAGCTTCTGTGCATTCGGCAATACGTCCCAGTTTTCTCTTTTTCCCGTATATCAATTAAGCCAATGTTGGCCAATGTAAAAATACTGAGAAGTATGCGTTGCGAGCGAATGTGAACGTTAATATTATTGAAAAGTTAGTCAAGTCAGGGTTATTCCATAGCCGTACTCATTCGTCTTGATTATATAGATAAACAATTCAAGAAAGTACTAAGCGTCGTAATCGTCAGTATTATTTCAACCGATAGGGGCTTACATTTATAGATACGTTTTTTTCTTTATTTTAGAATTGCTTTGGATAAGTATGGAACCGGCGCAGGAGGCACCAGAAATATTTCGGGAAACTCTACTCTTCATGAGCAGTTGGAACGTACATTGGCAGAGCTTCATGAGAAAGAAGCAGCGCTTCTGTTCACCTCTTGTTTCGTAGCAAACGATACCACCCTATTTACTTTAGCGAAAGCTCTGCCAGGGTGTCACATATTTTCGGATGCGGGCAATCACGCTTCAATGATTCAAGGGATCAAGAATAGCCAAGTTCCTAAACACATTTTCCGGCATAACAACCCGGAGCATTTAGAAGAATTGATTCAAAAGGTGGACAACCATTTACCAAAGGTTCGTACAATTAATTGCTTTTGTACAAGTGCTATGTCAAAAAATATGCCTTCGCTGAGTGAAATACGCAGAAAAGATGTGATAAAGAAATGTATGTCCTCAAATTTAGTAAAGAACTGTTCAAGATATGCATTCTAATTTGTATAATCGACAAATGCCGCAATCAATTTAATAACAATGAAGACACATTAAGCAACTACGAGCAAAACAATCGCTGTCGTTGTCGCACTATCATTGGGTGCTTCTCAGGAAAAAAAATAATATGATCGTTGTTGGGTCGCTCTATCAACTCAGCTGACTTAAGTCTATCAGATAGAAACAAAACGCGCCATCTAAGCTACAATGTTCTAACCTAGCGGGATGCAGAATTCTATATCCCTATATACATATAAGATGAATATTATACAGTGGCCCAGAATTCACCCATTTCATTTTTTACCATCTATTCCGATACACCCTGTAATGTGTAAATTGAAACAAATTACTAGTTGGCCTGGATCAAGTCTTGATTATCAACATTTACTCGGAAACAATTTCATCAATTCGGAATGCCATGCTATATAATCTATCTTTAACCAACCTATCCGAAGTTGGCTGCTACGTTGGTTAATTACCGAGGCATTTGCGGGTGCAAAACAAACGATAATTCCATATAAGATTCACTTATATAATATGCTTGTTGGGAATACTTTATAGTATAGTCGTAGTATTTATTCATTAATGAGCGTTATCTTGATAATAAAGGTCACGATGTTAGTTTGTAATTGATGACCTGACCCGATGGAATAAATAATAATAAATACAGGGTGGCTTAGAACAAACTTCGAAATATGTTAATTCGATAATTATTAACAAAAATAATTGGAGACATTTTTATGTCGTTTTCGCTTTCCCTTAATGGGACTTCTTCAGGCGCGTACAGAGATACCTACCATACAGAACAGTAATGCAACACAGTCACGTAACAGAAAGCGTAGCGTATTATCTACCACAAAACGTTCTTCCGTCCCATCAGTTCATACACACCTTAAACAGACTAAATAAACACTGATAAAACACGACAAATCCTGAACATGTTCGCATTCGAGTGCCACACTGCCGAAGCGAACGCCGCATTTTAGAGCACATTTTTGCAAGCCATTCAACGAATTGCTGCGTTTAATTTCAAACAGGAGTAACATCAAAGCTTATAATTTTTTGGGACTCTTTTTATGATTCGCACCTTTCCCGACAGCCGACGGCTCGCAGCGAGCCGTAGGTACGCTGTAACATTTGGATACGGCTCTTTGTGACGCGACGAGGTTCGGGAAAACGTCTGGACGCGGCTTCATGGCTGGAAAATATTATAATTGTATAAGTGTACTGATTACATAAGGATGTGCACTACGATCGACAAGACCGTAGATTGATTACCATGAAGCTGATATCACATTATTCCGGTTGTAGAAAAACGTTTCACTTCTTTTTTACATAATAAAGTTAACAAACAAAAACAAGATAACCAATAAATAATTATAACTTGTTATACTCGGGATTATTCACTCCATACGACACGAAAGATTCCAGTTAAACTATTTGAATTTTTTCGAAACTATGCTTTTTGGATCTATGAAAAAATATGTTTTTTTAAATTAGATATACTTTTTATGATTTATGATATTAGTGTCTAAGCTCACACACAATAAATACCAATTATTTTAAGGGTTTCCTCACTTATATTTTACGTCTATTTACGCGTTTATAAAAATCTTTAGGAAAGGTTCGGACGGATCTGATTATTTAATCATGAGTCATTTTTTTATTTAAAGAGGATATTTTTTCTGTACTTTCAACCTTTTGTGTCTCTCTATTTAAAACCCTATGTGTACAGCTAGTTAGCTGATAATTCTCTAGGGCGACGGGGCTAAAGTATTTTAGCCGTAATTATAACCCGCATATTTGAAGTATCATCACCCTCAAACTAACAGCCGTTTGAAATCTTGCAAAATCTTTAAATGTTAAGTTAAAAATTAGTTATTCCAAAGAAGGCATTTTTAGTATAACAGTCGTAGAAGGAAGCCTCACAAATTCAATTTTGGGGGTGACTTTGAGCGCTGACTACAATTTGTAGTCGAAATAAATTGGTAAAATAATCCAAATTTCTTTTACAATACCTGCTTTTTAGGTGAATGCTTTTTTTACATGGATTGGTCTATCGGCGTAATTCTCGATACTGGAGGCAATTCAAACCCATATTTATTCAGAGAATCTTAGTTACTTAAAATCATAAAATTATTATTAAAAATTATACTCAAAATCCTGAAATGCTTGGGCATTACCATATAATTGAACCAATATTTTAACAAGACAATTAAACCGTACAGATGTATTTGGTCAATACGTACATGCTAGTGTACAGAGACCTTGTTTAACTAAATTATAAAAGCCTTTTTTTGCTGGAAATATAGTGTGATATGGTTTTGTTTTGATTTTTAGATAGTTGCATTTGAAACAGTTCATTCCATGACGGGAGCTGTTTGTCCGCTTCATGAATTATGTGACATTGCTCATAAGCATGGTGCACTTACATTTGTGGATGAAGTACACGCAGTGGGTCTGTATGGTAAACATGGGGCTGGTATTGGGGAAAGAGATAATGCTATGCATAAAATGGATGTTATATCTGGAACTCTTGGCAAAGCCTTTGGTAACATAGGCGGCTACGTAGGTAATGCTCTTTTTAACCTTATATACTATTAAAATTATACTTCTGAAAACCTGTCAGCATATTGAAATCACTATTATAAATTTAATTCTTTATTTGACAAAATACACTTTTTGCAGCTGGAAATGCGAATTTAATTGATATGGTTAGAAGCTATGGATCTGGTTTTATTTTTACCACTAGTCTACCTCCTACAGTATTAGCAGGGGCTAAAAAGGCAATTGAAGTGTTAGCTTCAGAAGAAGGGCAATTGTTGCGTGAGAAACATCAGTTTAATGTAAAATACCTGAGAGAAATGCTGCGAAGGAATGGATTTCCCGTGGAACATACCCCTAGTCATATTATTCCTATCAAAATTGGAGACCCAATGAGATGTTCAGCAGTTAGTGATACTTTATTGGCAGAGAAAGGTCACTATATCCAAGCAATCAACTACCCGACAGTGGCGCGAGGACAGGAAAAGTTACGGCTTGCTCCCACTCCCCACCATAGCAAAGAAATGATGGATTCCTTAATAATGGACTTGAAGGAAGTTTGGGAGAGAATGGAATTGCCCTTCACAGGCTTGCAATGTGCAAATGTAAATATTTTCAGTTTGCCCTATGCATAAATCCTAAATAAACTGTGCATGAAAATTGTTCTAATTATTTGCTGTATTATTTTATAACTTAAAAACATGTTTTTTCAGGAATGTGAGTTTTGTCAGAAACCGATATTGTTCGATTACTACGAATCCAGGGACAGATGTAAAATTCCAAACTGTCCTCAAATGGTGGCAGTAGCATAATGAGTTAACTAACCAAATTCAAGTAATTAAAAGACAAACACGAAAAATGGGTGGAGATGTTGAAATGTGGAATTTTCTGGAAGTTTAATGTTTGGAAATTATTTCTGTTTAAAAATGAATCAGGGGCAAAGAAAATATTTATTTTTATTGGGTTAGCGAAAATTATTTATGTATATATCTGTTATAGTAATTTAACTTATGTGGATGTAAACATAATCTGAAAAATATTAAATAAAATTGCATTTATTAATAAATTACATATTGTTGGATGACGAAAATACTTTATTTATTATTATTTTCCTTTACTTTTATAGGGCGGCATTTGTGATATGATTTTCAACTATAAAAAAATCAGATAGGAACATATTTCCTTCAAAATAATTTTAGACATCTCTCCTTACAACGTCTCATGCGAAAGGTTTTTTTAACACTCCAATTACACATAAAATGTACAATGCTGGTCTGAGCAATTTTTTTAAATTGAAAAGTATCTCAGGATCTAATATTCACGTTATCTGCAAGAGACCAATACGTAATTATAATTTCAGAAGTTTTCAAAGCTATTATCAGTTTGTAAAACATTATAGTCGATTGATAGGAGATGATAATTTCAACATTAAAAATGTACGCGTACTGCTCAGTACTAATAAACAATTATTTATTTTTTAACTGCAATGAAGCAAATTTTAATGAAATATTGCGATTAATCAAGTTACGTCACGAATATATCGACCTTTGAGTGCTATTTTGAAAACAACACACGGAATGATTTGATGTAAATATTGCACCAAACAATAGGTTTGTAAAACGAACTTATTTATGAGTACCACAGTATGCAAACAGTATTACATATGTTAAAAAGGATAAAAAATTCCAATACACGGATATTTCAATCACAACGGAGGCAAAAAACAATTAGAAACGATTATTGATCGCATTGGTGGAAATGAACCCAAAAGCTGGGTGTTTCGGGTCCTTTGTTGTTCAACTTGTTTATAAATGACATTGTTGCTGTTTCTGATGATTAACATCAATAACGTATACTTGGACGACATGGAGCTATTCCGTAGGGTAAACTCTCTTGATGTCTTCAACTTCAGCGGTCTCTTGATGATGATGAACTGCATGGTGTGGTAGGATGCGACTTCCCCTTAATCTATCCAAATGAAGCGTCATGTCTTACTCCTTGAGTCGTGATATGCTCGAACATATGCACATATGCAGGGTATCCCGTAAGCACATAATCAAAAGGGTACTGCGATATTCTTTGGATCAAAAGAAGACGATCTGACCGAACTTTTATTAACAAGAAAGGTCTGGCTCCTCTGCTATTGATGGTCAAACTGCTTCAAAAAGTTTATATTTTTTAAAATATCGGGAGAATGGTACGATGTATTTTCGTGAAACTCGCTGTGAATTTGATCTTATGTAAGACTCATATTTTGATGAAACTATCGAGTTCAGCCGTTTTGGACAAGTGGTGAATTCTTGAGTGTCGTGGTACAAAAACTACCAGAACTTTTTATTTGGTGGATGCAATCAACTCATTTTTTTTGGTTGATGCACTAATCATTTATTCACAATTTTATGCTTTTTGTAAAATCTTGTAGCATTCATAGTTTTTGCGCAAAAAAAATATGACTGTTATGCAATGTTAGACAATTAACTGCAAGGGGGATGTTCTGGGTTGCATCGGTTCCCGAGTCCCTTGTTGAGACTGATAAATCCTTGTTCGTGGAAGGGCCAGAGAAATTGCAATTTCAAAATTTTGATTGACATGTATTCATTTAAATGGTGAGATATTTTATGGCGGATTTTGTATTTGAAGATTTAAAATCTGTTAATACAAATATTTTTTCTCTTACTTGCAAATAAGTGATACTACAGCATCATGGAGCCGTCGAAACTGCAATATCAGAGTGGTTTCGACTTAGTAGGCAGAGTTGTAAATAAAAAGTTAATGTTAAAACAAAATGTTGAACAGTTATTTCAATAAAGTTCCGTATTTACGCATTTTTAAAATAAATCGCTTAAATTAATTTCATGTGAGACAATTGAGTAACCCAGTTATCAGAAAGTAAAAGTTTGTGAATATTATGCAATTTATTTACAAATAAACTACATAAACAGTCACAAATTACGTAAATATTATGTAACATTGAGTTGCAATATATTAGCACAGAACATACCCCAAGGGGGGATATTTTGTGTATATTAGTCACATATTAGTTAGCTTGATGCGGACATAATGAACAGTTGGCGCACCAGTTTGTGATCAACTATTTACGTAAACTGTTACTTTGTGTGACTTGGTTACATAACATTTATGTAAGTGCTACGAGTTTTGGTTTGCTGGGTATATAGAAGTTGTTCAGATAAAATATTTCAAAATTTAGTAGAGTCGTTGGGGTTGTAATCTTCTAAATGTGTACCCTTGCAGCTGACAACAATTGCTAGTTTGCTCAGGCGACTTCACAGGTAGGTACCCAAAAACACTAAGTGCACAGCAGGCGTCAGTTCCCTTAATATAATAAGCCTTGTTCTATGGTTCCCTTCTGAGGATGGTTATTGTCTTGTTGGGTTGTTTACAGAAATGTATCACCATACCCGGCAAATGACCAATTTTCATGAAGGACAAAGAAACGTTCCAGTTACATAGTCAAAGGCGGTGTTTGTCAGCTCAACTGAGTTTTAAGGAAGGAAACAACTCACACAAATTAAGCCAAACAGGCCTAATAAATATCTAGACCAACAAAACGTGTTCTGTGAATATGGAGAACTTCAAGAATTTAATGAAGATGTTGCTGATGACATGCACGAAAGTGTAGATTAGTTAGTAGAAAGAGTTAGATTAGAGATATACAATATAATTTTCAGTTCTATGAAGGCCACGCATATTGTTAGTATATATCGCTCTCGGAAAGAAACTGTTGTACGAAGAGATGTATTAATTCCATAAGTTTTGAATAAAATTGGTGGATAAAAAATAAAAAAGTGGATCGAAGTAATAGAGGTTTACCTATTTTGCCTCGCCTTCAACTTCTTATCGCATTCAGGTTCTATGATAAATGTTTATAGGAATTTATTAAACGTATGCACATAACAAATTATATGCAATAACAATACCGAATATATCAAATATGATGAAACATTTTAGATGATTTACGAGGACTTCCTCAAGCGAGTTTCCTCAGTTGTAATTGTAAAATAATAGGGATGTTACTGGTTTGTTAAAACAAATTAGAGGGGATTTGACACTGCACTAGTTTATTAATTGGGCTAATTGTAGGGATATTTTGGAACATATGTTCAAAAGGAACCATATTTTAACATTAACAGACATGAAAAACGGCTTTAACTCTTCTTGCAATCACCCGCGTTAACATTGCTAGATATTTATCTGTGGGGCCCTCTTAAATAAGACGCTTTGTTTTTCGCTACAGAAGTCGAGTTACTGGAAATAATTTTTAGTGCTGCAGATTATTTTAAAAACAAGTCCGACACAATATCAAAAGTACAGTAAAATTTTCTGAAAAGAATGAATTTATATTTTCGGGAAAACGGTCAACATTTTGAAAATTTGCTAATATAGTGAAATTGGTTCAGTTATTCGGAATTGAAATACTTTTCCATGTTTCTTTTCGTTCCGAATAATAAAAATATTGATTTGCAAGGTATCGTAATTAATTATTTGTACAGAAACTGTTGGGTCTGACGAAAATTTTGCAAGAGTAAATCAAGTTTCAAAAGCAAGTCAGCTGGTAGCTGGTAGTAGAAAAAATTTAAAATTATTTGTACAGAGGGTAACAAAAATACAAACATTTATTAACGAACCAAGCGTAATTTTTAATATTTCCAAGCATTAAAAAAATCATGCTTACGTCAAAACATATTAATTTAATGTAGAAAATTTTGAATCAACTTTTATTATAAATTACAAATTTAAACCAATAATTTGGTGGCGTTATATTGATGACGTACTATTCTCAATTTACAGTCATGGCGAACAAAAACTTGATGAATTT
>NW_026017110.1:55783226-55825079 GCF_020466585.1 Dendroctonus ponderosae | reverse complement strand
TATAGACAAAAATTTTTGAGGCGAAATACCCAACAAGAAGTTTGGAAAAAAATGAATCCGCCTCAACAATATAGAACTTATCTATGTTAATTTATGTAGTAATTGTTGATTCCAAAATTGGTGACAATCGAAGTAGGCGTTCATAAATGATTTGGGAAAAACTATATTAATTTGGGAATTTTGGGGTCCTGTAGCGGCAAAATGAAGCCACATTGGATATAGATAAGTTTGCATAAATCGTCTTATTTTAGGATAAGGAATTTGTGGTTAAGCATTGTATAGTAATTTCAGGGACACCCTGTAAATTCTCAATTGAAAGTAAAATCGGGTAAAATCTTGACAAATTGACGAGTGAGCTGTATTGCGTTTCGAATGCTTCTAGAGGGCGCTGAAAACCAATCCATGTTGTTTGAAAAGAAATTTAGGTTTCTTCTTGGTTCGACTGGAAAAACGTGTTTAATAGGAAAAAGTGGTAATAAAAGCAGCTGGATTGATTGGGAATTTTTAGTAAGTTCTTGAAGAAAATTATGCTTTTGAGACATTTAAGGGTGACAGTTTTCCATTTCTGGTATCAATGTGATGTTCGATTGGTTGCGCTTCCCCCTAAACATGCGCATTTCGTCTGTCGCTTGCTTGTTACAGATTACAGACAACAAATATAGCGTCGTTGCCATACAATGTTAGAATTGCAATCGCTGAATTCTAAACTGGGTGTCGATCTCATGTAAGAAGTTTGTAAAGTACACGGAAGTTTTGAAAGTTTAGTATCAATCGCTTTGGATAATTGTGCGGTATTAGTGAGTTTCAAGTTTAGAACGACAAAGGAGCCACTGAAGCTACAGTCATTTTATAACGGGACGTTTAGCTAACGCATGCTCGATGCTCTAGCCGAATGATAATTTTGTAGCGGCGTCGAGTGAGAAATAATATTGGATGTGTTGTGTCTAATTTTTGGAGTCAATCAGAGTTGTTTTACAGTGTTCGACAAATGCTCTCAATTATGATTTTACGTGTGGAGTCACCTTAAGTGCAATCCAGTGAATAAAAGCAATGAACCGACGCATTTATCATGTAGGACCGGAGTGTGTAAATAAAATTCCGTAATCAAATAATACTGCATGTAGGTTACGTTCGCTCAAATACATTTATTTGTTATTTTTAAAATGTATGCTAAAGGAAAAGGATCATCAGTGCCGTCCGATGCACAAGCCAGAGAAAAGTAAGTACTCCACTTTAGTTTTTTCCTATATCTATGGCTTTTTGCTACCGTGAATGTACGTTTTCTCAAATAAATCCATCACCACGCTCGGTAATCAGCGTGGTGAATACATTTTACGAAAGTTGAGAATTTGTGCTCTCAAACGTTTAGATCCCAAAACGTTATTCTAAGAGTAAAATTTAAACTTCTCGATTGTTTACATTAGAGTTTACAATATCCTTGGGATACTCGGTAGCGTGCGACCCACACACGAAACAAACTTATAGTGCAATGAGCTCCCAAGATCTATTTCTATTTTTAATTAAAAAATTTCACCTACAGGTTGGCTTTGTACGTTTATGAATATTTGCTGCATGTTGGAGCACAGAAAGCAGCACAGACATTTTTATCGGAGGTAAGAATTCAAAATTCAACATTCCCACCAACTGGTTGATCCCTAAACAATTGCATTTTTAGATTCGATGGGAAAAGAACATAACGTTAGGAGAACCTCCAGGATTTTTACACTCTTGGTGGTGGTAGGTTATAATACTTTAAATTTTTATTTCCCGATTTTCTAACCGGTTAAAATTTCTAGTGTGTTTTGGGATTTGTATTGTGCAGCTCCTGAAAGAAGGGAGACTTGCGAACATTCCTCGGAAGCCAAAGCTTTCCACGATTACGTGAGTATTCCATGCTTTTCGTATTTTCGCCCGATCAATACTTGGTTGAAGATGTGGCAACGTAGCGCGTACATACGCGTTTGACCAGGTGTAGTTGTCCAACTCGGTACTGGTTATGACTGAAATTGTTTAAAACTCGCTGATTTTTGTTTTTCTCGTATACACGTGCAGTTTCTTTCCCCCGTGTTAGCCAAAGCTTTATCATTTCACTTGTTCGGTCGGCGGTACTGACTCGATAACCTTATTACTTTATTTTCGACGATAAGTATTTGTTTGGCTGACATTCTTACGAACTAACTTGAGGACCTTGAGGTTTTTTTTATCTACTTACCAGCTCGAAACTGCTATATTGTAGTTTTGAAATTGAGGTGACTGAATTTCTGTGGTAAATTTTCAACTTGAGTACACCTGTTTATTTTATTTCATATTTCTTCTCAAAATTTTCTTTATTCTCATCTAGCAGTTTTGTATTTCTCAATTGCACCAAATTGATTTGCAATTTGTTTTATGCAGCTTCAAAAACTATACTGTAAACCTCAATGTCAATAATTCAAACACTAACCTCCTGACGCAAAAAAAACAGGGTTGCAAGAACTGAATCAATGTTTATTTAAAGTTGTCTCCCACTTCCCTAAAATGTGTAGGACAAACGAATCTTACAAACTTATCTTCCAGTTAAATACTATACAGAGTGATTCGAATTCAACTGTATAATGTACCAGCAGAAAACGAGGCAAACACTCACATATCATTTACATACCTGCAAACGCTTTGTGTACGATATACAGGGTGTCAAATTTAAAATTTATTCCCTGTAACGAGGCATACATATTTCAAATGTATCGGCGTATTATCGATATGTCGATGTTTTCTGACTCATTTTAGTCTAAAACCACCCAGAATAGGTGCTAAATAAAGTAAAATAACAAAAAAATGAACGACGACAAGCAACTACCAAAAAAGTTTATTTCAATTCGTCTCCCACTTACCTAAAATGTGTAGGACAAACGAATCTTACAAACTTATCTTCCAGTTAAATACTATACAGAGTGATTCGAATTCAACTGTATAATGTACCAGCAGAAAACGAGGCAAACACTCACATATCATTTACATACCTGCAAACGCTTTGTGTACGATATACAGGGTGTCAAATTTAAAATTTATTTCCTGTAACGAGGCATACATATTTCAAATGTATCGGCGTATTATCGATATGTCGATGTTTTCTGACTCATTTTAGTCTCAAACCACCCAGAATAGGTGCTAAATAAAGTAAAATAACAAAAAAATAAACGGCGACAAGCAACTACCAAAAAAGTTTATTTCAATTCGTCTCCCACTTACCTAAAATGTGTAGGAACAACGATTGTACAAACGCATTTTCTAGTCAAATTTCATTCAGCGTGCCATATCGCGAACGCCTTTGGGGTGGATGCTATACAGGGTGATCCGAAATTAGGTTGCATCATTTCAACTGCACGTACTACCAGAAAAAAGGGCCAAAATTCACTTGAATATAGGTCTTCGCAAACGCTTAGTTTCGTGCGAGACACAGGGTGTTAAAAGTTTTTTTCTCTGCATCTGTAGCTCGCTAATGAGATATTTATTTCAAATTGTAATTGATAGACAACACATTAGGTACTGCATCCTTAGCTGTGCTAAACAGTTTTACATTTTTTTTATTATTACAATATTACAACGAGAAAAGTAAACACGATTCACATTAACATACATTCAACTAAAACCTGGCCAAAATGGGTCTCTTACAGGGTGTCTCAACGATAGGTTTACGCCCGTATTATTTATTTTACAAATGTAATCGTCATATCGTGATTTAAAAAATATTAACCATTGGTGGGTCATCAAAGTTACAGTACATGAAAAAACATTTTTTTTAATTGCACCTCGGAACACCCTATACAGGGTGTCTAACTGAGAACCACCGCGATCTATACAGGGTGTGCCACCGGGAACCGCCACGATCGGTATCTGCCAAACTATAATTAGGAGAAATTTGAAAATTGAACAGTGTGCCGAAGTCATTGGGGGCAAGCGATCTAAAATAGTTTCTAAATGGCCACACTTCCAGTTATACTGGAACTAAGTTTCAACCCGCTTATTTTAAATGAAACACCCTATATATTATTAAATTTTGAAATTCTACTCCAAATTCTAAATATATTTCATGTATAATAAATATCCTATACCCAAGTCTAACTGTTTTTAATATATTTGAAATTTTATGTAAGAAATGACAGTTGCTGTCACTTGAATATTTATTGGCTATTCTCATAAGGGAATATGTTCTACTTAATTTGAGTAGCATTTACTTTTGAAAAGACTTACTTTAATGGAATTTCGACAAAATTTTGATAACTATTAATGCAAAGTTAAAAAATAATTTTCAAAATGACGTTAACAAAATCGCCCTAAACCATTTGTTGTTATTTTATCTTGTGGGACACCCTGTACATATATGGAGCAGTATAATTAGGAGAAATTAGAAAATTGGGCACTATACGAGACTCATTGGGGGCAAGCGATCAAAAATATTTTGAAGATCGCCACACTTTCGGTTCTAGAGGAAGTAGGTGTTAACTTGCTTATTTTAAATGGGACATCCTGTATATTATTATTGTGTTATTTAATTACAGTTGCATTTCTTGATGAAAAAGGCTTACTTTAATCCAATTTTCATAACTTTTGATGGTACTGATTGATGATAAAATAATTGTTCAATGATTTAAAATTTTCAATACATGTGCCTGAAATCGACCCACTTTTAATGAGCTTTATTACTTTACTCTACGAGATTTTGAGGGAATCACGCTAGACCTCGGCTTGCTTAATTTTTTTTCCCTTTTTAGAAAACGAAGATCGGTTTGTTCTAGGACGTAGAATATTCCCTCAAAAGCTAGCCGATTAAAGTAATAAAGCTCACTGTGAAAAATTCGGTCGATTTGTTCTTGCAATAATTGGAGAACTTTTTTTTGAAAAATTTCAAAAAATACAGTTTTACCTAAACACCCTGTAGTTTAAGGAAAAGGACGATACCTCAAAAGCACCTTGAAAAAAGATCTGACCCGTCAGAATTTTTAAACGTCCCGTTATTATTTTAGCTAATTTTTCTAAATGTGTCCCTAGGTTTTGTAAGCTTGTGAGACACATATATGTGTACCTAGCTAGTCATCCTTTCAACTGTTAAAATAAATTATATAATAAATACGTATTGAGGGAGCGCACTTTCAAGAGCTTCTACTTTCGCTAGTCGTCACTTTCGGATCAGTGTCCATAACATTTTCATGTTTTTGAGTGTAGAAAACGAGGCATGCCATGAGTTCGTAAAAATGTTAGATTTTTCATTAGCAAAAACCTTTTTTTCTGTGGTTTGACTCTTATAACGCACCCTGTATAATTGTTAATAGTTTTAAAATATGCGTGATCAAAATTCGTTGTCGAAAAAAACAATATCGGTCAAATGTAAACTAACTAACGTTACTCTATCATTGGGACACCCTGTACTTGTCATCTGTATTAACAAGATATAGCTCAAGTTATTTGAATCAATTTGACAATAATTACGATAAAAAACCATTAAAATTGCACGAAACGATTATTGGATAATAATCCGAATGAATTTGTCAAAGAACCCTTATACTATGACAACGAATGTTCCAGCAAAAAATGGCAAAAAGGAAACTCAAAACCACATAAAACCTACGTAAATGAAAGCATTGCAAGGAACATTACCGTTCACAAATACCTGCATCGTTAACGCTAGTTGCGTAAAAGAAGCGTTTGTTGGTCTATATGTGTATTATATAAATTGTTAAACCTATTTTTGTTTGCGATTGATTGATTGCTTGGCTATATTTGCAGATCAAATTATTCAACCTAATTTAGGATCACTCTGTATATGGCAAACTATAAATCTAATTTTTTGGAAAATGGGGTTGAGATGAAAGTTATCTGGAGAAGTAATGTAAAATCTTATTAAGATGATCACACTTCCGGTTATGTCGTATACAGGGTGTCCGAAAACTGACTACCCAGTCGCCAGGATTAGACGCTACGCTATTGCCAAAAAATAGTCGACCTTTCGAAAAGTGTCTACTTACGAAAACAAATTCGACATATTTTTGGCCATGGAGGGAAATAAATCTGCAGTTTTTAATGACACGCTATGTACCTATGCTAGACGCTCATTTTTTACCGATTTCAAAAATATGCATTAAGCTTCAAATTCCCCACGAAGATGACTGAAATAAGTAGCTAAAAAATTATAAGCTGTTTGAAAAACTATTGAGGGTTTATATATACTGGTATAATTACAAAAAAATAACAAAAATCTGTAACATTTACTTTGCACCTACAATTCATAATGATTACATCTTAATGTCAAAACTAAATTAATTTTTCTACAATTTTGCTTTACGTAACCCACACTATTTTCTATAGTTTTGCGGAACACTTACCGTGGTGGTTTAATAAAAACAAACAGTTCTTTGTTTTTATTAACATGTATTTATTATTTTAAGTCGGCAAAACCGCATTATTATCTCTATTTTATCGTTTACTCGATGGTGTACAGATAGCTTGACACTTTATTATTGTTTACTTGTTTTTGCCAACATTTAAATTAAAACAGAATATTCCAAATGTGCCACATTTTTGTGTAAAGTATACTTTTTATATACAATTTCAAAAAATCAATCACGTAGGGTATATCACACTGGAAAATATGACTAATTTGCAACAATAATCAATCAATGCAAATGTGTGTTTCGTCACCGAGATAATTCCGTCTCAAGTTCATGTTTTTCTTCAACTCTTGTTTTTGATAATTAAACATCAGTAATAAAAATAATATTGAACTGAGGATGGTTCTTAAGTAGTACGTAAATGGACAAGCCGACACGAAAGCACAGGGTTGTGCATTTTCTAGAGCCAGTTAAGATGTGTATTCATCAACTGACTGCCATTTCTTATAAAGAATAGATATTCAAGGAAAACTTGTTTCTCGCGTGCATTTCCCTGATATCTACCACAGTTTTCGAGTTCTTTGCAAGCACTTTGATCTTAGTTTGATTTTCAGATCGTGACAAAAACTAGTTCAATTGCAAACAAATAGTAGAGAAAAGTGCCAAGTCAAGGCAAAACTAAAAATAACTATTGAAAATTCTAAATAAAACATGGGATTAAATTTGAAAGTTGTAGAGAGCCAACTTTCTAAAGGGTTTAGAAGCCAGGAATCCTGACGCTGAAACTAAACACCCAGTTGATTGGTGAATTTGCGAATTGAAATCTTAAAGATTCTAAAGCGTAATAGTTTCTAATATTTGAACTTGATATCTGAATCTGATAAACCTTGAAAGCAAAATGTTTAAAAAATGACATGCTTCAACATGTGTTAAATGTTTATGTCTCAATTAGAATACAGCATATACAGGGTGTACTGAAATACCATAACTTAAACGGGAGTTAGTTCTTTCATTTATTTGATGGCATCATTGAACATTTGGAAAGGTATTCCTAGGCTTTTCCTTTCTAACTAACCCCTGTAGTTTTCAGATATACAATTCAAATTTGTTGAAAACGCTTTTTCGGCGCGCCACTGCAAGAACGAAACTAAGCTTCAATTCTGTTGAATTGTTTTGGTTTGTTCGTATTTGCAACCGTTATCAACAAAACATTTTTTCTGCACTACGCTTAATGAAAGTAAACTTCTTCTTATCAGCAGCTATTTTATTAGGAGTAATGCTTCATTGCCGTCTTTAAAGAAAGGTTACTTTTACCAGTCTGGTAACTTACTTCTCTATGCACGAAAAATTTAAGATACTGTTTTTCAATTAGCAAGTTATAGGAAGGAAAATATATTAGTTTTCCTTGTTGACGGCCAAAGATGGGGAACATTGTATGATACCAAAAGCGTTTTAATCAAATTAGGAAGTGCTAGAAAAGTTAATTAGATCATTGATAAGTGCGAATGTTTATATGGATGCTAAGGGCTTTGTCATTGAAATTCTATTTCTTACATTCACAATTAATTATAGCAGTCATTTTACGAGCTCATTTTAAATAGTGTCTCAACTTCTGGTGTTCTTCGGAACACTGTTGGAAGCTATAAATTAGGTTTTCATACAATATTATTAATGTGTTTTGTCTATAAAATATAAGTATTTTCAGAACATTTTTGATATATTTCAAAACAGAAAACACTTTTTTGACACTGGAAACACAATAAGTAATGACGCAATATACTTAGTTCGTACATTTCCAACATCATAAGCATTGACTTCATGGCTTTTCTACACCTGTTTGGTTATTTTTGTTGGGCGTTATAGAAAGTTATTTTAGTGTTAATCAGTACAATAAATGCTAAACGCTGCCATGGAGTACACTTATAAGGGACATGTTTATTGTTATTTTGCACGACTAAAAGAAAAAAATACAATTTATCAAAGGCCTCAAATTGCATCACTGATGTAATACATGACTTAATAAAAATGTTGTAAAATATTTAATATTTATTTGGAAATAGGTGTTGTAGAAGTTGAAATTGATGTTCGTCGTCATTCAGGTAGTAATTTTTAAATTAAACCTTATATTGATCAGCCTGGACTAACACAAAATTCAAATCAACTTCCCATACTGTATATCGAAAGCAAACATGTTTGTTACAACAATATTGGTTATATAATATTTCATTTTACTAAAACGCAGTTTGTCGGATCTATATTTAGATGTCTTAATATAAATAAGAAACTGTAAACATTGTGGATGTAGTTGACGTCTTTTTAATATCCTAGGAAATTGAACTAAATACCCAGTCGGTCGGTTTACAATCTTTTACTCATCCTAGGCCTTTTGCACATTTATTTTGCCAATGAACGTAATAGACACAAACATGTAATTTAAAGCGATGATAATAATTAGCCATAGTAAACTTTTTTTCTTCATTTTATAAATAGTAGGCATGCAAGTACGTGCATCGCCGTATGTAGTCCAATACCTGGAAAACGTGTATCGTTATCCAGATATGTAGACTAACGTTAGACGCGTATGCGACGAGAAGTTCGGGCCGTAAGGGAATAAAAACAGATGTGATATAAAATAAAAAAACACCCGTACTATACCGAACTAAAATATATTCGGGCTGCAACAGATTTACCTTGACTGTCTCGGGACTAAACGATGAAGAACCGGCTGTTTCACGAGAGGCGGAGCCTTTAAAATCAGTGCACTATTTTAGACCGATACGATTTAATAAAATAGAAAATATTAAAGTAGAAATTTTACTTTGATATTTAAGACATGTACAGAAGGCCCAGAAATGATACACAATACATTTAATTTAATTTAATTCCAGGGGTGATTGATTATGATTATGAGAAATATATTAAAAAATATAAAAATTATATATATGCATAGAAGAAGGACGCCACAAAATTTTTAATAAAACTATTTTCGCTTGAAGTGAAAGTTTTAATTCTACCACAGCATTTTTATTCAAGACACTCTTTGTGAAAATGTCTAAATTTCGTGTAAATAATTTTTTTTAAAGATATTATTTAAAGACGTTTAAAAAAAGTAATTCTTAAATGCTAAATTTCCTGCGACTCATCACCCCTGAATGTTTTAATTTCCACATACCCTGTATAGGAATAACCATTATTTTTGTCTTTTTTACTTAAATCTCTAAAAAATACACAACGCCTTCACCAGTTAGTGCGTAAATGTATCATGCGATAAAACAGACACTTAATTTCGCTGCAAGCAATAATTTCAAGTTACTTAAGGTTCAATTTTTTTATAACTAATATGATTTTTATAACTGAAATAATGCATTTCTTCAGGTGGAGTTGTTTTTCAAAATCGTTCAATTCAATGAAACGTTGATCTTGATCAATATTTTTCTACATTCTATAGCTAATTTAATATAATTGTTAAAACTTTTTGTTAAAAATTTTATATTTTAAATTTACACGATCGCCATCATCATTGAAGAGTGTCATTTTATATTTTTTATTTTTTCTAATGAGTGATTTAAAAAAATTAAAGCCAGGAAGTAAATCAAGAAATACAGCAAGTTTCGCCCTCAAAACTTGAAGTAAATTTAGAATATTCAGTAAAAAAAAGTGCTGTGTCTTAAAAATAAACAAGGTGATTGAAATAGAAGTCAAGGTAATGCCGCAATTGCTCTAGAGGGATTGTAGGAGAGCACCTTAATCTTATACAAACCCGAACTCTGTGTATATATAGAAAATCTTGATACATCCGAATAACACCCCGAAAAAGTTTGGAAGTTTACGTATAAAATCGAGGTCAGATCATGTCATTGACGTCTTTAAAAATTAATTTTTTAAACGGAGTTTTTAGGTGTCAAATGATTATCATCAAATATCAAATATTATAATTAGCAGTAATTTCGTAAATTCCAGAATTCGTTATGTACATTTTCTTGTTTTTGTTTTGGAATTAATATTAATTTTAATACGGAAATTATAAAGCGTTATTTAAATTTAAAGCAAAAACTAACGTTCACAGGACGTAAATAATGCAGCATGAAGGTTATGATAACAACAATTTTTTTCATCAAAGTCGCCTCTATTTAGCGGCATATATGAAGCTACTCAAAAAATCACAATATTCTACAAGAATCGCTTTGTCTAGGTTTCAATTCTTTTCCTAACCATTATTAAAACGAATTGATATTTAAATCTCTTTGGAATGAAGTAAATAAAGTATTTATCTCCGTTTTAAAAAGCTAACCGTCTAGATTGTTTTCGGTTTATAAGAAGGCATAGTTTTCTAGCGTAATACTAAAACTTTATGTTTATGCTTAGGGTTTTCAGGTGTTTTTAATCGCATTTTTAATGCAAATACATCCAAAGCTATCAATTTCATATGTTCTCAGCATGGCAAGTTCGAGCTGGTAATATGTCGAAATTAATATAGTTATATTAATACTAAACTAGTTAGTTTAGCATCACAACTTCAATGTTTCATTAGATTATATCATTTTCAGCTGAGTAATATATTCTAAGTAAAGTTAAAACGGGAAATGGCAAAACCTCGTTGAAATTCACTCTCGTAACGCCATTTTTTCAGTCACAAGCTAGCGGTTCTTTCAACTGTAAATAAAAATACTTTCAGTAATAATGTATTTACAGACGTTCTACATTTTGCTAATTCACTGCTGTGTATTCATATAGATGATTTTTTTCTGAAATTGTAATATGCACAGCAAATAAAAACCGATATAAGAAAGGAACAGATCGTAGATTATCCAATATGTCCACCCATACGTTTTAAACGTTTCATAGAAGTTAATATAAGTCATATATTTGCAGGCGTTTTTATAATAATTAATTTATTCTTCTAAATCCTCCATTACCTGATCAAAGGGTGTTAATAACTAACGAAAATACTACAATATTAAAACGAACTGAAATTCATTTATTACGTTTGTTCCGAATTTAGAAAAAGTAAAAAAAGAAAAAACTCAAGGTACAATCTAAAAGTTATGGTTCATTATTTATGAAAATTTGCAGTGGACGAAAAACTGCTGGATTTAGCTTTCTATTTTGTTACTACCGCGTACTATTTTTACCTTTCACCTATAATGCATAGCGCAGATGCCAAATTTGATGAATTGGGTATCTACCTGGGTCCTGTTGTGTTGCATTCATTCTTAGTAAACATTTGAGTGCACTGAATTTAAAGAGTCTTTTTCACCTGGGTTATCAAGGACATAAAGCACGCTCGTTGCCACTTTTCTCTGTTAATTGTAGACTAACATGATATACTCATTTAATACTTAAGTTTGGAAATTATTTCGTAGACCAAGCTTTATGCTTTAATTGCAATTTGTTGAAGGTAGTTAAGTAGCATTAGTACCCTTATGTAGATCAGTATGGCTTAAAAAAATGTAATTCGGTTGAAGAGAGTTAAATCATCTAATGTTCTTACGTACAAACATTTACATATTTGAAACTTTCTTAGTTACACATCAATGCAAGTTGAGTGTTGCGGTACCAAAACTTAATTTTTCCTTTAATTTACACAACAATTTTATGATGCTTCGAAAACTAGCGACTAACTTTTTTGAATATATACGAGTACAATACAGAATTGATCAAATTTTGCGCGTAATATTATGATTTATTATATAAAACTATTTAGTATCGTTTTAAATACATATTTGTGCTTCTGTGAAGATTCAAAATGTCTTAAATTAGAATTTGGCCTTAAAGAACGAATATGTTCAGTACCGATAATTGTTAGTTTTATCATTGCACACATAACATAAAAACATCATTTAAATATTTAACTACCACTTCTTGCATAGCTGGAATATAAATCAACAAATAAAACAAGAAATTCCAACATACATCATATTCAAATAATATTGAAGTTATTGAAATATTTGTAAAATAACTGAAATATTCCCATGTAAGTCGATAAAGTTGAATCGCTGAAGATTACCTGTGCATCGTCAGGCAATGAATCTAGGACAGACAACGCTAATACAAGCAGTTTTTTTCGCTTGAACACACTTTGAACAAGTATGAGATACAATCATTGGGATTACTTCCGAAATTTTATTCAGCTCTCATTAATACGTTCGAGTTTGTACTAGGTACAGTATTTTCTGTTATTCGCAGTGGTTGACGTAGAATTACGAAATACGTTTTCAGAAATGAGTTATTTTAGTCAAATAGGTAATTGTTGTCCAACATAGCTGAATTTTCATAACATGTATTGTCAAATACTCTGGTCAGTTTCATTAATTTATTTCTTGTCTACTGCATTGTTATTAAGCCTTCTAGGTGTAGAGCCAGTCAGTAAATTTCTTACCTACGAGAAAGAGCTTAGATGAGCATTGCTTTATTTGGTCTTCGCTAATCTCAGAGCAACCAGGTTTCTCAGCAGTGGTATTTCCATTCGAACGACGATAGAATTTCAGTGCAAATTTCCAACTTAAAAGGAGTATTATTCTTTCGATACTTCCAGCAAAGATTGATAATATCACAGTTTTGTGAACTATTATTGTTGCTTTATTAACTCGTTTAAACTTTTTGGTTTATTTATTTATCCTCATCAGTTTGCTCTCGCATCAGAATTTTAAAATGTTTATATATCCCGATTTGTTTGCAATTCAGGAACTTCTAGCTCATCATTATCTGCACTTGACATACTTAACATTTAGTAATCGATGATTATGAGATACTATTGTATCTGCTAAGTATATGCGAGTTAGTATTTTGAAACAGTAGCTGAGAGACAAACGTTATTAGCCCGAAGAAGAATGATAAAAAGTATTCTCAAAAACAAAAAAAAATCGAATCAAATTTGATATTAAGGTAATTTTCAAGCGCTGCATATTCCACAAGTTACAAGACACACAGTTACAACAAGACAAAGTTAAAACCTCCAAAACGCTCTTTTTTGTTGAAATTTCAGCTGCTTAACACAAATACAGATAGGTAATGCTCTTCGCTAAGATAAGGATAAAGATTTTCGCAAAAAGAAAAATGTGAATGGGTATATATTACCAATATATGTACCAATTTGACATCTAAATTCAGGATGAGACTGCTAAAACTTTAACGACTTATTTACTTAATATTCCGATAAAATCAGTTTTTCGCAGGATTTTTGAAATCGAGAACGCATGGTTGTGTGTTTAAAACCATTCATAGCTGGCAAAAATAGAAGTTACACACCCAGGACAGAACTCGAACATATTAGTTCTCGTCAAAATTGATCTGAGACTCCCCATAGCCTGCACCTTCAAATGCTTAGATGAATAATCCAGAAGGAAACAATCTACTGTCGCCATCTATTTCTCTCGCATAATATAAGAGGAGAAAGTAAGAACCGATTTGCACAGAGTAGACAGGCACATTTCTCAATTGTTCCATTTCAGGCACAGTTTATATTACACGGAAAACATTTTGCCACAAATGAGTATACAAAAAAGACAGTTAGTCTATAAAAGTACTCCCTCCCCTTTTTTCTTTTTTTTTCTTAGTTACAATCACTTCAGAGAGTTACGAGACGTGAATACGTATCTCTTAATAAAATAGATTGAATAATTATTCATGAACAGATACCCTTTGAACATTGAAAGTTGAGATTTAAATTCCGACAAATTCTAAAAGTATTTTCTATTGCGCGCAGTTCAAAGATGACATTTTGCCGATATTTAACGCAGAACGCATATTCAGCGGGGAAGCGGAAAACCGTGATTTGCCAAGTGCAGCGGCCGGAAAATTTATCAGTGATCGGTGACGGAATCGGTTCTCCGTCCTGCCGTACGCTCCTGTTTAAGGGTCCCGTTACGCTTGGAAGGATCCGAAGAATAAAGTGCTCTATGGTGATCACCGTCTGACGACCATTGACGCATGAGTTGCACAAAAGAAACCAGTTCCTAAGATTCAAGATGCGCAGAGACGAAACAAATATTTCTGCGCCCGATTTAGGCACTTTGCTATGCGGAGCGATGCTCTACACATCTATGTATATAGTCTACATGTCCCTCGTTCCATTCGAATGCAGGCTAAGAAAATAGTGCAATCCGCCGAGCAACGCTGCCATGCTTTACGCTTTTTGTCTAAACCTAACGCTCGTCAACAAAAAAAATGTGCCCGCTCGTTTTAAAAAAGTGAGCCAACTTTGACAATTCAGAAGGTCCTGTAACTAGATTGTTTTTTGAATTCTTGCGAAAAAATCGTGTAGGCTTTAGAACATGATTATTGTCCCAACTCCAGTTTAAAATTAGTTATCATGATTCGCTAATGGCTTGCAAAAAATAATGTGCAATATCGCTACTTCTTGCAACAATCGACACGTGAGGAGAATATGCTGATCAAATGTTCTCTCAATTACTTTCAACGTTCACGATTTGGTTTTAATGTGCTTCCATAGATCCGAGTACAAACGCAAATTAAACGAACCAAAACAAACAGCGTTTGCCTTACGTTCGTTAATTAGTATTAATAACGTTCTATTGTTGTAATTGTGTAAAAGGTCAGTTTGGTGGAAGTCTCCTTAGTTGAGGCCGACAATCATATGTAGTCTGATACTTGATGATAAGGCACAGTTGATAAGAAATCTAGAGCTTTGCAGGTGTTATGCAGTTTGAACACAGTTGAATTTTCGGTTATTTCATGTTTGCTTTTTGATTCACTTTAGCAAAAAAAGTATTTTTCGATATTTTGGAAAAAGCTACTTTACTTGTGAGCCAATTTTATATTTTCTAATTACCAACTTAAAAAAAAAGATGTATATCTGATGATTGCATTTTAGGTTTTAGTCTGAAGTTTTCTGTTTAAGCAGACTGTATATGTACTACATGGAATTTCATAACGGTTTGCTCATCGATAGAGCAATATGGAAAAATACTGAAAGTACAGATTAGAAATTTTGAACGCTTAGATGGTTCGATAAACCGAAGTAGGCAATAACTTGCGTATTTTGTTTATATACACTTAATCAAATTTTAGCGTAACCTAATAAACTGTGTTTTAGCTTAAACCTTGACTTGATTTAAACGCTATAACTGACTTTTTCCAAATGGGAACGCAATTTTTTTCCTTACTTTCAATGTCTTTATCGGGTTTTAAGCTCTTCATGAGAAAATACCTAAAAATGATGGTCACCTGTCTCAAATAAACTGCTTCGAAGTTATAAAACAAGCAGAGCAAATAAATTAAAAACGTTGCTTGAACATTTTATCAAGCATTCGCCGAAAATACACATTGTATTACATTTAAAATAATAAAGTTGTTGCCTTAGTGTTAGAAACACGAAAGTATTTGCATCTCGAGTCACGTAAACGTACGAAATTTACAATCTGTACATTTGCTGGTTCTCCGTCATTCTCGTCTTTGGCAGTCATTTCGAAAATCTAAATGCGAAAGTTGGAAATTATTATTGAAAAACCAATGCTTGAGATCTGTTATTGCCTCAATATTTCTTAAATTGAACTTTAGGCTATTTATACGTTTCTAAATAGTACCGAACTAGCAAACTCGAACTTGTTTGCCCCATTATTTCACTTGGAACTTTTCGCGAAGTAAGTCTGGGTGCGCTTACCAGTAACACACCTAATAACTAAAAGTAAAAATTATTGACCACAACGTCATTGATGCATTTAGATAGCCATATCAAAATATTTGAAATAAAACGTTTTTTAGGTCCTTTAAAACTATGTGACGCAATAGACAAGGGTTGAATAAATGCGAAACGTTGCCAAATCTCGCCTGTATTGATCCAGACCAATTATTTATTAATAATTAACATAATATTATTTTTTAAGGGTTTTGTAAACTCGGGGTATGGAGTTAATGGAATTTCCCACGTAAGTTGTAAAAAGTAGTTCTTTATATCATATTACCTATATCATTGTTGTTGTTAAACTGCTACCGATTTGAAAGGAAAAAACATGAATATGTTTTCTGGAATGGCACACTTATCGTGTTTTAAGTGAAAAATTAGTACGACAAACTCATTTGAACAGTTCGTAAGAGCTTTATCAGTCAGTCAAGTCAATATGCTTTATTTTTGTTAGAAGTAGACTTTTCTAAGTTACAAATTTTGGCTTCAGTTTTGCAAAATTAGACTTAAAATGATTTAACTATTTGTTGGGTTTTGCTGTAATCGTGTTTACCATACGTCTATAATCGTAAAATAAATGTAGTGTTAAATATGGGGAAATGTTTCTATTTTCATTGCAAGACGCAACAGACGTAAGAATGGCTTCTTACAAGTTTACACCAAGATTGAATCTTTTTCGGTGCTAACAAATTCAGTTCAAAATACTTGTTATATTAAATAAGTTGGGCATCAAGTCTGAGGGTTTTGAGAGTTTGAACAAATCCCCATGGTTCTAAATTAAAACTGTTTTGGATTATTATGAAGTTTGCCGAGATGTTGTGTACCCATTGCCGTGTATTGTATTTTCTGATCATGTTTTCTCTTTTCTATGGTAGCTACATGAAAAATAACATACTAATTTCTGATTAACTACAGAATGCGGGTCCAGCACCAAGTCCACTGGGACAAATGCCTGCCGACGGAATGCCAGGGGGCCCAATTCCTCCAGGATTTTTCCCTGTAAGTCTTGTGACATTTTTCAGTGAACAAATATGTCTGTTGAAAGACTGTTAAATTTGGCATTTTTTTATTTTAGAATTCGACATTACGGCCTTCACCTCCCACGCACCCTTCAAGCCAGCCATCGCCTCATTCACAACCCCCACCGCACACTAGTATTATGACAACACAGCCTTTTATGAATCCCAGGTATCCTGCCGGCCCGCGACCTGGTGTTAGAATGCCACAAATCGGAAGCGATTTCAATGGAGTACGTATTTTTGTTTAACTGAGTTTAAGAGTGTCGAAGAAGACAAAAGAGTAGATGTAATTTTATATATGCTACATATTGTCGTTCTTATGATTAATTCAAAAATTTTGCTCCCACGCAAACTAACGTTTTAATTAAAGAGATGTTAATTTTAATCAACGATTTTCTTATCGAAAAATGTTATCGACTCAAGCCTATGAAATTCTGCCACAAAAATATATTGTGTTCCAAAATTGGCGTCACGCTTCTATGTGTTATATATTTTGGAAGTATGGAAACAATATTGAAAAAAGTAATTTACATAAAAACTAAGATGTTTGAAGAAAACAACCAAAAATTCGGCACTAATATATTCGGTTCGTGCCTTCACACGACTTTTTTCACATTAACGTTACGTAAATCCCTAAAAATTTGAATTTCAATGCGTATTCTTTTTATTACTTGAGTTGAATCACAGAACCGCACAATGAATCACCGAACTTCTCAACTTCACTTCATAATCTCACTTCACATGTTTTCATTCTTTACAATGATATTTTGATTTGTGATTTCAGGAATAGCATGATGTAGCGCTTTATTAAACTTATTACTTGATACCTGAACTTCCTTCAAAATTTCAAGATCGTCGAAAATATGCGCGAAAGCTTTCTATGGTTTTGTATGCTTTGTGTTGGTGCTTGTTTCTATCAAATTTAAAACGGTCTCAATTGTTGCTTAGGAGTACTGTTGTCAGTCCACTGTTCAGATAGAGATAGAACAACAATCCGCTGTTCAGATAGAGCCTTCCACTTTTTGAAACCATTACTTTCTCAGAAGAATTAATTTGCTTTTGCTAAATAACACATTTATTCCGCGCGTTTATTATACCGAAGCAACCAATTTCGAATCTTCGCAAGGAAGGTAAACTGTATGCCTGCTCGATATTGCTATACATTTGAAGTTTTGGAGATAATTATTAAAAACAAATTTGCAACGCCATCATATTTGTTAACATATAACTGTGAATGTACGGTTGCCGTTGTAATTTGTCGTACATTTTTTATACAATAGGGTCTTTGCAAATTTTTTTTTGGTTCTTAGCTCTCTTCTTTGGTAGCTTTAGCGCGCGGGTCGTTTTGAAAAAGGCCTATAACAAATTAAAAAAAAAAGTGACAAAAAAGGGATCGAAAGTTATATGGCCATAACCTGCACATATAAGCAGAATGTACACTTGCATATTGCATGAGCAAGTTAAGTGTCTTTAAGACAGACATTCAGTCAGAGATGAAATGTAAAATAATAAAGGTTGTTTGATCGAATTGTTAAATAGAGCTTGTTGTCTGGATCTTCCGAATTCTAAATTTTAATTTGTAAACAATCGATTTTGGCGATAACTTTAAAGTGCCATTATTTATTAAGAGATAACTTACTTCTATACTTCGGTCTTAAATTTACTTGTAAGGCTACTGATATACCACGACCAGCAAAGTGTTCTGTTCTTTTAATTCTGTTCAGTTAATGTATGTGTCCAAGTGATATACACTGATGGACAAAATTAGATCACCATGTATACATTTCAATGGAAAAATATTATAAACCCAACATACCTTTCGAAAAACTCAAATCATTGCTTTTTAAATTAATATGAGAATATTTTCGCAGAAAAAAAATTAAAACAAAACATTGATCAGTAGTTTATCAGATTTTAAAAAAACATGAAAAATAAATTTTGAAATTCGAGTAGTTTCTAGTATCGAGTAGTAGTATTGCCGCCTTTAGCTCGAAAAGCTGTCCTTTATTTAAAAGTTTCCATTGTTAAATGTTCAAAATTATAGAAATTCAGAATATGGTATAGACAAACCCAGAATCAAGACAAGTATGAAGCGTCATCATCATCATCTAATGTTTGATACAGAGTAGATGCATTTACTTTAAAGATAAATGTATTATTTGAACTAAGAGAATAACGTTTAGGAAACTAGTTGAAATATTTATTAAATTTTTAAACTAGCATTTGCTACAATGTATTAATATATTACTCTATTTCCAGCCTCCAGGGCAGCCGTTGATGCCGAATAATATGGACCCAACTAGACAAGGTAAATAATTTCCTATTGCATACATTTGAATTTACTAAAAATATTAAATTAATTGATCATCTAACACCTTATAGCTACAAAGTGGCAGAATTGGACTTGATATATACTAACAGTAGTGTTGGGAATGCATATTTCAAAATACTTCATGGTTTTAATGGTTAAAATGTTTCATACATCATTGAGATTTGTAGCTAGAAATCATCTTAATTCTTATGTGAGCATTCATTCAGTTTAGTTTCATAAATACCTTGAATTCAATACATATGTTGTTTTCGTGGCTTTTCATGCTGCTACAACTTAAGTGTCATAGCAGGCGTACGAGGGTCAGATAACAATTAGATCAAAGTAGATTTGTACCATTGAAACATTCATTAGACGATTTTCAATATTCATTTAACCGAATTTAAATCGTTTACATTGACTATTAGGTAGGTTTTTAATAAGATTGATTGGTGTTTTGTGGCTTAGCGCAACTTTTTGGCTGTAAGGTGTGAAGAGATGATAATCGAATAATCTGCAATCGATTAATATTTGGAAATAACGAAATAACAAGTTAATTTACAAAAGAGCCAATTGCACAACGAGCATGAAAGCCCATTTTATGATTTGCCTCATGTAATGCATCTATTTCTTGTCTCCAGGTGATGGCGGAGATTTTGTAGGTTGGCAAGGTAGGCAAATGCTCTCCTTCACCATCACACTCATACGCATACACCTCTTGCTTGCTTCGCTTCTTTCAAATTCTTCAGAAGGTTCTTCTGTACATCTAATAGTATTTTTCTCAATGTTAGTTTTACTTTAACTATATTCGTAAATGTTTAAAGTGGACTTCAACTTTTCCGAACTGTAAACTTTGAAAACCGACAATGTACTAAGTCGAGTATAACAAGTAGTTTAAAATTGACAAACCCGTAGTTTGATTTCAACAACATATAAGTAAAACGATTTCAGTTAAGTATTATTTTCAGTAATAAATTAACAACCAACATACATATTAACACAAAATATTCTGTTATACATAAATGTTATTAGTTTACTGTCATTGTACTTGAGTTTCCCATGGTGCTAGCATGTGGTGTCTTTGCTATTACATTGAGTATAATTGTGCAATATTTAAAATATACTAGAAACTACTTTCTTAGGACCACCAGCCACTCTAAATCGAATGAACCCTCCACGGGGGCCCTCAATGGGACCTCTTGGTCCTGGAACGTACGGCACCGGTTTAAGAGGCCCACCCCCTAACAGTAGTCTCGGACCCGGAGGCCCTATGCCTCCTATGACAATGGGAGGACCTGGAGGACGACCGCAATGGCAACCTAATACGTCAACGGTAAGTTGACACTATGTTATTTTGTATTTTCTTAGTTATTCAGTGATGTATGGATCATCCGAACAGTTCAGGTTCACATAGTCTGTTAGCTGGATTACGAGAAAGTGATGTATTTTTGAATTATGTCCAATCCACGGGGTGTGTCATAAACGTGTGGTAGTAACCAATTACGGTTTGGTATAAAGTTAGGTCTAGGGTCTCTGTCAAAACAGTGCAAGCGTTCAAGCAAACCACTTCTGAAGATGCAAGCCACTCGTGCTTGCGAAACATAGTTTCAAAAAACGAGATATTTGCAAAAAACTAGACCAGAAGGCCGGCAACAATGTTTTTCAGGGTAATTCGCCTAATTAACATTACGAAAAAACGCAATGTTACTGTGGCATTCCCCAGCAACTAAAAGCGTATCCGCATATTCGGTATTGGAGTACATTTTGTGAAAAAAGCTTCAAACTAAGTCACAATTTGGCAAATGCTATCACCCTGTATGTTTATACGTAGTCATGTATTATTTTATTTATTTTGACCGAATGTTCTTGATCAGATTTAGTTTCATCTTGGATTGTTTAGGAGGCATAGCTTGCGTATTCCGAAAGTCAAAATTAACGCAATAACCCATGGAGAATGGAATTTATCTTTTATGAATCTAACGCCGGTATGCATAGTCGATCTTCGGCTCTTTGCCGGATAACCGAGCGTGCCGCCGCCGACGAGAAAGCGACAGGTTTTTGATGCAAAGTTGTTCATCGTTAGATGGAATCGCCCATGATTCTCCCATGTAATGAGCATCCGCAATATCACTATTCTGGTTGCCTCGACGGATAAGATGTTGTATAAATAAATCGCAAAATAATTTTTAGACTAGACGTATTTTTGGTATTAACGGTGAAAGCCCTTATTAACGTTGAGAAAAACAACCAATTGATTCCGAAACCTCTTTTCTAAACATTAAAATTATTATTTAAAATGTAATGCAATAATAACTTTGTTTATTATTATTATTAATGGGCAGCAAGACCGATTGGATCGATAGCCTTTTTCTGTAGGAAATAAATATTATTTATATATATATTATTATTATTGCTTGTGCAAGCTTGATTTTTTCCACCAAGTAGGGACTGACAATTAAATTCATTTAAAATATCTATTATCAAAAGAACAGGAATGCCTCGATTTGTGATTTGTTCCTCGTGATCGATTAATCATAACATGTTAAGATGTGTTATATTAACAACATATATTTTGCCCAATTTTCTTTGAGAAACAAAGCGTTTTCTGAAATCGGCTTCAGTAAATCTAATATATTCAGTAAATTATCTAAGGTATTTTCCATATCTCAAATATACCTGAGAATAATACAATTATTATTTGAATTGCATATCAGCATTCAATTGCAATATCATATTATTATGTATATATCATGCAATGAAGAGCATACTCTTGATGGTTTCTTTACGTACCTTTGTGGTATGTTCAAATCTAATTCCAAGTCTGAATTATTCCGATTAAAACTGTACAATCATCGAGATCGTTATCTATGTAAAACGAAAATAGTATAAAACACACGAGAACTTGAGAACTTTCACTCCCAAAATCGCTTTGGCGATCGTTCGGAGATGCCTACACCCATCTCCGACAAATTCCCACCCAACAGCATTAAAATGCGCGTGTGTCAGATGCTCAACCGATCGGCTGTGCACCCAAAATTGCCTCCAGCGAACGTCGGGAGGCCGGCGCATCGTAAGAGATCGATTATGCATATCGGCCTAAGACTGTTCAATTTGATTGGTTTTGTTTCTGTTAATGTTTAGGAGTCAAATTCATATTTGCTAAGAAATAGCGCAGTAATGGGCAACCCTGTATAATTCGTCACGTCCGGCTTATAGATTACAAGGATGTTTTGGGGGGTAATTTTTTATATTGTTTGCTTGTTTTATTGTAAAATGTTTACAAAATAATCTTTTTCGATAAAATCTCTTCGGAAGAGACAATTGCATTCTATTTCTTTCTCATCACTTTCACCTTCACCGGTGCTGTAGAATTTTCTAATCTGCTGGATGCAGCCACGATACGATGTATTCATATCTTTTCGTTGTAATGTTCTTAGTACCCATTTCACTAGCGTTTTCCTGCCTCTTTGAAGTGAATCTTTGCAAATTCCATTATCTACATCTTCAAGTGCTGTTTTTTGTAAATTAACATTAACCTGACGACATGATGATCATCTTCTCGTTCTTTCCACAATGTGGACGCTGGCTTTTTGTTTTTGATCTATTTCATACTCTTTTTATCCATACTTTAATATTTCTGTTTCCGCTAATTTAGTGAAAACATTGCAAGTTTTTTTAGCATTTAAATTTTTTACGTGGTCACTACGTACTGCTGTAATGTGAAGCCACACCACAACAAAAAAAACAACGAATTTGAATCCCGAAGTCAATAATCTTATTTGGTTATAAACTGGAAAATTATAGGTGTTAATTAGATATTATTAGAGAAAGTTGATAAACAGTACCATGAACAATATATCATGGATATTTTTGGTTTTATTATTACGTGATTACAGAGTTTTAAGGCTGTCGTATCTCATAAGAATTGAAAATTAGTGAATCTACCATTGCGGCGTTCGAATTAGAGGTGGTGTGAACCATCCATACATTACTGTAATTATGCATTTTCTCATGATAATAATTAGTTATATTCTCGCAGCCCATGAATTACTCTTCATCATCACCTGGCAACTATGGTGGGCCACCTGGATCCGCGGGACCAGCCGGTCCAGGAACGCCAATTATGCCAAGTCCACAAGATTCAAGTAATTCGGGAGGCGAAAACATGTACACATTAATGAAACCGGCCGTGGGTGGAAATATGCCTGGAGATTTTCAGATGGGTGGTGGGCCAGATGCGGGCGGTCCAATGGGTCCAATGGGACCCAATTCAATGGGCCCCGTAATGAATGGGGATGGAATGGATGGTATGAAAAATTCACCTGCAAATGGTGGTCCCGGGACGCCGAGGGAAGATAGCGGAAGTGGAATGGGAGATTATAATCTTGGAGGATTTGGTGGACCAGGAGAAAATGTAAGTAATGTGTGAAAACCGTTTACCAACAATAAATATTTAATAAATTATGAACTAAGTGCTAAAGAACATCACCATCATAATTCAATTTCGGAGCATTGCCCGTAGGCTTCATTCATATTAATTATCAGAAACATAACTTCTTTGCTCTCTGCAGTAAATCAGTTTCTACTATTTATATATTCAAATTCTATACCTTGTTGAAATTCTGAGTCAATTTTTTAACAATTTTGGGTCAATTACATTGCACGTTTGCGATAGGGATGAAAAAATAATAGAATTCGCCATTTTATTGAGCATTTATGAAATTAATTCAACATTCTTACCAGAACATATGGGACTAATCAGCAGACCAAGTAGGAAATGAAAAATTACCTCCGAGCAGTGGTTTAGACGAGGAAGACGCAACGCTCGAAATTACGGATCCTCGTCACAAAATAATTCCGATTTACTATACTTAGGCTAGTGTGAATAGAAGTGAATAACTAATTTTCTAAAATAAAATAAGTAAATAATAATAAAATAAAAGTTTATCTTTATTTCGAATTTAATTGGGGCAGTGTATGAAATCAGTAGCTAAATAAAGTCGTTTTAGCATCAATTTCAAGACATGACAAATGTTAGTGGATGGCGTTGTATTACGACATGTAATGCTGACTTTTTAACGGAAAAAATTAACTTGTCAAACCAGATTTTTTTTGTAATAAAGATAGTACTGATCGAGAGTAAGGTTTAATTCAACCCTTGAGTATTAATTATGGCCAAGCGCTTTCGACAATTACGTCATCAGGGCCATTGGCCAAACACACCATTTTTGGCACAAAAAAGTAACGATTAGCATCTTGGCGTAGGTTATGAAGATGAACAAAATATAAGGGTAGAAACTTACTCGTCAAGGCAGTCAAAGAATTAAAATCGCAACACCGAAAACAAAAACATTAAACCGCACTAACAATTAAAACTTAAAAAAAGTAAAAAAAAAAATACAAATTGAAAACCATGGTCTGGTCGAAATAAATTTGACAACACTCAGCGAATGTTCTATGCAATTCAAAAAACAAACCAAACTATCTTATCAGACTGTGAAGGCTTTCACGGCCGGTCAAATCACATGTAGATATGTTTTCCGGGCTTTAAAGCCGTGGTCCATGGGAATTTATTCCTGACGTTTCGTCCTCAACTGCGGTGGACATTATCAAAGGCTATGAGGCAGTGGGTATATTATTATGAAAACGAAAAATTGCACGAACCAATTTATTATTAATTACTGGTTTTTAAGTTTCGAATTTTAACTGTTGTTCCAGTTTAATATTAGCTTGTTTTCTGCGTTGCGACTTCTTTGACTGCCTTAGCATTGTTGACACTCTGCTCTTCGCTCTTGGGGATGTACGCTTGTGTTTTGACGAGTAAATTTTATTCATGGCTTCCCCCAGGGTGCTGATCGTTACCCTTGTATTTTTAGCAGCCCTAATGATGACGTAATTGTCGAAAGCGCTTGGCCATAATTAATATTCAATGGTTGAATTAAACCAACCCTTGATCAATAAACACTTTATTGCAAAGAAAAGGTCTCGTTTGACTGGATTGTCTTCAGTGTGTACATACCTGCTTCCTCCCTTTTTAAAAATAAACTATTTGATCCAAATACATACCAAGCTAAATGTAATAAAAATACTGTAACAATCTATATCCACTTTTGTGGTTATAATAATTTGTGACGAAAATAATAATTTGTGGTTTCAAAAATATCGAATGTTGTTTGTGTCTGGTGGTTATTTCCTTATGCTCTTGTCCTGTGAATACTATCAAAATGTGGTAACTGAATCTTGAAATAAGTTTATTAAAATTAAATGTTCACTGGTGAGAGCATCCCGTTCCCAAATGTTAGCTTGAATAGACCAGGTCTTACAAAAACACTTAAGTCCGTTACTTTCGCTTTATTGTTAATATTTTCTGCTAACTGTTTAATCAAGTTCTATTTTCTCATTCCATTCCATTTATGATATTGTGATGACAAGGGATGATGTTGATGATGATATGAAGCTCAAGTAGGTCAAGGAAGTTGAAAGTTTCAGTACAGTTCCTTGAAATGTCTTAATCTCTTAGGGCCTACTATATAATAGCACATAAAAGAGGAGTCAGTGTATTCCTGTTATAATGCAACAGACTTACTCAAGACTGTGAGTCATTGAAGTTTCTATTCTGCGCCGCCAGCTCTGCTTAACATAATGAGAGTAGCAGTAGCAGGAAATTTAAAAGGACGAATAAAACGAGCTTCTTATGATTAATTAGTGCCGTAGAAAATACCTATATGACCAAAGCCATTGCATGCAAGCATGGGCATTTTAAAAAGTAAATCACAACGACCATAGAAAGTAGAGACGTGATATGATATCAGTTTGAGAAATTAATTTTAGGAACTGTCAGATGTCAGTATGAATTTAAATCAATTGGGTTGGACTTACAATTTACCCATCTATTGTGCAGATAATTGAACGTATTGGAATCTGACCCAGTCGGTTTGAACAGTCGAAAGACCCTGTTTTACATTCTCAGTACCTTTTAGAACATTGCACATTCGACCTTCTAGATACTTTAAAAGGGTACTGACTAGAACGATTCGTCTAATCGTGCGGTAGAATGTGGGTTTCGACAATAATCGCCGTTAAATAGTGATAAATCCTAAACATTGTTGATATTTTCAACATATGCGTATATCATAGATGCGATGGGAAAAGCATTCTTGCATAACCAAAAAACTTTCAATCCACAAAATATCATGCAATTAATAAATGTAAAATAGTTCAATTAAAAAGGGAACGTAAATGTAAAATACTGCATTTAGATTATATGCAGGGTATAATGAAGGTGTGAGTGGTGCCATAGCTTTCTCTCGCCAATACGGAAATCTCGGGTGAATTAAGAGCTTAAGACAGGTCGAATGTGTAAAAACAAGAATGGTGCTGGTGCTTGCGCTTAGTAGACTGACACTTAACCACTAAAGGTCGCTTTCCTTCCAGGACCAAACGGAATCGGCTGCTATTTTGAAAATAAAAGAGAGCATGCAAGAAGAGGCCAAGAGGTTTGAGAAAGACTCGGATCATCCTGAGTATTTCATGCAATAACTCACCTCGGCTGGCCCTCAATAGGCTGGTGGACTATGCCTCTTCCTTGACCTAACCTACTAACACGGGCGGTGGTGTGTTCAGCAAAAGTCGCCAACTCTTCGGGCCGCGCCACTAGTCATCAATCTTCTATTTGTTTCCAGATATTCCTGTGATTCCAGACCAGGGAGCACAGGGCACATCGCACATGTCAAGTTCCTTCATCCTGAATATTTCTCACATTTTTGTCCACCAGCCTAGGCGGGCTGGACCACTGAAGTATGTTGTAATCACGACAACTGAGCTCTTACTCCTTACTACATTCATAATAGACCACTCATAGAGATGTTAAATTCTTTTTTACTTGTCAAAGTGAATTTGGAATGACGGAAAATGCTTTCTTCTTTCTGCTGCATTAATCGTAGCGCATTTAAGGCACATCATTTAATCCATCGGACTCGTTTTATCGCAAATTAGATGCTATTACTTATATTAATTCCTCATCTTCTGATTCAACGACTTTCCGGTTTCAGTGAGTTTTTATTTAATATCTAATTTTCTCAGTAATCTTGAGAAGGATGTAAGAAAGCATTGTCCTGTTGTCGGAACTTTTAAGGAAGATGTCGGGATACTTCTTACTTAATTTTCTATTAGTTTCAAGGTATATGTTTGAACAATATGTGGATTTATTTTGATAAGTGTTGCACCATATATTGGCATCATATCCATGAAACTATAATGTAATTATTTGATTGACCTAAAGTTTTCAATGGGAATTTCTCGCTGTATCCAGGGCAAATTATCGAATTTGCCACATTTTTCGGAACGTAATTCGATGCAAAGCAAACATCAAACAGTTTTATATTATATGATATTAAATATGGAAAGCAATGAGCAGTTCAATATTTTAACTAGATACTTATTTCAAACAGAAACGGTGAACATAAAAATCCCACTGAAAACTACTCGTCTAGATGTAACTGTCACAAAGATTTTTTAAATATTGCCTCAAAGCTTTTCAATGAGATATGAAAAACACTTATTAACGTTTGTTTCTCAATACTAAATTAAAAAAGCCATTCTTGAAATTTGTTTGCGTTTTAGTTTTGTAATTTGGCATAAATTACAGTCCGTCAGTTTCATCAGAAACTTTTTCAAATCTCGTTGATGTTGTTAGTTCAATTTTTTACATCTTTTAATTGTTTCTTTAATTGTTTTGCATTCAAAACAATGACGATTGAAATGTTATGTGCTCCGATTGTCTCGCAATCTTTCAACTATTTCCAATATGTTTTGAATATTTAATAGGAACATTCGGCAAAAAACAAGTTTCATTGCCGTATGAAGCCAGGTTTTTCTCCTTTTTATGCGGCATCTTAAAATTCTAGTATTAGTTGAATTTTATCAGCGGCGTTGTAACTGATTAGCACAATTATTTTGTATGTATTTTATTTTATGATTATATTGGTTCCGTATTTTTGTCTAGACCACTTTGGTGTACCACGAGCTCTGTATTTTCTATTTTCACTTACACTAAACAATTTTTTCTCATTGAGATGATACCTATTTCTATTATGTAATAATTAAACATTGTATTGACGTTATTACATCACAAATAAATTAGTTTTTCGAAATAGGTATCTTATATAAAATGTAATTATTTTGTTTCTAGATGATATGATAGAACGTTTTGTACAGATTTATTAGCAGATAGGTATCACATTTTTTGGAAATTTGACATCTCTACAAAAAATGAGTTTTCAATTGCGAAACGTTTCTATAAGAAACTTGTTATGATATGTAAGTATTTAGGAAATTCTCTGAAGATACCCGTGTATATGATTGTAGTTTCTATAAAGCATGTTTTAAGTCATTTTAATTACTTGCCAGACGAATCCGAAGGGTCTATCAATATACAAGAGTCTATCAAATGAACATGAATAGTTGAGTGGTAATAGGTTGTGGTTTCCAATATTGCAATTATGTTCTCTCCCGAATCCAGATAGATATTTTATAAACTTTTATACAAAAAT
This sequence comes from Dendroctonus ponderosae, assembly GCF_020466585.1. Classification (NCBI taxonomy): domain Eukaryota; kingdom Metazoa; phylum Arthropoda; class Insecta; order Coleoptera; family Curculionidae; genus Dendroctonus; species Dendroctonus ponderosae. Next base: position 55,796,193 of record NW_026017110.1, on the reverse strand, counting down.
TATCTTTCATTCTTGTAAAATCCATCCAGCGTCTCATGCATTTTGTCACTCCTTTGCTTAAAAAAAAAATCCTTTTTGGAGATTAAGAACATATCAAAAAGAGTTATGTCAGTATTGTTTTGGATCGATTTTAGAACTGTCGGGACATATGCACTGCTTTTTAAAGGTTTATTTTCACATAACGCTTATAATTCGACATTGGTAAAATATTCAATATTTTTATTCCTGTCATTTTACTAAGGAATTAAGTTTTTTTTTATCGAATCTTGCTAGTAATAATTTGAAAATGATCTGTAATTTTCCTGTAAAACGAATCTTCCGGGCTATGATTTAATTTAAATATAAGTATCGATCAGTATTATAATTTAGCGTGTTTCATTTAGCATTAATTAAGTCTAATTATTTATACTGTGTAAAATGTGATGGTAAACAAATCACTTTATTAATATCTAGTAAAGTGTAGGATAGTGGGTAACAAGTTATAGCCTTGTTTCATTTGATTATATTCAACAATTTTGCGGCTTTAATACAGACTGAGAGAGACATGAGAACATACTCAAGACGGTAAATAACTAAATATTAATAGAAAACGTATTTCTGACCAACTATTAAATACGGCGCCTATTTTTAAATTTATATGCATTGGACGTTTTTGTTTTGGCGTTAAGTTAATTTCTTTGTCTTAATATATTTTTATGTTTGAACATAAGATTAAATAAATGTTCAAGTAACAAGTTTTCGAATAAAAGGAAAATCTGTGTCCAGCGTATCGTTAGGGAAATAGTTTGGAACGAACGCTTTAGCAACTGTTACATTAGGTAAATAATAGTCTGTTTTTATTAACAAACAATTTAAAATGACTTCATTATCATTTATGTTTGGAATTTGATCGCATCGAATTATTCAAGTATATATTATCTAGGTACGTTCATTGAAGTTTGTAATAGTTTAACATCACGATAATACTAGTTTAGCTTTGGATTTACCTGGCGATTCGTCTGGCGTAATAAAGACATTTAATAACAATTTGTACATACATGCAATAGCGTTGAAGGGGAGAAATGCTCTGAAACATGTAATTCTATTGACATTTTACAGGTACATAATGTATTCTTGATCGATGTATGTACCTCTCCACCTGAAAAATTATTTTATTGGTAATAATTTTATGATCTTGGACCGTAATTAGGATAAGATGTTAATTTATAAAATATTCTCTTAAAATATATACTATCTTAAAGTATATAAATTGATTTATTAGGCTTAGTTTGTCTGAATGGGTATGAGTGAAAGTGTGGTTGATATATATGTGATAAGGAATTACTGTGAAGATGTGAATTTTATTAATATTATTGTTTTCTTTTTTGTATGGATAATAAATATGAAAAGTTTGATATTTGCTGTTTCAATTTTGTAAATCCTTTCAAATCAATAAATTTCCTAATTCATGATTTTTTAAATTTTTTTTGTGTACAATCACATGTACGAGTGCTAATTAGTGTCGTCTCTACTATTTGCTGTATGGACGTATTTAATGAAATTTTGAAAGAATTACTTTTTTATTTTGATTGAGATTTTCTACTTTGGTGGCAGTTTGGCAACATGGGTGAGCAGTATCGAATTTTCGGCTGCGCGTACGGTGCGTGCTCGCTTATGCACGAGTGATAGGAGATCGTATTGTAAAGCTTTACCAATTATTGTTGGTTCGAAGCCGGAAAAAATGCAGAAGTCAATTTTTTGTCTTTGTAGCCAAGTGTAGCATTTGAGCTATGATGGCAAAAATATGTTGGATTAGGTTGAATCAACTAACAATTATTGTCGATACTTCATAATTTAGAAAATTCTTTGGAAGTGACAGTTTCTTACAGCAGAAAACAACTGGAATAACAAAAATACGTAAAAAATTAATACCATACATAATTATAAGTGTTTATTTAGAGAATGTTCTTTTTAAAAACAAGTTTTATTTAGCGTGGCTGAAGACTTAACAGAGAAGGAGAACGCTAGCTGAATTTGGAATATAGACTAGAACTAAAATGCTGTACAAACAGAATGTGAATGGTTCTGAGTTCGTTGCCTGGCACTGATCCTGCGATAGATACCACTTATAGAAAAATTCCACATACGAAGTAGGCCAGGAGGTTTGGCATCGCTCAGAACCTATTGAAAATATCGAGGTGTGCTATTTGCATAAACAAGAAAAAAATGTGAAAATCGCTTTTTTTTTCTATAGACAATCGCATATAACTCGGTAAGTATGCATTTTAGAGAAGACATTTATACCTATAAATTTTTTCGTTATGAAATGTTCTACTAGATAGAGTTGGTCCGATATCCGTAGAATTGAAACGTTTGCTGCAAAAAAGTAGGTACAAAACAAGGTAATTTTAAAGTATTTATTTAACAATGAAAAATTACCCAATAACGCCATACATTTAGAGAAAAGTACTTGACTGTAATACAAAGCGAGAGCCGTGAGTAAGTAAGGCCGATTAAGATCTGATGGACACTTTCTGCATAATGCAATTGTCAAATAACCTACCTGAAAAGACATTTTTAAATTTTGTGCCATGCCAAGTTATAAATATGTTTTGCTTCCGCGTGTCTACACCTGCTTGGACCTTTAAACTATCATATACAATTGCCATACTAACCATTTTTCAATTTTTTATAACTAAGCGGTTTTCAAAAGCTTGAAAATGCTGGCTTTTAAATCAATAAGCCTGTAAAGCGAAATTTGTGAGCGGGAGAAAATCGGAAAGTATAGAAAAATAATACGACTAGTTTTTCCAACTGGCAAATCCCGCTTCACAGCCTTAATTATTTAAAAGCAAAAATTTTCGAGCTTTTTAAAACCGGCCAAAAAGTTATTGAAAATTGAAAAACGGTTCATAGAACAATTGAATTTGATAGTTTAACGGTCCAGGAAGGTGTAAAATAGCAGGCCCAAAAAAATTTTCATAACTTTGAGCCTGGCACAAAATTAAAAAAAGGTATTTTTTTTCAGGTAGGTTATTTTAACAATTGCATTACGCACAACCGGCCATCCGATCTTAATGGATCTTGTGGCTCTCTTGTATTGCAGGCAAGTACTTTTCTACAAATGTATGGCCTGATTGGGTTATTTTTTCATTGCCAATAAATAATTTACAATTACCTTGTTTTTGCACTTTCGAGCATTTTAAAGCAAACATTTCAAATCTACGGATATCGGACCAACTCTATCTTGCAGCAAATTAATATGGAACAATTTCTAAGCATACATTTTTTCTCCTAAATGCATGATTACCGAGTTATATGCGATGTTTCCGGGAAGAAACTCAATTTTTATTCACTTTTTCGTCCTTTATCCAAATGGCACACCTTTTCAAGCTGGCGCATCTCGATATTTTCAATAGGTATACCATTCCCTTTAACCACCAAATAGAAAGCTCTTGTAGTTTTTGTACGACGACACTCAAGAATTCACCACTTGTCCAAAACGGATGCACTCGATTGGTTCAGTAAAATATGAGTGTCACATAAGAACAAATTCACAGCGAGTTTTCAAAAATTTCAGATTTCAGATATTTCAAAAAAGATAATTTTTTTGAAGAACTTTGACCATCAATAGCAGAGGAGCCAGACATTGTTTGTAAATAAAAGTTAGGTCAGATGGTCTTCTTTTGATGCAAAGAATGCCGCAGTAGCCTTTTGATTAGGGGCTTTCGGGACACCCTGTATATTTAAAAGAGTGTCACCTGGGTTACACCGCAAGCAGACCCCAAGTCGCTTACTTTAAATTAAATTTCCTTGTATATTACTACTACTGGAATTTAAGTTCTCCCAAATACTCTGAACACTTTTCATGTTTCAGGATTTATTCCTATCTGTATCGGTTTGGGACATATTTGCATTTTTTTTTTAATAAATGAGATATACAATCCTTAACGTTGTTACCGATACTTCCCAAATAACAAAACATTTTGCACTGGGAATTTGACGAATCGTTAAAAAGGTGTAGGTTACTTAGGAAAGTATGTATCGCGTCCTACTGTTATACAGATTGTTCCAAATAGATGTCATCGTTTCATTTAAAATATTTTAGAGGTTTAGAGCAGAGCTGCTTTGGCAAGACCTGAAGTTTTCGCAATAATTTTATTTTTTGAGTTACGGTTAGCAGCTCATATTCGTGGGCCGTTAATTTCAATTCAATGTAAATACATATTTAATAATTTTGAATTAATTGAATCATTATAATTACATTAACGTTTAAAACATATATAAATCTGATTAATACATAACGCATTAATTCACCAAACGACTCAAATATAGGGTGCATATGGCGCGTTGTAAATGCCGATGCAATTCAGGTAAATCGAACTCTCTCGCACTGTTCAAAATTACGATTTTGGAGTTCTGTACCTCCGTTAGGGGTATACTGTAAGAATTTATTTCATATGACAAAAATCACATTATCTGCGGAAATAACGATTAATAATATAAATATGTAACAAAATACCTAACGAAATTTTAGACACAAAAGGTGTGCTGAGTTATAACATATTAAAAATAAACTGGTTAATTGGACCTATTATGCTCACTTAAAAACTTTCATTGCGCGTAAGCGGTAAAAATACCAATACGAGCGTCGCAGCAGGGGAGGATTTTGTTTAAACATAATCGGGATTGAAGTCACAGTGTAGTTCTGCTTAGCCAACGCGGGGATATTATATTACATTTTCAATTTTCTTTTCACTATATTGTTTCTTATCGATCTAATTAATGTTTGTAGTGATTATGTTGATACCATGGGCGCTAACCAGCAGGAAATATACTTGCTTTTGAAAGGTAACTGTTCTATTAGTTCATATTTATTTAGATCTATTTAAACTTTTATTTAGCTTGTAAAACATTATTTATATAGTTTTTTTCATTAATATAAAGTTTATTAATTGAAACGAAATCGTGACTCATGTAGTTCACTAGGTCAAATAACCTCACGGTAAGCTACTTTCTCACCAAGGCGATTTGTAAGAACTGAAGCTGTTAATATATACACAGTGTTGCTTAATAATATGTGCTCTGGGCCTTAACTTTTGAGCTACAAGGTACCGCATTTTTTAGAAATATTCATACTTTTATTATGACTACAGGTATTTTTTGTGGAACAGTGCGCATTTTTCGTGCATTAAAAGGCTGTGCAAAATATTTTTTATTCTTGCTAGTGGCGTTCTCGGCGACAACAGAATTCGGAGTGTGCAGGATTTTATGATCAATTTAAAATTAAAACATCTCAACATTATACATGCAAATGACAGATGATGAAAAAACATTTGTTCAAATGACTATCTGAGCAAACTATTATTAAAGAGAAAAAGTCTGCAGCAAAATTGAAAATTTTATTTAATAATGGGCGATATTTCAGTATTAAGGATGCAATCAGATATTAAAACTTTTAAGGGAAAAAGTGTCAATGTTTTCAAAGTAGTTAATTTTAAAATGTTGTTGCTAGATTTTATAATTGCGGATAAAAAACCAAAACCAAGACCAAAACTCTATTGGAAATGTTTATTAACTGAAACAAAATCGAATATGGATAACATTTAAGAATTTAACGTTGTTTGAATATGCACTAAAAAGTAGTAGAGTTGTATTTAAAAAGCTTAGAGCTTTTGAGACCCCAATATCTGCATCATTTTTTAAAGTTAAAATTGAATGATACTAGAAACTTTATCAAAAATAACATTTTTTTAAATTTTATTTTTGTACTATTTAAGTAATGAGTATATTATCCAGTAATAGTATTATCTGGATGTACTATATAGGTACCTACTATAACAAAAATCAACATATTTCAAAAATATTTATTTGAATTTTTTGATCTAAATACTTTAGGAAATTACTTGACTTATTTATAACGTACCTTCAAAAGTGTACAATAAATAAAGAATATCAGGATATATGGAAGATTCAAAGGTGCAAGAAAAACGCATTATTAGTAAATCGAAGCATTTTAAAGAGTTATCTGACGTACCCTATGTTGTATGTTAGTAAAATAAGTATCTAAATGATATAAAAAAATTTGAACAGTTGAAAGCTGCAAGAAAAACTCTTGTAAGTGGTAAATTAAAAGAGGACGCTACCCTTACCAAAAAGCCGCTAGATGCAATAAAAATTCCGCAAAAAACGCAGTAAAAATTTTGCAAAACCTCAATATAAACTATGCAAATTCCGCTAAATAAAACCGTTCTACTGCACATGCGAGCAGTATAAATGTTGCAAAATAGAAACTACAACCCTGGTTGCCATCTACTTCTACAAAATGAAATCCCCTAAAAGCTCGATTTATTCTCAAAAACTTCAACGCCATTCAGAGGCTCAATTTATGAAAAAACAAGCGCAAATCTGATTATAATTTTGATCTGCACCATCTGCAACCTAAAGGGTCCGGGCTAGACGGCAAAAAGACTAGAATAGTCGGACGGATCCTGGCCGCTGGAATTCCCTATCACAAACCGTTTGTAAGTAATACGTAAGTGTTAAATTTGGAAAAACAGCTCGAAATCTAAATAAGTAGGCCAGGAACAGATGCAGGGCGCTTTCCGCTAAACCACCACAAAGTAATAAATAAAATTCACCTACCTTTCTGCATTTTGCTCTGGATTCTGGGAGGGTTTTTAACCTTCGAACAAAGCAAAAGTTCAACAGAAAAACAGTAATCATGATTTTTCATACTTTGAATGCAATACAAGACGGGTTCGCAACAGAACACCCTTACCTAAGTTGTAGATAAGTTCTATTTTGTTGAGGCGGATTCATTTCTTTACAAACTGCTTGCTGGGTATTTTACCTCAAAATTTTTTGTCTGTACGAAGTAGACAGAATAGACAAAAAATTTTGAGGCGAAATACCCAACAAGCAGTTTGTAAAAAATAACACCGTTACTTCACATAAATAATAAATAAATTGTAAATATTCATAAAAACAGTCTACTGCGAAAAACCTAATTATTTAGTATTAAAAAAACCAAGTAAAGATTATAAACATTTGAAAAATTTTTGAATAGTATTGAAAAATTTTTTACAATAGCATAGTTAAAATTTGAACATTTTAACCACCCCTATTTGGAAGTTTAGCGTATAATTCGCAGAAGAAAATACAGATAAATGGCGTAAATTAGCATCCAAGATAATCAAAAGTGTAGTTCACAGCTCATTTCATTTTACAGAAAAAAAAACCCGATCCAGAATCCAGAAACTTTCTCGTCGTTCATCGTCGAACGCAGCAATATCATAAAATACAAGTCAATAATATGGAACTAAAGACTACATCCACATGGCAACCAAGGGCGGTAAAGTAATGCCAAACTTACCGAAATGTGCATCGAGTCACCTGAAAAAAAAAACATTCTTTAGAATATCAGAAGTTTAGTCCAAAACTTAATTACTTGAAATAGGGAAAGGAAAGAAAGAAAAATTAGAAAACCTTAAAATTCTTCTTCTAGGTTGCTTATGAAACCTTGAACCAAAAAAAAACCTTGTCCTTTGAAACGAAACTCAATTCAAGCTAACGGATTTCGATAGATAGAGATCCTTACCAGTTTTATGCAAGCTGATTACCATTTTCTACCCATTCATATTCAAGAAGCTCGCGCTACACTTAAACACACAGTGAAGATCGACTTAAAATTGAAAACTTTAATCCTGCAGGTAACGAATCAAATTCCACATCAAACGGATTCACCGAACTTGCCTAAGTGGCATCAAATCAGTCTATATATCCCGTTTATGAATATGATTAGAAAGGCACAAAGGTCTGACGACATATTTCCCTCATGGTGTTTGACAAACTGACAATTTAGTAAGCGTTTTGAAAAAAAACTCTACGAATTAAGGTTTTTGCCACATTTCCAACCCCCCGACCTACTGAACTAACGTAATGATCTCGTAGTTTGCTTTATCGTCCCTTCGATGTGTCCTTGTATTTACTTTACAGTCCGAACTCCGTTTTTTTGTCATTGACAATGTTGTTGAAAGCCTCACTTCATATCGCAATATTTTCAAAGAAAATTTTCACGATCAAACTCGTTTGGAAGATCGCCGTAAACAAAATAGCTTACTGCTGAGAAATGTTTATCTTTGGTTGCAAATATAAACGTCTCCAATAATGCGGCTAAATCTACACTTTTATGCTAAATTAAATTTGATTCGTCTTTTGCTCGATTTTTCTAAAACTTTGTGCCTTTTCAGCTTGATATGTTGTGTAGAAGCTGCCTACATGTCAGATTCACATTTAAGCGATGCCATCCATGATTTGTAAATGACTTGATCAGCCCTTCGCTCAGTTTTTATGAAACTTTCAGATTGTGCGGCTTGATATGTTCTGTAAAACCGTCCTAAAGGCAGATTCACATTCAAGTCATATCATGGTTTATGAATGCTTTCCTCTGCTCCCATCATTAAGACCACCGGAATACTTAACACGGAATAAGTTTCTTGCTAGAAATTAATTTTAAAAATTGATGTTAACGTTTCGTTAGGAAATTTGCTATCGTTCTCAAAATATACCTAAAAGGAGTATATTAATAAATTGTTTAACAAGGCTAAATGAATGGAAATCTGTTTTTTCCACATTTTTTACAAATACATATTTTAATTTTAACGGAAATCACCCGATAATGGTGAAAAAGGAATTGCAAAAGTTTATATGATGTATGACCTAAAATCATTTGTTTTGTAATGAATCTATTTATCACAAAAAATCACAATAGAAGTTTTAAATTTCAATAATTATCCAAATTCCTTTATTGACAAATGTTTTAAATTCCAAAATTAAAACATCAATGTAATTTTTTCGATCATTGAGGCTACCGAAATTATTTTAATTTGGAAAACATTTAAAGAATTGAGCGGACAATATGGGCTTTACCTTTGTGAGAAGAAAACCCATATAATTCATTCTTTCATTCCCTTGAATTATGTCAGTTCCAGCATCAATCATCGCTTGCATCGCATATACTACAAAACCAGTGAAAGACATAGATAAAGCTGTTTAAAATAAAACAGCTGGAAAGTCAGTCAGAATTGTAAAAAAAATAAAACTGATCAAAATTTGTGAATGGTCTTAAATGTACCCAAATAATCCTAAAATAGACAAAACTACATTATTTTTTACTAATGCAGTGCTTTTCCGTTGCCTTCTGAATCTTCTTTCTGTTGAGTTAATTAATTCAGGCTTAGGGCCAATTTCTCGGTCCTAAAGCAAGGAAGTGCGGTACCAAATTGGTTTGGCAGAAATCGATAGACAGAAACAGACTTATGGAACAGAACTTCAAAAATATTATCAATTAAGAATGTTGCTTTTCCTATGATGATATGATGAAATTAGTTATAAATACAAAAAGGTTATAAATACGGAATTAATCACTTTCAACTTGTCCTTATGAGTTTCAGTATATCGACTAATGAGTCAAAAGCCCAAAATAAGAGCAGAATGACCATTGCCTATCATATGGTAATAAACTGAAACAATTGAATACTTATTGTTCATTTGGAGTAAATAAAACCATGTAGTAATTCCGAACATTTTACTTAAATTACATTTACAGATATATACGAGTATCTTAATAGAAATATAGAGGAAATTGCCGCGACGCCTGAAGATAGACAGTTAGCTGAAGAGTTGATTAAAAGATCTAAGAGCAAATTACAAATTATTGCATTAACCAAAAACAAGTTGACAAGAAATCCTACCCTCAAAACTGAAAATGAATCATGTGTTAGAATATCAAAGATCACTGTGGACGGTAAGTTTCGTTAAAATCAAATTTAATATATACATATAATGCATTTTTATATTTGCAATTTAGAAAATCCACCGCTTCCATCGAATAGAAAACGATTACGATTTCGGATACAAAGATCCACTTTCAAATCAATATGTCCGTTTAAGAGTAAGTACTTAAAACATTCGCTGGATTTTTACCAAAGCAATTTCTAAAAAAGAACACATGCAGTGATGGGAATAATTATTCTGTTCATTATTAACTTTTTTCGTTTCAGATCAACCTGCAAAAGAGTTACCAAAGGGAATAAAACAGGGTACATTATCGATGCATAGGAAAGTATTTTCAATTGATCGACTGTCCAAAGTATTTGGTGTAGTTCACGGAAACTGGTTGCTCTTGTATTGGACCGAGAAAAACGTAAAACCTTTCCGTGCATTAGATTTGGAACTTTACGAGGCAAGGGAAGACCGCAATGATGCGAACAGTACGATGTCGTTTACGGTTTTTTCACCAACGATGTCAAATAAAGAATACAATGTAAGACTTTCTCGAAATACACATGGATTTCAGGTATGTGAATAGTAGTTTTCTTCAGTTTCTTGCGATAACACACAAGGACATGCTGCAATGGGTTGCCATTATAAATGAAACCCATGAAAGACTTCTGAAGATAAATACACAGACTGGAGAACATAATTATGAAGATTTAAGGTACTTTGAAGTAACGGAACAGGAAGGAATTTACAGCGAAATCAATAAGTACGGTTTTTATTTAAATTATCATTAGCCTCATACGAATATCACATATATAATTTACTTATTAGCAAATCAATGCCAGCCTATGAAGATTTAGATGAGATAATGAATACTCCCCCCAAACTTCCTGCAAAATCAGCCAATCTTGTGCAGTCTGCCAAAATTGATTACAACGATCAAGAAATTTCCAACAGCGAGCTCAAATCTAAAGCAACAGAATTATGTGAAGAATTGGAGCAGCCCTATGACGACGTCGTACTTGACGAACTTAATGAGAGCATAATTGCAAAAAATAATTTTGTTGACTGTTCGCAACCTAATTGTACTATATCCGCTATTGAAGGAAATAAAAATAATCAGCGTCAATCTTCTAATGCAGATCGGGACAACTCCGCATTAAAAACCCAACAAATGAATGAAAATGGGTTTGAAACAGATGAAAGCTATATCGAGATTAATTCAATCAATTGCGAAGTTATAGGCATGAACGTACAAGAATTGGGGGCAAAAGATATTGACAACGACTATTCTATAACTTCATCTCCTTTACCAGAAAAAGAAACGTCCGGGAACCACGAAAGTAGAGATGAAAAGGTCGGAGGAGAACCAAATAGGAGCCAAATCAACAAAGCTTGGAATAATTTAAAGAGAAACGCTCAAAATAAATATCTGAAAAGTCCTCATCTAGATAAAGGTAAAACTTTTCCCAAGGAAAATAGTTCTAACCGAACTAACACAAGGGGTGTGACTGATAAAGCTCTGACACCACATCACACAAGTAACATAGTGCAAATAATTAGAAAGAAATTTGTGCCAAAAGAGTATTCCGGTTGTTCCTTAGGAACCTTTTCGCGCAACTCAAAATTGGAAACATTTCAAGCTCGCCCGCAAAGTAATTGCAATGAAGCGAATAATGTGAAATACTTGTGTAACACTACAGCTAGCAAGTCTAATGAATAACAAGAAGAAGCTTTCTCGCTATTACGAGCGCGCAAAAAGTGACCAAAAGACACTGACAAATTAATAGCGCTTTGAAAATATTATCTAACCTGGCAACAAGTAAAGGAGTTTACAGATATGTATATGCATTGGGTGGACGAAGAAAGCGTGACTTTAATATGTGCTTAATTTAAAACGACATTAGGATAATTGTATAATCGAAGGTGTCCTTTTTTAGGACTAGCCATCAAGATAATTGCAGGCTGGCCTGGATTATCTGTCTAGTCCGGCAAATATTACCAAGTGTCTGGAATATTGGACATTTATGTCGATCTTCAACTTTTTTAAATTTAACTCCGGGATCTTCTAGATGTAAAACAAGTCCAGTCTTAAAATCAAAATTTCGTTTCGTATAGCGTAAGGGACGACATAAGTTCTATATTTCGAATGGGACACTCTGTATATTATCGTAATTTTCTGTTGAATATTGGTTTGTGACCATTTTATGCTTAACAATTTATAGGGCTACGTAGGCTTTGTTTAAAAATTACTATTTAATAATATTAAATAAAATTTTTAATTATCTTCAAAACAGGTCTGCCATAAAATATGTATTATTACTATTTAACGTTTGTGAATTAGCTTTGTACAGAGTAATTTAGCCTATTTTATGTAAAGTGGCTTATGACATATTTTCCAATATACATAATTCCAATTATATTCTGTATATTAGGATATCCAAGGTTACCAAGCGTGTAGATGGTTGAAAATGGCACAATAGATTTTTAGTTGTTTCAAATCAGAAAGCTGATCGGTAAATAAACAAATTAATATTGTAATGCAGTTTTACTCGCACTATTTTATCTCCTTGGGCAATGAGATCAAATTATAGTGATGAAATTCAGAAGTTCAGAACAATGTAATTTGCGGAAAGTGGATAGAAACCACTTTTTGTGGATACGTAGCATTAGTGCGACATAAAGCTAATAGCAAAACCAATTTGACCAAAAGGTGAGACTTTCAGCAACGACAAAATTGTAATTTACTTAGCTAACTTTTATGTATAATCATCATATTGGATTCGTGCAACAGAGAATTTGTGCTTTTCACTATGTAAGTAGTTAAAGAATCCAAGCAAAAATAAAAAACCAATCAAACTGAACAAAACCCAAATTTTTCAGAAAAATTGAAAATGGGTCAAACATTTTCATGACAGTTAGTTCCAATAATTTTTTGATAAATTTCAGTTTTTTTCAAAAACATAATGTCTGACTGTTTGCTTATTTAATAAAACGAATCATTTTAGAAACCGCACTTGTAACCGTTTCTACATCTAACAATGGAAAAATGTTTTTCTGTAACAGGAATTTTACAGAATTTTATTATAATACACATCAAACTACAACATTACGTACATCTCAATCGCCCGTATTAAAAAAAATAAGTTTGACCTAAAAAGAGCACATGACAGCTATATTACTTTGTTATAGCACTAACAATTAC
>NW_026017110.1:55674294-55782227 GCF_020466585.1 Dendroctonus ponderosae | reverse complement strand
GAAAATAACAAAAAAAAGGGGGGGTTTTATTTAAAAAACCAGAGTTGGTAACTACCACACGTTTATGATGCACCCTGTATATTGGAAAGCAATTTTAAAATGTGGACCTTTTAAACGTGAAAAACTTTCGTTGGACGAATTTTCTTGTAAACTTCATATTTACTGAGATATCGCACTTTGACGCACTAATGAGCAACCCTGTATATATATTAATCTATTAATAATAAATATATATCTCCATTAATGTTTTCGTATTTTCTTACATTATTTTCGTCAGTTTCTACATACATCCCGTACAAAATATACTGAAGCTATACAGGATGTTAAGCTATACAGTAAATAAGCGCATTAAATTTCAGGGGGACTGAAACTACATGGAAAAGTAATGACAGCTTGCCTACGATTAAAGTTTTTCTTAAAAACTGACGATGTCATATTGCTTTGAACGGAATATTGCGGTCGAGAAAAACCTCTCTTGCCTTTTTTTCATTTTGGTGAAAAACAGGTCAACGCGTATTTATTTCTTTAATACATCAATACTACAAAAACTATCAATAGAATAACAGTAAACCAGAACAACAGAAAATAATAGTAATTCAATTTTTAATACCCGCAAAGCTACAACAAATGTTCAAAATGACCCCACGCAAAAAACAACATCGTCAGTTTAAAAAAAAACTTTAACGCACCGTATCTGGGAAATCGAATCATTTGTGGACATACGAATCATAGCAAACTGTCATTATTTTTTCATGCAGAATCACCCCCCGAAATTTGTCGCGCTTATTTACCAACACCCTGTACATTAGAATAAAGCAGATGCTCTGTAGCGATGGCACAGCGCCGCGCAGATGCGTTGGTAAGGGGTTCTGCGCACGTTTCTAAGAGGGTGTGAATGCCCGCGACTTTGACTTTGGTTAGTCCTTCAATGTAAACTCAAATTCTAAAGTGCTAAGCCCTAAACAAAACCACCAATCGTTCTCGTTTGATGGAAAACATCTGTATGTATTCAATAAAATTATTATCACATTTAAATGAATGCCCTCATTAGCCTTAATTTAGATTCATAATTCACATTTCATGTTACATTGTGTGAGTGTAACTTAGAAATTTATTACAAAGTTATGTCGTTGATTCGTTATATGTTTTAAAAAGTATGTATTCATAAAGCTGAGTCTTAGAGTTCATTCTTTTTTCGTCGATGCTAATCACCACCTTCAATTAGTTTTTAAGTTTCACCAATTTCTGCCTTAGTTTCTTTAGGATCGATTAAACAGCTGTAGATTCAATTATCCATGAGGTTTGTTTTACAATATGAACGGTTTTGTATATTTTATATAAAGGCATTCAACAACTATCGCTAATGCAGTATTCACTTCCAAATAATAATTATTACTTGTTAGTATACGCACGTAAGTACACATACTGAGGGTTAACTGCATGGGACATTAAAAATTATAGTTGATCTTTCAGTGTTAATAGAAAATTTTCACTTACATGTTTTGCAAAATACAAAGAAAAATTTATCACATTCGTCAAGCTCGAAAGAGACAAAGAAGCGAATTATAAAATGTTTTGCAAACATTTCAAGGTCCTTCTTAATCGCCGGGATGTTGATAGGGTTAAATTTCTGAATTATTTTTAGGACATCCGCTTACATAAGGGATGAATACTCACTAATATTAATCATTAATCGAGTTAATTATGCAAACCAAATTATTAAAGATGCCACAAATTATGATCCGTATATTTGATGTTGGCTGTATAAAAAGTGATTCCGACATACTTTTTATAGGTGATAGGGGACATAAAGACGAGCATTTTTTCTCATTACTATATGTAACAACCGCCTCAGCCAATTTAAATAAAACATTAATGGTTTGTTGCTAACCAAACTAGGCACATTTTCGATTAATTACATTTGATACGAGGCAACTGGTTAATTGTGTTTATAAAAAAACACTACTTGGTAATTTCAATTTTGGATTTTTTTTACAGAAAAGCAACTAAACAGTCAGTCAACTTTTTAGCCACAATAACATGTGGTCAAAAGAGTTAGACTTTTGCGCCCATTGTTCGAAAGTGTTAACCTGGTGAGTTTTTTGGGATTTTAGGCCGCCGTGGAAAATAATTTATTTCTGACGTTTCACAAGCACGAGTGGCTTGTATTTTCAGAAGTGGTTTGCTCAGTACACCACCTCTGAAGATGAAAACTCACCAGTTTGAATGGCAAGTAACTAGATTTGTAAAGAAAGTTTAGGTACTAGATAATTTATTATATGGTTGAATTTTATGTCTCAAAAGCGAATCCTGATTTGTATTTTTAGTTGTTTTACCGAAGAAAAGGTCCAGAATTACAGAACATTCTACCTAGTGTTAAATTTTTACTCAATAAATTAACCGGTTATCCCGAGAGCACGTCCTTGAAAAACTGTTTCAATGATAATTGATCCAAGAGATGCCTAAAAATAAACCAGAAATATAATTTGGTTCCCATATTCAAGACTTAATTTCACAATATATCTTACGCCGCACTTCATTTCAAGCTGGAAACAAGGGAAATGAAACAATAGAAAATTGGAATTGAATTTTAAGTAACCAGCAGGGACCGTGTTAACTTTCATGTAACGTTTTAATATACGAGATGTGCCATCCTATTTTGGCCACTCCTTTATTTAAATCGATTTATTAACGTTAGGCGTCCAAGCTATGGTCTGATGTATTTTTCTTTGATTTCACACGGGAAACTTCAAAAGGATGAATTAATTTCGATTTTCTGATGAAATGAAAAAGAAAGCTGGAAATTTGGCGACAACATTTAAAAATAGTTCCATACATAATTTTTATATCTTGGAACACCGACCGTTCACAAAATATTACTATCAAGTTAAGAGTCGAATTCTTCTGTACCAAATTAAATATTTTCGCTCTGTTATTCATTTATTTGTATTTCTGTTGTTTTTTTCCATCTAATCTATGATATCAATAATAATAATATATTTCAAATAATAATCTATCATCTAATTGTCGTGTCCTTACATTTAAATAATCGAACACAGCGCTGATAACCATTCGTAGTATTGATTTCTTTTTTTTTAAATGATCAGATAACTAAAGAAAATTAACTTTGTAATTCTGTGGCAACGCAATCAAACCACTTTTCACAAAAAAGGTAAGCTAGAGATTAGAGATAATACCTCATAGAGGAAAATTAAGCCTGGAAGCTGAATGTGAACTATACGAGGTGCCTTAAAACTGGTGTCTCAAAATGTTAAGGGTACACATTTTATAATGAAAATTAAAGCAGATTTAATTGTCGACCCAAAAAAATCTCCGAGCTGAATGTTGTGATGATACATCAGCTTTTATAAAATATATTTACTGGAAACTAAAAAGAATATATATATTTTAGCATATGGAATTTGTGGTGGCATTTTTTGCGCACCTTTTATAGACATCCCAAAATCGGATACAATAATTGGGTCAATAATATGGAAAGTGATTTTTGATTATTTCTCTTAAAATAATACTTCGTACATTTCTCAATCTCAATTTCTTCTTCAATAATTTTCAAAAGTCGGGTAGTCAATTTCATTCTTATGAGGCCACCAAAAGTGTCTGGCTCTGCAAGGTCGGGGCTATTAGCTGCCCATGTTATTGTTGTATATCTTGCAGTGCAGTTTATTCTTTTTAATATAGTGGGCATCAGCCACAATAATTAGAGGGACGCACTACTTTGCACAATTTATGTTATCTTAAATAATGCATCTTTAGAATTTATCAACGTTTAATGTTGCTTAAAACTCTATATGTTTTCTTGTATCTGCTAAACTCGAGGACTCCGTCGTTAAGCGCATTAATTGTTCTTAAAGCACAGTACAAACATAAATAATATGATATTAAAATATATATTTTTTATAAGTTTTTCATTGATTAGTTGTTTACTAAGTATAATAAAATCTGCTAGGGTTTGATGCTAAGTAGACGTGTACATATTACATGCACGTCTTTGAATCGTGAAGACGGTTCATAGTTCCGCAATCGAATCTTTATATTTTGAAATAAAGAAATGAAATGAAACAAAGAAACAATGCCATTGTCTACTCTTGAAAAAACACATATATTAAGCATATAGGTCTTGACGCCACTGTTTTAAAAATAAATAAAAAACTATGATCACTGACGCTCTTATGGTGATCCATAGTTGATTATATATAAAATTTTAATTTGCCCTCATATTGATTGTTTAAATTGGTTGTGAAACTCGGTGCTCCAACATATACTAAACTAAATTTGTAAAATATCAGAATAATCATCCTTTTCTCAAACAATCGACCCTAATTAAATTCATATTTAAGTTACAATAGGATGCTATGGTCCTATGCAAGTAAACATCTTATAAACATCAGTGTGTTGATACATTAATGTGTGATTAAACAATTAATGTGTGAAACAGTGATTAAACAAACTGCATATTTTAGGATAGCCTGCTATTGCAATTATTGTATTAATTGAATTATGTTGAATTGAGCTATGCACGTATAAAGTTTGATAGAGAGAGATGTGTCTTTCAGAAGGACATTAAGATAATTTAATTTGAAAGTAAATACTGTTCAATGTCAACTATTGAAATTGAAAAACACTTGAAATTAAACGTAGTATTGTTTTCAAATGATTCACTGCTGGATGAACAGTCGCAAGGTTTTAGAATGGTACCGTTAAAGTTATTAGCGATGTAATTTTCATTTAATGAAGATTTTTTGCATTAATTGTGTTATGATCTAAATAAATTAAGGCCATATCCTTGAATGAGATTTAAAAATATGTCTACTTGCCGATTCAATAAAAAATCGTTTAATAATATACATAGGTTGACTTCTGTATACATTAGTTTAAATCAATAATAATGGAAGTTTTAAAGAAATACCCTGGTAGGATATCAAAACATAAATTAATAGACATCTTGAAAGAGTGTTGTGGAATATTAAGGTAATTATTAAGAAAAGTATAATAAAATAAACAAAAACGTTAAATTACTGCCATAGCTGGGCCGCATCGGAATTGGAAATCTGGGATTGTCCTAATCGTAAATTTCACGTAAAGGTTATTGTATGTAAACGAACATATCATGATAATGCATCTTTCCAACACTTAGCTGGTTTTGTTACTTACATATTTATGATTCAAACTTTTTGTACTGACGCATATTTCACTATATGTACTATGTTCACATTACTCACAAACCGCTTAGATATATCGATTTTACATATTTTTTATAAACATAGACCCTAAATATTATTTCCATGGAAACAATTAGTTTTTCAACTCATGCAAATTCGCCTGTTGACTCAGTCGTAAAAATACAAGTTTCGTGTAATTACTTTCGGTTATTTATTCACAGGGGGCAAATTAAATTATCCAGCCAACCCAAAAACTTGCAAATTTGTTTCGCACCTGATAAATAAATATTTTCGCAGAAAAACTGTATGGCTATACACAACTTTAATAATTAATAAGTAGTTTGTGCCTTCATATACGGTATCAGCTAGAAGCAACAGTAATTTATTGTATTAAGAAGACAACGGTATATTGGTGTTTTAATGCAAAAAAGGCGCTCATGTTAATGATATGTGACTGAGCGTATAAACAAATGTAAAACGTTAATTTTTTTTGTTACATTTCGTATCTAAAGTAAAACTATTTCGGGTTGGGTTAGCTTCCGATTTTTTAAAAGAACCTGGGCATTTTCTTAATTCGAAAGAATATGCGAATTTTTATTTTCATCTATCCATACTCATATCATAATTGTTATCAGCCTAAGGTTTAAAAATGTATAAGGATGACCTTTAAAACTGCAAATTTAAAACTAAACTACAATTTTAGCAAAATCAGATCAATAAATTGGTTTAATCGCGATAGCTTTAACAACATTGAGAAACTCAGTTTAATAGAATTGTGTTAATTAAATTTAAAAAACTTTTTAAAACATTTTTCATCTTTCAATATTAAATACAAAAAGCCAGTTTAGTATGCAAGTGACATTAGAAGGAAACGTTGAAGAAGATTTAAACATTTTGCCTTATTCCGTTATGACATAGGTATTATAAATATAAAGCTTATAGTGTTTTGCCTGTTCAAGATTATTATCGACCAAAACAAAAAAAACATATTGCTATTTTATCGTCAAATACCAGGACTACTAATGATGAACTAATTAGATTTAATTAGATGTATTAAGAATTATGTTCGTTAACAAGACGACATTCAGCATTGCGGGAATGTTTAACAGATAAAACTTGCACTTTTGGCGAGGAGAAAATGCTAATATCATTTTGAAGGAAATAACTACATGTTTGTTGTGGCATTCCTGGAGATTACGTATTTTGACCGATGTTTGTAATGGGAATTTGACCCAACGAAAATATACTGAACGCTTATAAAACTAATAAAATCAACAACTTTTTGAATAAGCATTTGATTCACATAAAACTGAATAAAAACAAAATTTATACAAAATATATGAAAGAAATAAGCAATTTATGAATAAATGACAAGAGGCAATGTGGAGACAAGTTCGGGACTTGAGTTTCCATTAGTTGAACTAAGCCTACTTGGTAGATAGACTTTTTTAAATTTTAAATGCAAATGTCTCGTCTATTTATCAACTTTTTGACTAAAAGCTATATTTTGCATATAAAAAGAGATTCACATAGTAAACTTCAGAAGAAAATGTATTTTAGAAGACATATAAAGACCAGAAAAGACCTATTTCTAAAAAATTTAAGAAATGTGCTCATTCACTCAACTTTAAATTATTGTTTAATAAATTCATTCGATTGTATCGTGTTTTCCATGTTCAACAACTCATTTTATAACATTTTAGTGAAAATGTTATAAAATGAGCTGTGATTTTTATAGCGATAAAAAAAAGAATCTGATTAATGATCAATAATGATCTTGATTGCTATTGGCTAAGTTTAATGTTCATTGATTCAGTTCTCTTCAAATTTCATTCTTATCTTTGAAAACTGTGTTCAAGATAGAGCGTATCTATAAATGTACAAATTCACAAAAAATTAGCCTAAGATAAAGCATGTTAAGCAAATTAACACAAATTCCAGATACCTGGAACAAAAACATTGAGACTTGACCTAACTTATCTATATTCAAAAGATTATAATGAAGTCGAAGTATTCATATACGGGTATGACTGAATATTTGATGTATGTTAAATTAGGAGCTGTCGGTGGTACTTTTTTACTTTTAAAAGGACGCACTTTCTTCGTTCCTCATTGTTTGGGCATTTTCATGAACAACACACACTCAGTCTGCAAACCTTCCAATCCATTTTCAAGATATATAATTATTTATAAGAATTATTAACAAAAATATATTTACAGTAATTAATTTTGATACTCTATATTTGCCTTATTATCAACTGTCGGGTAAGGACAAGTTATGTTAAGTCCATTTTCTTCCAGGATGCTGTGATTCAGTTTTGTACCATTCATTATGGGACACCCTGTACATGTATTATTCGTATAATAGGTAAACAACGTACTAGGGCATCCCGGCATAAAGTATTTCATACATATGTATAAGAAAAACAATCAATGGATTTGTTTACAAGGTTTTTCAAATTACGTGCTTCTAAAATTGCGTTTCAAGTAAACAAACTGCTGTAAACAAAATACAAAGTAAATACGGCAGACAATGTAAATTAATTTTGTTTTCATTTAGATCGCTGTTAAGCAGAATGGGTCGAAGTACTCCATTTATAGAATATCCAAGAGTTTCTAAATGAAGAGGAATTGCTGTTTTATTTTGGAAATCAATTGCCTTGTAAAACTTTGCTTTTTCGAGCTTAGAAGCTTCGACTTGGACTTTAATAATGAATAAACGTTACCTCGACCTAAAAGACTTAAACAATCATCAGTCAGATTCAAGTGAATATATATAGTAAAATTTGAACCCATTTGACTTTACAGGGCGAAAATATGTTAACACGTGGGCTTTATAATCGACAATAAACAGACTCCATATTTTATATATCAAACATCGATGAGTCAATTTAAAGCCATTAAATGCTCATTTTGTGTTAACATATTCTTGCCTCACTTTTTACATTTAGTAAACTCAAATATCTGCACGTTACAACTAGTAATTTAGTTTTTAATAAGAAAAATAAAAATAAAAAGGCGATGAAACTCACAAAATAAAAAATAAGATGTTTTCGAGACACAAGAAACATAAAACAAAAATGAATAGAGGACAGCAAAAACCAACATAGGAGACGAAAAATTGGTCCAATCAACTGCGTCAATAAAACTTTCACCATTCACAGACACAATCTGCTATGAAAATAAACACTTAATATATGTAGACATAAACTAAACATTAACAATTTGAAAGAAAAAGTTTATTACATTACCGCTCCAATAACCCATTTACCGCGAATTATATAAACTTTGATATACCGAAGTTACGGAGATATACGGAAGTGATTTCGTATCATTTTCTAGTAGAAAATGGAAAGTTTTTTGTGAGTTAATGTGCAAAAGTGCAAATTTTACGGGAGATAGGTACATACAAGGGATCACCGACATAACTATTGTTTAGTACTAACCGTTTTGTGTGTTACATTTTCTTTTTTTTTTACGTCAAATTACTGAACCATACATTTTTCAACTTACTTTACTTGTATCAACTTTACTCAAATAAGAAACGTGCGTTTTCAGTGGACATTCTGGAATTCCTTTTTCATTTAAAAATATTTGAGATTCACTCATTTGATATAAAAAAATTAACAAATGTCACAAATAAGAAAGTTACGTATAATACTGTGTGACGTCGTCAACTAAAATCTGCGCAGATCGTTCCAAGTATGGTATAAATGTAAGCAAAGTTGCGGCCATTTTGCGGTTTACTCTATTTTCGGAAACAACAGAGTCATTTTGTAACATAAATGGTTCAAAACAAGTTAATCATTTGTCAATGAACATGTATATTCCGCGTTCCCCATATTTGCTTAAAACGAACTTTTAAATGAGCTCTTGCAGGTTAACAAACTATGTTGCGGTTATCAAAATTACATCGCATTGGCGCCGACTACAATTGTAATTCATTTTTGTTTTCTCATATTGCTTAAAAATGCATTTCAACAAATTGATGAAACTAGTCGCATTATTTTTCCTGTAAACACCTCCAGTATCTGAGCCAACTCTAACCGAAGTAATTTTGGGATTATTTTCTGATTCAGATCATTTCTGCCATAGAGAAGTAATGTTTTCAATTCTTAAGAATTTTCGTGTTTAAAATAATACATGTAATACATAAAAATCAGATGTTGTCAATATAGAAAATAAAAAAATATAAGAATCTTCAATGTACATTTGTAAATGGAGTAAGTAAGACAGTATTTTGGAAATTAATTTCACTTCATTTCAAGGAATATACAATTCCTTTACCCATTTTTTCTACTATCTGCTTTTCTCTTTAAAGGTGGTTTTTATGTCCCACAGGTCAAATGCTCAATTAAGACTTACAAGCAGCATATAAAACGCCCATTAAATAAATTGCTTCAAGTAACGTCGGACCGACACAGTTTCTGATATCATTTGAGCTTTACGTGACTTCCAACACTTTCGTTTCGCCATATCAGGTAATATTCCAATATTAAATTTTGAGCTCAATGTTGTGATTTAGCAAATATGTTAGCTATCACTCGTAGGGAAGCTGATTATTGTTCATTATCTAGTTAACCGGTTATTTGTCTAAAATATATTTAGAAGCACGTATATCTTCTTAAAATGTATTTAATTTAGCTTATGAAGTACCTACATAGAAAATCCGAAGAGAAATTAAATTAACGTCGATAATTGCATCAAAAACGCTATACTTAATATAGAATAATAATAATAAACTTATGTTGTACCTAAAATTATTCATTGGTTTATTTAGCAAAATTTAGCAGTTTGGAAACTGTATGCAGGGAAACTAAAATCGAGGCGGTTAAAAAATATTACTTATTTGGCCCAAGATCATCGTGAAAGCATGATGTATATGCCTAGTATGTATTTACCAGAAAAAATAATTATTTAATATTTTAAGTCACTTGCCCTCACCTTTTCTTCAAGTTCCAATCTCATCTTTCAATATGAATTGGGTTAGTGCTATCAATAGAAGTAAATTTTCTTATCAAAAAATATGTTTTTAGACAAACGAAATACCAACGTACATCCCTTGCTAATTTCTCCCTAAATCAAATTAAATTATATTTTATATTTACACTACAATATTTACACCAATACCATATGAAACCATTTCAATGTACCGATATACCAACGCATTAAAATGTATTAGTTGTAAAAATCAACATAATTCAGAAATAAACGAAGAAAACATAAAAATACAAGCAAAATCGAAAGTAACACTAAAGATTAGAGAATCAAACCCAGAATTTTACAAACGTTGTGAATGTGATATACTGACCCAGCAATAATCAATTGTAAGGAAAAATGGGGCATAATAGAAAAGTACATAGCAGAATCAAGAAAAGGTTTGACGAGAAATGCAACATTTTGCAATGAGTTTTGAGTGAAAAAATACAATAAATAGCTAAAATATTAGGGATATTTTAATATAATACATTTATTGAGGAGTCGGTCAAGATTCTTCATAACAATTTAATGGGGCTCAAGAACCATTTCAATTTACTGTATGAGCAGGTTTGATTGAACTTGTTTGTGTACTATCGTTATATAACGATATTTATCGCCAAAAAAATGCCATTCCAAAACCAAAGATATATTTTGTTCCTTATTGTATAAACAAGATGGTTTTCATTGAAGTTTTATAGTAAATACTAAAGATTAAAGAATCAAACCTCAAGCTGACAACATTAAGTAAAACTAATGGCTGTATAATATGACCTAAATTTCTAAACAGCAATAGGTTTATTTCGTTCAAAATAGTATGTGAGAACTAAAACGTATGAACTTGGAGATCCATTTGTCAATGCCTAAATGTTTTTGTTTTTCAGGATATCTATTTTTGTAGGTGATAATTAAGCAGCAAAAATATTTACCAAGTCAATATACTCATCGTACTGTAATCTGATAATGCAATGCAAGTAACGTCAAATTAAGTATGCCGGTAAATAGATTCAGAAAATAACACAAACTGAATATTTGTAGATAGTAGTCAAATTGCTATAGCGTGATACATATGCAAATTATCTTACATTTGCTTAACAATGAAAATGAAAAGTGATTTGAGGGAAGAAGGGATTCTGAAAATTTAACTTTTCGCCAAGCTATAAAACTTATGGATATTTCAATACCTCCAATAAATAGTAACTAGTATGTATATTTTCCTGGAAGTAAATAAATAACACCTATTCAGGTAATTTGGAAATTTCTTTAATACAAAATGCTCGAAAGTTATCAATTTGGCGTCACTGTGACTGATCTTTTATTTTTATTCAATTTTTTTATCTATTATCTCATTATCATCCGCGTGTTTCCATAATCAGACGGTGCTAAAATCACATTTAAAATTCAAGGAAACTACATAGTATTCATCGAGCATTTCTTCAATCTGTTCATGTGAACAAAGAATGGTAAATAATGCGGAACGCGGCAGATAATACATATGTTGATCACTTGAAACAGTAGTTATCATTACACAAGGATATTTTTTATGACATGAGATATGCTTCTGCTTTCATAGGTGAGAATTTGGTAACCAGTTAAAATAGCACCTGAATAATTCAGAATAGGAAAATAACATTTTAATATGGAATTTTTTGTATATTGTCTGTACCAATTATGTTTTGTTTTCAAATCGGGCGGCGTTATTCAATTGATCATGCAGTTACGTTCTCGTTGTATCTGAAGCGTGTAAAATTAAATGGAACAAAACACCCATTTAGCCAAAATGATACTGCCACATACCTATACATATTTCTTGTTCAAGAAAAAAGTTTCTTCCTGTAGTCACTATTACTAAGATTACTCAGATATTCCTGATAGACAAGTTTTTTTCAAGATCTGTTAGTGTCTATATTATTTGCATAAAACATATAGGTATTCAAATCATTGTATTATGATTTTGTGGAACGGTTCGTTATCGAACTTTGGAATTAGACCTTCGGGAAATTATGATTTTTCTCTGGTAAATACTTTTTCTGACATAAAAATAACGTCGAAAATACACTTGTTTGTAATGATTTATGCTAACTGGGTTAAGGACGTGAATATCGACTTAATCCATGAAATTAGATGCTTGTTGAATAATAGAATTGATATCACGTTCCAATTGACTCCTCCTATACGGTAGTCTTTTCAAGATTTTTATATCCTCTATAAATCCACCTGCATCGACTTAAAATGGTTTATTAAAAACCATGATATTCATGTTGGTTGCACGCTATATTATGTACTTTCCTCTACTGACCTTTGGTTCACGCATGTTCTTGTCCATTTTTGGGCGATTTTATACTGGAAACATTAAACAGAATTTGGAAAGCGAGGCAGCTCTGGCTCCCAATATTCAGGACATTAATACATTCGTGTAACAAAGCACTAAAAAGCTTTCAATTCTTTCTCTTCTAATAGTTTAAAATTGTCTAATGATATTAAAAATTGTTATTTTATGGAGATTTTAGTACTTTTTACTGAAAATAAAAAGTACGTATGATATTTTGCCCGTTACGACCCACATGGTGTTTCTGAATGAAAACATCTTGAAAATGTAGTTTTCTTTTTTCTTGCATTATGCTTAGATATATATTTTTTTATATTGGATATGGAAATTATCCTTCTTTGTGAGCTCCTCTTTTACATAGTGTGTAACACGTTCGGGGTCTTAGCATTTGCAATTTATTTTCATCATTCATTCAATTTGCATCATCAGATTACTTTTTTAAGCACGACCCTGTATGTTTGACATCATTTTAAGTATACTACGGCTCCTAGTAATGTAAGTTAATTAATTTGATCAACAATTATGTATGGATTTCATCAACAAGTACTGAAATTTAAATAATAACAGAAACATTAAATGATAATAACATTCAATGCTCTAATTTCTTCGAAAATACCATTCTGTTTTCTGCATTACATCGAAGTATTTTTTTAACACAATTTATAAATTGTATTTTCTATCGCTCCAGACAAATGATTTTTAAACTTTTGTGCCAAAACTTCTTAGAGAAACACAAAATTTGTCATTATTTCATATGGCACAAAAATAAATATCTACCTGATTCTATAAGGCCTACTTACCAACATGTCTGTAGTATTTGTTAACAGTATTATTAATTAAAAATTATTAGCTTCCACTTCACATTACTTAATCTTACTTTCAATCTGGGCCGCTGTTACAGGGTTTTTACAATAAAATTATTTCTAAATACGATATAGCAAATAAACGATTAATGTTTGAGAAAAAACATTTTACAATGGCACAACTAGTAGCCTTTAGGTTTCATTAACCATTAGCAAACACACAGCTCCGTAATTGAATAAAAAGTTGATAATTTTCTGGTTTCCACCCCTCTAGCGTTTGAAGTAATGTAACTAACACCTTTTGCGAATGGTGTTTCTTGAGGACACTCACCTTTCGAAGTTTTCTATGCCAAATCTATATTTTGCTCGTTCTGGATTTTTTCTAGGCATATTTTGTATTAGTAATTTGTGTTAATTCTGTTTAGCATTGGTTTATTGCCTGCTTTTTTATCATATTAAGTATCTATCTCCACCAAAATGAGAAATTTAAGAATTTGTTGAGAAATGTTTAAAGCATTGTTTATTGCCCGTGCAGCATCGGCATGATGGAAGGTGTTTGAAACGTAAAATAAGATTGCGAAGCCCGAGTTCTTGTAGAAAAATTCCAGACCTCAATGAGCGAAGTTATCGAAAAGTGTTTCCAAAAACAGCACGTCGTTAGTAAAGAGAGCATCTACGAGGCATATTTTTTAACTTCGAACGTGACGGGAATGGAGAGTGGAAAGTTATTGAATTTCATTGAATTTCAGTCTGATATGAATGTTGTAGAGAATTAAAAGCTGTTGTAATAATGTCGTACATGATTTAAATTATTTTCAAATAAACAGAAAAATTAGGTTTTAGAATATTTTAGGTTTTCCTCGAAAAATACCTTGTGTCGGAATTTTTTTCATCATTAAAATCCCAGCTTTTACTTAATATACCATTTCATATATCGGACCGTTTACGACATTCCAATGCTAACACTCGAATTTCTTGCATCTTCGTATATTCGACAACCAAACAACTTTGTTTTTTACAGTTGTTTAACCGTTAGCAAGTGGAAAATTTAAAGGCTTGAATAACTCAAAAAAATCATTTTAGTGCTCTTCGAAGAGACTCAGTTGAATGTTTTCGTTCAATTATTAGCTAATTTTTCGTTGATCTCTTGCAAATAAGTTTTGGCCCCTACCCTGACCATTCCAAGTACCTCATAAAAGTTCAATGATTGCTTGCTCTTTCCTCAACATAAAAAGAACATAAAAATACGCTTATAATAAAAAAGCTTACTTGATGGCTTTAGTAACACCTTCAACCTTGACACTGAAAAAATGCACTTTTGGAATATTTCTTTGCAACAGACTTTTAAAAACATGTGAGTTTTCATCTCCCAGCATCCCATCCAGACCAATCACTCCTTGATCATGGAACGTATTTGATTTTGTGCCTACTTTCTATATAATTTTTTCTGATTAATTGATTAATAACTCATCTTTTTCTGAATTAATGTTTTATTAATATATCTGTATATGATGATATGTGTATCTGTAAGACACACGTTCCTGACTAGCCCTGATTTCAACAGTGTGTTGCAATTAAGATGGTCACTTCTCATTTCCACCAAATTCTACTTAAATCTTTAATTGATCCCAATGATGTGATATCATCTGGCTCAAGCGCTCTGCGTTGCCATTTGCCAATAGATTTCTTCAGCTCGTATTGATTAATATGGCTATTTATATATACGTTTCTAACTGATATTTATCAGAAATCGAACATTGTGGCAACACTGCCAGTAAAACAAAGGTAATATCACGCAACCTAAGCATGCACATCACTGAACAGAGAACACAGAAACAAGCTTGCGAGTGTAAACAGAAAACTTCTGTAAATAGGCGTGCAAGTTGAGTGAATACGAAATTCCAGGTTAGTGCTTCTAGGAGAGTGATTACAACAAACGTTTTTTCGTGTGAACCGCGATTCGGTTAATTTGTATCAATTTTTCAGTGATTTGTAATTAATAATAAAACAATC
The DNA here is from genome assembly GCF_020466585.1 of Dendroctonus ponderosae. Taxonomy (NCBI): domain Eukaryota; kingdom Metazoa; phylum Arthropoda; class Insecta; order Coleoptera; family Curculionidae; genus Dendroctonus; species Dendroctonus ponderosae. Next base: position 55,766,925 of record NW_026017110.1, on the reverse strand, counting down.
TTAATTATTCTTGCATGCCATATTTCCGTTTATGATGTTAACTGAGAGTGCTTTGATTAATTTTAATCATTCTTTATCTGGGTAAGCATACAACTTTTTTAAATTTTCAAGCTGATTTTTCCTGAATATATTAATTAATGTTTGATGCAAACGATGCAACTAGAAATATCTTGCAGGTTCCAACAACAATTCAACTACCATTAATTGAGCAATTATAATTTTTAAAAAATTTATGACAACTATTTATTTGGTTCTTAACTTATTTTTAACTCGATTGTTTTCTTTAACTGGCGAGGATCAGTACTACTATTTTATAAAGCCTTATCACCAACAAGCACATTGTTTTCAATTAATAATTTATGCTCATTAAACATGTATGGTTGATTAGGAATTTATAATAATATTTACAAGTTGTAGTTGTAGGTCATGAACATTATTAAGTCATCCTTTATCGAAATTGATTTATTGCTGGCTTAATTTATATAATAGAATAGTCTCGTATCACATTAATAGATTCAAAGTACCATGATTTTCTCTTAAAATAAAGAGCAATATTCGAGCACCTAACATATAAAGAACTAGTAATTTCGTTTACAATGCTCAAATAGGTACGAATTTTGTGTATACCTGATGGTTCTACCCTTAAAACGTGGTTAAAATAGTTTACATTTAAATACAACGCTTTTGAAGGCCCACTTTAAAATGCTAGTAATTTCTTTAACTCCGTTTTTAATGCTTGCTGTCCTTCTCAAATTACACTAAGTATTTTAAGTAATATTTGTTTTGTATAGTGACCTGATACTAACAGTCGCCAAATCTCAACCGTTTTCTAAAAATAACGAAATTATAATGCCTAATCTTGCAAACTCGTTTCTCAATTTGTCGTTTAGTTTTCTTGATTTCCACTCGCAAATTTTACCCAACTTTTTGCAACGTCTTTGTTAGGTCATTTTCCATTCATTTTTTAGACTTGATTACTTATTATTTATAAACGTATTTCTACTTTGTAACTTTGTATTTAGCTTTAAAAATCAGCAATTGGCAAACTAATTAAAAAAATTTCCGCTAACGACTGGCCGACGACTTATTTTAATGGTTCGTTTTATGAGCTGTTGGAAGGAAAATTCCATGTCTAGTATGAAGCATTTGAAGGTCTGTAATCTTTTGCAACTTGCATAACTCCACATTCTCGTCAATTCTTTGTAAACCACGACCTGCTGTACTTAATCTCCATTTGCTCTTTTCCGGTTGACTCATTTTGGACCATTAGAAATCAATTTGGTTAGTTGCACGTTTTTTTCTCAGGACTAGTGCACTTTTTCTGCCCATTAGTTTTGAGATTGATTCTCTTATTTCCTGGACAATTGCGAGGTTGTCAGTTTAATTATACGTATTTATTCATTAATATTTTCCCTGTTTACTAGTACTAGTTTCTAGTTAAAATAATTAATTTCCTTAAGCGAGTGTTTGTTGGTAGTAGGTATTTGTCGCTCTCATTGCTTGTTTACCCTTTATCAATCTGAATCTACGCGCTTGTGATTTTGGACGGTGGCCTCCAAACGTACTTACTCATTTAAAACGGAAACAGTTTTCTTTATGGACTTTTCACCTTATCGTCTTACTTATCCACGTTTATATTCGCAATTGGATTACTAATGTGATATTGCCGCTTAGGCTTGTTTACTTCATAATTGGCCAGACGAGAAAGCTGTCCTTTCATTCTTTCTTGTCTGGTAATCGCTGACATTCCACCGATAATTTTTCATTACATTTTTATCACTATAAGAAATACCACATTATATTATTAAGAGAATTTATATGTAAACCAGAATATAATGGGAAAGCTAAAGAAGTAGCATAATTGCACGCATACTTTTGCAAAACAAATTTAACTGATTCAGATGTAATTACGTATAGGTTATACCTAAAAAATTAATGCAAAGTAAGCTCAAACTGGAATTAAAATAAGTAGGGCATTGAGAAAAACTTGACTGAACATTCTCAAGTGGCCTCTTCAGGAAAGATAATGTAAAATTAGTAAGATGAATAACTTATTTTGAAGATAAGTATTGCATGCATGGCTCTGGCTTGATATAAGTAGTAATTTTATTACATATTGTTTAAACCGCTAAAGCACTAAACATGTGCCGAGCTGTCGCTAATTTCAGACTAGGTCCCAGCTGACAAGAGCTAATAGGCTCGAAACCGGTCCTGGGGGTTCCTGAGGTTGGCGAACCTCGAAATTTGCACTATCCTGCTGATGTCTTATTCGGATCATTAATGCCGACGAAATCCTTGTCGTTTTGAAATGGAATATTTATAACCAATCACAAAATATCATCCGACAGACACATATTAATATAAATCTTTCTCAAGATTAGAATTTTATCGAGCAACGTCACATGTCTTCATTAATGTCACACTGAAAAAATCTCAGGTTTCTCTATTAACTGCCGGTACATGTTTATTACCAACGATTATTCTTCCTTGCAGGTCTGGCAACATGAATAAACTGTGTCGGCAAGTATCAATTGAGTCACCGGGACCCATTATTAAGGACTGCGTCTTCAGCTTTGAAGTACCAGTTCCAGATGTTCCATCCAAAGGAGCCCGCATTCGGGTAGTCTGCGCAGGTGCCTGCTATCGCATGCGCACACGAAGCACTTCAACTTCTAGCATGTCTTCCATAGAAGAAGCTGGTTACTCCCCAGCGCATCATGGTGTTAGAGATGGAGCTCTTTTTCCTGGCTATGAAGTGGCTGGAGTTATTGACGCATTGGGCGCCGATGCCGCTGCTAGTGTAAATAGTGCTTAGTTTCATAATTCAGCAAACGTGTGTTAATATGTCTTTCTCCTGCAGGAATTCAAGATTGGGAGTCGAGTAGTGCTCTATCCCTATGATGGAATTCCCCATGGTTATGCGGAATACATTGTGGTTCCTTCTTTAGATTTCTTGGTGCATGTTCCAGACAGCCTTCCTCTTGGGGTCGCTGCCATGTTACCAACTGGTGCTCTATTAGCTAAAAACGCTGTTCTAAGCGCACACAAATATGTTTTGAAATTATTTGAAGAAAAAGCTGCTGATCATGTGGTGCGCATTCTGATTGTCGGCACTGGAGGTCTTGCTCTATGGGCTCTAAGAATTGCTCAACATCATTTTAAAGCTCCGGAATATATTGACCGCGTAAAGATAACAGTTGCAACATTGAAGGACGAAGGCCTTATGAGGACTGCTGCTGAACTCAAACGGTAATTTTTAAATCAGTCATGAGATCAAAAACGAGTTAAATATGTAAAGAGTGAAAGAATTGCTATCATTTCATCAATGAAGATCCATTTTTATAACAGGTTTAGTTATTTTAGTTAATAGGTTTTAGTTAGTAGGTTTGGTTACGTTTAGAACAAGTCCTGATTATAAAAACCGGCACACCTTGTATAGGCGCTTGCATAAAAATGGCGCCTTTCCAAAAGTTAAAATTCAACATAATTTAAATAATATTCATACAACTAAATAATCCATGTTGAGTTCAATAACTATAGTTTTCGATTCTACGACGCATCTCAAGTAAAAAACCCTGATGTACAATTTTAATTTGTTTGTTTCAGAGTAAACATCGTCCAATGGAATGAAGATTTATATGAAAAGCAATTAATTGAAAGGACTAAAAATGCTTGCAACGGATTAGTTGACATTGTCATTGACTTCGGTACCACATCTAGATCTTTGCATAGATCTCTACAATGCTTAAATGCTGTACGTGTTTTTGCAACAATTCAAGTTGACTATATTTTTTAAGCTGTGTTCTTCTAATTGAATAATAAAATCAAATATTTGCTTATTTCTAGGGTGGAGTTGTTTTGGTTAGTGAAGAAGTGGCTGACCGTCTTTTACCAAAGTTTTCGCGATTGATTCATCAAACAAATCAGAAGATTGAAGCAGTGGCAAATGGATCTATCGAACAACTGAAGGAATTGGTGAAATATGTTGCGGAAGGAGCTATTATTCCTCCTCCTCACACAGAATTCTCGGCTGATGAAGCCTCTAAGGTGGTTGAAAAGCTGTGTCACTCCCAAATACCTGGTAGAGCAATTCTGCGTTTCCACGACATTCAGTAAATTATGTTCAGTAGAATAAATCGAATTTTTCGTGGAATATGTATCATATTCCGCTTCACCTTTATCTATTTATGATCTTTTTTACCAAATATATCTTTTGTGATTGTAATATTTCCACGTAGATTAAGTAATTATTTGGTTAATACCCTGGGACAAGGCACCTTATCAAAAGCCTGTTCGCCATTCATCTGAAATTATATTGAATGTTTTTTTCTCCACCAGGCTAGTACTTTAAAATTGTGTTATTTGGTAAGACGCTTATTTGTACCTTTGGCATTGTGATAGGCTTTGTTTTAGTAGTCTAATATTTTTGTAAACCCGTTTCTAGCTTTTGCCTACCTAATTTGAAGATATGTAAGCAACTACCTTAAAAATGAATGAATCGGCGAGTGTGATTAGTTGGGTAAACAGCTAGGTGTGGAGTAGAAAGTTGTACCTAATACTAACAGTATAATTCCTCATCTATAAGTAATAAAATGCTTTATGAAAAATTGTTTAAGGATGTATCGTAAGTAGTAGAAGATTGTTATATTTTTTATTAATTCCTTTTAGTTTAAGTCTGTTCTAATAAGTTTCTATTTTTTGTATGTACATATAAAATATACAATAAATAATAAATCTATGTTGAAATGACTTTTTTTGGCGAACGATACCAATAAAGCATATCTGACACAAAGTGACTATTCTATTACGATCGTATGTTAATTCATAGCTTTATCAATGGAAATGCATTATCACGTAATATTTGCATTTGATTAAAACGGCTGATCCAAATCCAACAAAGAAAGTAATTTTTCATCCTAAAAGTTCTGAAAGCTAACTTCAGCATTTCAAGATGAAAGCTGATGACCTTACTTTTGGGCATTGCCAGATTGCAGCCACTGTTTCGTATCCTTTAGGGATATATCCCCGTAAATAGTTTAATTAACTGAGCTTTTTTTAGAGCCAGCATTAAGTTTAGAGTATATGTTTGGAACTCTAACTTAGTTAATATAAATGTTGGATCAATTCCAAGCAGAAATTATTCTGTTTTCTAATATCCGAGTAGAATCCTGGAAAAGTGAAATTTTCTGGATAGTAAAGTTTGACAACAGGGCTTTCAGTCAATTTTCAGGTCACTCTTTTTTCTTTTCAGTCGTTTCAGTTCACTGTTTACTCTAGGGCCATGAAGGGTAGTGATTTTTCAATATTTTACTATTTTTCTAAACATGTGTAACTGAAAAAAATGTGATAGTTGAACAGAAAAGTTTCTAGCTGAAATGGGATCTGGATTGTTTCTTGGGGCTCTGTTTTGTTACCTGTTTCCCATATTGCTGAAAGCTGAACATGGTAGGTGTAAAGTTTATTTTTAAATAATATTAGTATTTATGGTGACAAATGTTTTTTTTTCTGTTGTTTAATATACCTATTATTTCCAATCGGTGTTCAGGAGGATGTAATGCATTTTTGAATGCTCAGGCTCCTGTAATCCAATTAATATTTATGTATAACTATTGAATTATTGGTACATTATAGCATGAATAATGCAAAGCAAACTTCTGAGAAACAGATCAAATATCTTAGGGGATGCTTTTTAGGTTAAAATAGTCTAGAATTCGATTTTCAAAACTAACATTTTTTTAATGCTAATTACGGATTATATATAATATTAAAACTTGTATAGGTTAAGTGATTTTTTTTTGAGAAGTTTAATTATATTGTTTATATATATTTACTAATTAACTTTTACAACTGCTGATACTATTAACTCTTTCAACCAAGACCCGATTAACCTGTGGTAGGGTTAAATATACCCTATATACCGGGTGATCGCGTTTTGTTGGACAAATTTTGAAAAATTTTGATAGTGATTATATCTCAGACACACCTATATTTTGGATCATTAATACGTGTAATCACTTACCTAAAACCAGAGAAAATTGATATTTTCTATCAATCTCTCAAATAAATCTCAACATTTTATTCTTATTTCTCAATTAGAAACGCGGAGTATTCGATTTTAATTGGAGGTAGTTTACATTCGGAATTTTTGCTGACGGTTTGCAATGCCTCGCTTAAGCAAAGTTTAATTTCGAATAATAATATGTTAAAGTGAGTTTGAGGACATACCTAAATACTGGATACGTGTACATGCCGTCTCTATTAAATAGATCACTACAAAGTTCTTATTAACACCAAAAAACCTCAAAGTTAACAGCCACACTAACTTGTCATTAAAATCGCTCGCATTTGCAAAAACAAACCGATCAAGCGGTTTCTTTGCGACGACTTATGATTGGGTAACTTATTGACATTATTTGGCGGTACATTCAAATGAAATATGAATATTATGAATATTAATTCATCTTTTTGTGTACTTTTTGTATGTGTACTTGTGTATGTATAGGGTGTATCGTATATAAACGTAAGTTTAATACTCTAATATAATATTGCATTTAACTATAATTTAACTATAAGACAATAAGATACAAAGCAAATTTTAAACATGCTTTTTGGAAAATTATGTTTTCATGTTACTTTCGGATCATAATTTTTAATTTTGGTTAACATAACTCGGACTAGCCATATTCAGATCATCTTCCCTGTCGTTATTACTTTCGTATAAGCTGGTGGTTTTCTTTATTTCAGAAACTTTGTCCTCTTTAGCACCATCTAAATATTACTCATTCCGCAGTTTTTAAATTACTTTATAATCATCGTCTCTTCCTTCACAGGTGGTTTCTTGGATTTTTCATCCATCAGGTACAAACTTGTTGGAGTGATATCTTATTAACCATTTATTCAACTTTTCTCGCACAAAATGTTTAAATGGTTTATTGATAACTGAAACTATAAGATACGAAGTCGGTTAAATTAGGAAAAAGTTGCTTAATTTAGGGGGCCACATACATGGCATTTTCGAAAATCAAGTATTTCTTTTATTTTTTCAGATATTTAGAAAAAAGTGATGTTTGGAATCTTAGGTCTTTTTAATTTTTCAAGTAATTTCAAATCATATCAAAAGACAAAAAATATTTTCTTATGGCACCCTTTCGAGCTCTACAGGACGGTGTTTAGTTTATTACGTTACGTTGTTTTTGAAGCTATGGTCAACTTTTCTTTTTCATTTGCACCGGAAAAACGCACATAACGTATAGTTTTACCAATAAAAATAAAATTAATTTATAAAGAAACAATTTTTTTAATGCAAGAACCGGTGCAAATCGTCTGTGTAATACATCGTTGCATTCCCTATTAAAGAGATATCTAATCCGTAATATTGGTGATAGTTTCTCAGAAACAAAACGTTGAAATACATTTTCAGAAACAGCATCTTGTACAGCTCTAAAAGTTGCCATGCGAAAGTATTTTTTTCTTTTTGATATTGTTTGAAATAACTTCAAAAATGAATATACATACATATTCTAAATAAATATATATTTTTGAAAACGCAATTTAAGATTCCCATGCGATGTATTCTTATCTGGGACGCCCTGTATGCATAATGTTACAATATTGCAGGGTTTTTAAACCAGGCAATCCCTTCATTCCTGTCTCATCGATCCATCTTTTTTCTTGGCCGTGAATAATAACGCCACTAGGAATTTCATCTTTTGCTAATGTTTTTCTCTTCAATATTTACGATGCGTTAGTTTTCTTCGGTTCGCGCAAAAAGCTGAAACTACAATGTACTGACTTTCTTGGTGAATTGTTGTTTTGATCCCTGTTAATTTAGTGCATTTTGAATCTACAGTCCGATTATAAAAAAACATTAAGTTAGATTGCAATTCACTCATTTGCAATTTGATTCATCTCGAAATAATCTTTCCTTYTTGATATAACAAATCTATGGAATTTTAGATTCGAATTKTGTCGGCATTTTTTGGGCTARCGTGGTATAAATAATCCATGTCTCTTCATAAATCTAAAGCACCTATCTAAACACCATCTAAAGCAAAGCTAAAGCACAGACGGAGATCCGAAAAATCTAAAATTCCATTAGCAGTTGCCCATCTTTTAGCTTCAAAAATTATCATTTTCGCAAAAACAGATATTCCCATAYTTCGGTGCTTCGATTGATTGTTACAGAATTGTTCACTTGTAATTCGAACTCGATATATATATTCTTCGATCTTTGCTGAACAGTTTTAATTGTTCTTCTTCTATTCTCGAACCATTTTCTATGTTGATGGTCGACTAAAATGTATTTCTGCTGTTGTTTCTATATGGTTTTGTCTAATGATCCCATTTCGTTTTTACCTCTAGCTATATGAAAGTCTTATTTGTTTTACTTTGTCTTTTGCTAATTTTMGAATAAAAATTGAATCAGAATAATAAACTAAAATGTATAGGTATAAAGATAAACCGCTGATTTGCTCACTTGATTTTAGATAACAGGCATTGTCCTACCTTCAGTCGAATTTAATATTTTTCGTGCTATAAGACGTACGTCAAATCTAAAGACAATTTATTGAAAAATATGTTTTAATATTACCTTCGGACCACATGACGCATCCAAAATTTTACTCCACTTTTCGACTTGAAAGTTGCGTCTGATACTACGAAAAATACCTTAGTTGGAGCTGTAATGTATTATACGTCTTTATGTTATTTTCCATAAAGTTCCTGCATTTTTCCATATTACGACCACAATATACAGGGTGATTTTCTCTTTCTTCTTTCTTCACTAGTATGCTTTCCATTGTAAATCTATTCATTGCTAATTTATGCAACCGTTTTCAGAAAACAAAATATTGCGGAAATTTTTCAGCAAATATGTTATTCAGTGAGAAGCAGGGCGGAAGCATTTACGTAAACGGGGTATTTTGCACAATTTTTACAATTGATATTAGGTACAACATTAGGTTATTGTTGTATGTTGATATAAATTATTGAATCATAATTTCTGAATACGTGTATGGAATCAATTCTTGTCTAATGACTTATTGCATATCTACTTAATTCGTTTTCTTTTCATAAAATGTAAACACCAGTATTTTTCAAACTCACTGTATGAAAAATACTATTATCAATTTTCTAGTAAGATAGAATCATGTAAATATCGGCTTATCATCAAAGTAAATAAAAATATTGCTATTCGAGTCGTATCGTCAATAATATTCCAGACTACACTTGCTATATTAAAAATTACGACAACTTCAATAGCTAACATGAAGTTTTGTATTTTATTTATATCCACTAGCAAGTTGCTATAATGTTCAAATTTTTTATAATTGGCAATATCTACAGCTTTATGTTTAGATTAATACTGCGTCACTAATTAAAAATTTTAATAATACATCAACGTGCTTATTTAATTACTAATATTCAAAGGTGAAAGACAAGTTTCTAGAGTGCTGATTAAGGCTTAATATCTGATTTTTTGCTACCGAATTTTGAAATTTCTAGTATTGTCTCTTTTTAGCCCTAATTATTATTAAGATATCACCATATATTTTCGTAATTTGAGGTTTTGAAAAATTGCAATTGTTTTTGCAAATATTTTCTTAATTCAATTTTTTTTTGAATGGTAGAACATTAAATTTTAATGCAGAGGAAAAATAATTCAAGGCATGTTTTCCTTCTTAACCTTCTTATAAAAGTTCTAAGTTTTAAAAAACAATGTCCGTCTCTGATAAAGAATTCGAATTTGTTCTAACATCCCATATCTAATAAGAAAAATCAAAACGTTTCGAGACAGAGGCAAACAAATTCAAATTCTTTCAATTTCAATGATAATCGAAATATTGTAATTCTTATTTTTAAGCTTCCAGTAATCTCATTTCGTCCGAGTATATTGAATTAGCATAATTCATTTACTATCTACTTGTATATTAAAGTACATTCAAAACATGATTTCGCGTATATGTATAGATAGGTATATTTATTTTATATCTTTTAATACTAATTTTAATACTGAATATTTATTTTATATCTTTCTAATATATTTTTTCAGCCTCGTTCTATGGAAACAGTTATATATCAATTCCATTTGAAGAGTCTAAAACTTCCTCAGAAATCTACTTCAAGTTTAAAACCCGGCTTGCTGATACTTTAATTTTGCTCGTCGCTGGAGTAACGGATTATTGCAAAGTTGATTTGGAAAATGGAAGAATTCGTGTCGTTGTAAACTTGGGATCTGGGGAAGCTGAACTTATATCGCATGGAAATCCGAAGTTGAACGATTTCAAGTGGCACGATGTTACAATTTCTAGAAAAGATGGAAATTTGTCGATGGCTGTTGATAAGGCGCGGAAAATATTGTGAGTTGCATGAATTTTTATGTGATCCTATTCGTTTATATTAAGTTGTATAAATAGTTTTATATTGGATTAGTATATTCCATTATAAAATGGAAATCTTTTTTATATTTTTGCTACTTGTTTTGGACCCCAATATATGGAAGAGCTTTCCGTATAATAATGTTCATAAAAGGTTGAGGAGGCAAATAACGCAATGTCAGGTGATGTTAAATAATAATGAACAACCGTACACAAATCTCTTGCTTTTAAAGCCCTCATCGTCGTATTTCCTGCTTACGTTTATCAAGCCTGCTTGAAATTTATAACGATGGTAGGTTTTCTAACATTATGAAAGCTGCTTTCACTGGAGATATTCTGCAACTCCATGTAGGTGGATATGCGAGACGCAAAGAAAATTATATATATAAAATAATAATAATGCGAGAGTAGATCCAAAGCAACATAAGAGATTGTAGTAGAAAAGGGCAAACAACTCCATTAGTGCATGTAGAGGAAATATGCCAACAATTAAAAAGAAAAGAAAAACGATACACCAAACATCAATTGTTTTGTTGCAAAATATTCAGGACAATTCAAGAATCTTAATTTCCTATCGCGTATTCAGAAGTCAAACACACCAAGTTTAGAGAGAGAGAGAAGTCTAAGAGATAATTTAAAGTTGGCTAAAAATTTAAAAAAATGTGCGGAAATTATTGAATTATTGTAAGTGCCTTTCATAAGCAGCGAATGGCTACAAGCGGTTCGAATTACAGAACATGTATTTGATGTTTATTTAATTATTGTCAACATTTACTTTTTCAGTGTAACTTATTGCGGTATAATGAGATTTTGAACTTCACATTTAAGTAAAGTTTTTTAATTATCGATTTCAAGAACGGCTTACAGATATTACGATGCAGAAATAGAAGAGCATGAATAGGTTTTCTCATATAGAAAAATGTAAGAAAATTTCTTTTTTATCCTACATTTGTAGCATATTTATTCTTATAATAAAATAAAAATAAATTGAACTATTTAGTTTTCAAAGCCTGGTAAAGGCTTAAAATATTAACGTTTAGTGCATTGATTTTCGTTGTCAAGTCTTTCCCCTACTCAAAATAAACTTAACGTTGACTTGGTAGTTGCCGGTTTTCTTGGCACGTTCTGTACAAAGGAGATGTTTCCGCAGAATTGCATGAAACTGGTGAGTCTTTCGGGCTTCTGGGCCGTCGTAGAGAATAATTTCTTTCTGACGTTTGACAAGCACGAGTGACTTACTTACATCTTCAAAAAAAGTGACGAAGCGTCAGAAATAATTTTATTTTATTATTTTCCACAACGTAAAAGTCCGAAAAACACTAGTTTACACGCTACATTTCCATTTAATTGTTTCTTACCCACTTCAATTAATCATAAATTGCGGTTCTTCGAACTTTCTACACACGATTAAACAGCAAAAAATACCCAAACTTGCATAATGTACATTGATTTTATTAAATTTTTATTTACATCATCGGCTTCTATAAATGTGGCTGAATATGTATTATTTTTTATGTAGTAGCACTAACCTATTTGAAAATAAGTATGTGTATTTTAAAGCGGTTTCAAACAATCATCGATAATACTTACGACGTTGCTTACTTCAATTTTTCAAAATTTATGGAATTTTTCTATACTTACTTGTTGGTATATTTTTCTATAATTGCTAAAGTAATAAAATTTGATTTTACTTTATTATATAATGTGATACAACTTTTTTTCGATCAGTTACGATAACCGAAATTTTACATATCTATATTATGAAACTGTTTTAGCATTCAAAAATGAAAAATGTTTAAATTAGTTGTTCAACTAACTTAATTCGTAATCTAAGAATGTTCAATTTCCGCTTTTACATTTAAAATGCCTGAGAACGCTTTCAGGCTTCCTCCCGAATAATCCAGAATATTTCGGCACAAGTTTAACAGTGTCTCTTTTACGACAGATGTAGTTAGAGGGGTGCGTCACCTGAGAATGTTATAAATTTAAAATTAGATTGCGGAATCGATAGTATTTGAATAGTGCTACACAAGGTCACGTTTTTTTTATTGAAGCAATTGATCGTTTAAGAACAAATAACGGATTTAATTTTGCGCTATATGATATACATTTCTAAAAAAATTAACTAATGTACACAATACTCATATAAACGTATATAACTGCAGACTTTAAATTGATTCCACAAACTATTGGTTACGTGGAATATATTCTAACATTTCCATTTGATCAATAAATACTTTAATTTGTTAAACATTAGCTACTTTTTGTAACAGATACTGATTACCTTAATATTATTGTTTGAAACAAACGAATCTCTTACTACGTACTTCGGTCAGAATAGAATTATTCTTAGTTCCTTCTTTCTTTTATCCTAAATTGAAATCCATCATTCCGTATCCGCACAACGAATAAAATATTGGATTACGAATGGCAACGCTATAGATAAGCATTCAATAAAGCTGAGTACTTTAAGTCCAAATCCAGATTAATTCTGAGTTTTAAGTGACATTTTTATATTTTTTTTCTATCAATTCACAGCAGAAGCAAAATAACTGTGGATTTGGGGAGTAATAAAAATGTGAGTTTAAATTGATTTTATTTAGTCCTTTGCCAGACTACACTTTTTCAGCTGGGCCGAAAAGCTCTAATGAAATATTCATAATATTTTATACAGCTATCATGCTTGGTAGACGTGATACCCGATATAATTTTTCTTTCAACTGAATATTTTTAAATATACCGTTTAAGAAAAAAAATTACTGTTTTGATAAATAAATGGGTTATATGCTGCATATTTGATTTCTTTTCAGGTCATTCGTTGTGGTGTTTGCTTTATTTATGCATTCTAAACTCAACGTAAAATTTTAATTCGAATCGATTTTCTTTATTGATTTACAGTTCCAGTTCCCAGCTGAACTAATAAGACTATCACTAAATTATCACTAACTGATGTATCAAACACTTATAACAGTAACTAACTTTTAATTACAGCACATAAAATAAACGATTAGGTTGTACCGATTAATTGTTTAAAATAAACTTATTATAGATACACACTGAGACGCTACTTTAAATAAGACTATAAAATCAGTCCCGATTATTTTACGACCGCGAGACTAGTCCACATTATCGGCAGTCGTATAAAAAAGAACCTGATATTTTCTTGAGTAGACTAAAAACAATTAGAATTACACAATTTTCCAGATTTTCATTAGAATACCTACATAATAAGTAGATGCATAATTTAATGTTAAAATAAATTCAACACTTTTGTGCTTTTGTGTTTAGTAAAAAGTGCCAATAATGGAATTTACAAAAAAATAATTCTCACATTCCAAAGTGGAGGGCACCCCAAGTAAAATTCAGGTTGAGTGGCTTTACAGCCAATTCAAGTTTGAAGCAACCCCATTAACGTGACGGTCAAGAATCTCATTATATTTCAAGCAAAATAAATGTTTTAAACAACTTATAATAACGGCCTTATTTAAGAGAAAGGATTACACAAGTGTGGGATTGTGGCCCGCGAATGTGTAAGTGCAGCATGGCTACTCCTTTAATCTGCGCCGACACCAAATATAGGGAATACGCAGACTGTAGCAGATTCAGCTGCGTAGTTTCTTGCGGGTATTGCTCGCTTTCCCAAATTTTCTACCGATGCATGCCAGTTGTTACTGATATTTTTAATTAGAACTGAAGAATTAAGCGGCTATTGTGGCTGGCTATATGTATATTTTCTTACTCTAATTAATGGATCGCGGTATTTATGTAAAGAAACTACGGTTAATCCATAGAGTCAGCCCCTTGTCCTTCCCATTAAAAATGACAAAGTTCTCTAAAATTGGAATATTTTTGCCTTCTAAGCAGCAAGCGCCTATTTAATAACTATTTTTTTATTGTTTGGGAACATCTTCAAATTGTGTTCTCTATCAAGAACGAGGAGTTCGAGAAAGTGATATTTTTATAACATCTATATACCTTATTACCTTGGTGGACATCCAGAGGAAAGTATCATGTCAATATACATATATTATTATGATTATATTTAAATTGATGATATATTGGAAATCAACCAAATTTATTACATATTCAAGGTAAATTATCTTTTCAGTTCCAAAATACCTGGAAAGCATTACGAATTGAATATTCATTATGGATTATTTGTTGGTGATCATAGGAATAAGAACAATTCCGATCTGTTTTTCGGACATATCAAAACTTTCAGAGGCTGCCTTTCAGGAGTAATGCTAAGATAAATCTGCTATTTTCCAGTTTAATCAATAGATCATAATTCCAGTTAAAATATAACGATGTAGCCGTTCTGGAAACTGCCCGGCAACGCCAATCACAGGCCACGGTCGAAGGTATTACTTGGAACTGTGCGGCCGAATTTGAGGCTTCTTTTGACCAACCTATCAGCTTCGTCGAAGATGACGCATTTTTAGTAATACCACAAAAAACGAAGTTTAAAGATTTAAGTATGAAGATGGAAATCAAGACTATTGTGAGTGATGGCCTAATATTTTTCAATCCTGGAACGGCTAAACAGGATTTCTTGCTTCTTGAAGTTTCCAATTACAGTCTTTCTATAACAGTGAAAGTAAGCGAAAAAACTGTTAAACTTAGTGTACCTAATAAACCAGTTGCTGATGGAAAATGGAACCAGGTGAGTCACACTCCAGATGTTTGATTTTGAAAACGTTCTGCCATAGATACCGAAAATAATATAAGTCATAGTGTTTCTTTTTCTATACCAAAAAAATAATCTCAAATTTATTTTACATTTAATAAATATGTTGCGTATGGGCTGTAGTCATATAACAGCAAATATATAGATATTTATTATGTACCCTTTTGCAATATCAGGCAACATTACTACTACTTGCAGATCAGCTTTCGTCTTTCATCCACCACCATAGAACTTGCGATGAATGAACAGGTCGAATTCAGTCGAAATCTGCACGCGTCTTTAATTCAGCTTAGTGAAATATCGTACATTGGAGGTTTAGAAGTGAGCCGGAAGTTTAGGGCTACTCAAAAAGGTTGCGGATTATCGTGCGACTTAGGCTATAAAGGATGCATTCGCAGCATTTATATCATGGATACGAAACGTGGGCTTCCAGATGCCCAAGTAAGAATTTATATTTTTTGCTTGGGCGCTATGATTTGGAATCGCATATTTTAGTCTTCGGATGGGTTGCTTCCGGGGTGCGTTTGGAGTTATCCGTGTTTACGACATCCATGCCAACCAGGAGCTACTTGTTCTCAACGTGGTCTTGACTCATTTCAATGTAGGTGCCAAAACAACATCGATTTATCATGTGTACAACGAAATTACACGGAGAGTTATTCTGTCTTCTCCAGAGCTGCCAGTCTGGCAACTGAGTTGGAGTTATTAAGCGTTGAACCGTTGGAGGTATAGTTGATGGTCGTGTGTACATTTGAATTTGCATCTTCTACTGGATATATCGAAATTTTCAGGTATTGGAAAGTGGAACTGAAATTATTACGACTACCACGTTACACTTAGTACTCGATTATAAAAAATATGGTATAAAAGACGATGGTGTTACTTTTACGGTTCAGCAAGGACCAGAACATGGCGCGGTTACTGTAGATAGTTGGCCACAAAAGCAGACATTTTCTTTGCTGGATGTCGCTAGAGATAAAGTTCATTATGTACACGATGGTTCTGAGGACCGAAGAGATGTAATTGCTTTATCCGTGTCTTTTTCTGCAGCAGATACTTTTACGCTTCCTGTCTACCTACAAGGAAATTTTAGGTGAGGTTTTATAAAACCTTGAAAATTAATATTAAAATCTTCAAACTGGCGTGTTATGCATCAAACACTGTTCTTCTTGTTAATAGGTTTACCATTATTGTTAACGTTGTGCCAAAAAACGATGCCCCAGTATTTGATACGTCGGAGACCAAAGTATTACGAGTAGTCCAGGTAATCAGTTTTGAAGATTTTAATTCAGCATGTTCGTTAATGAGTGATAATATTTCAAGGCTGCAAAATATGACTGCCTCTACTTATTTTTCTTTATTTAATTAATTCGATGGTTTGCTAACTTATTGTTTTCCTTCTTTAGACTTTTAGTGATTGACGATGATGCATTTTATATAATTTTTGATCTGCATGATAAGATTAAGACTGACGGTAAGTTGCATTTTGTTTGCCACTATTTTAACCATAGATTTCACTTCTCGGAATATAAATCGTTAAGGGATGACCATAAATTAGGTTGCATCATTTGAATCTTTTTATTCTACCGCCAATACTCAGGCAAAAGTATATATATTCAAACCCATGCATGCAAACGCTTCCTTTACGAGATACAGGCCCCAGGTACAGATAACAAAGGTTTTTTTTTCAATTTTTTTTGTATATAACAAATATTATAACAAGAAGTTGCAACAGCAAAACAAAAAAACACTGTAAACAGAATTAGTAACAGTTTGTACTTCAGTCATACGTTATACTACAGATATTTTCGTCTCATTTTTTCTTATAGAATATGCAGTTAAAATTACGCAACCTAATTGCGGGTCACTCTATCCAATCACAACAAAAAAAATCGTATATTCGTTAGAATTGAAATTCCTCATTTATGGTACAATTGCATTCAACCAACATTCAACATTCACTTAGTGATAGCTGAATATATTAGTCATTTTGTACTTTTGTTAGCGAGGTATTTTATTGCGCTTTCTATACTATTCTATGCAAACATGAATTTGTGAAATATCATTGCATTGTTAGAATGCGGCCACCATTAAACTGTATGCATAAAAATGGAAATTCACGGGGGAGACTCAGGGGTGATTCCATGGACGAGAATACTATTAGCAATTGATTCATTTAATACCAATTAATTATAATTTATAAATGTTTCCTATTTTCATCTGCGTATTTACTACTTCTTAGTAAAATGCTATGCGAAAAAGCTGTTTGGAATTCAAAGTTCAGATTCCTTGATAATACTATTTTCCTTAAAGCTGTAATATAGTTCTGTTAACTTATAAAAAACGTTGACTGATCAAGTAAATTTAATAAAATTCAAAAGGCATTTTACAAGATGCTCAGTATTCTCGTATAAAAAGAAATTAGAAATATATGTAGTAGAGATGACTATAGAGAATTGATGAATAGGGAAATCTTTTGAAAGTTTTTGTTTATTTCCCTTTCCAAATTCAGACGCGCGTTTTGGTTTCTGAAAAATCTCAAACAAAACCTCAAAATATACAACATTTTTTTATTACTAGATATAATGAAAAAAGCCACATAAAGCAAAAATTTTCCTCGCTTAAAATTTTTGAATATACCCAAGTACAATAGCAGCATAGGTATTTAAAATGTAACTCTGTAACTAGGTTATTTTTTTGTAGTTTTTGAAAAAGTAAATATCAAAGTATTAAGAGCCTCAGTGAAAAAAATATTTTACTTTGAGAAATCTCTTGAAATTTAAAATGAAAAACGTGGAAACGAGGTTTGAGCTTATCATAAAAGTTTGAATTGCACCTCATGTATGTTATGATTCCATTAATTTACTCATTCTTGTCGCCTTGCTTTGAAGTGACTTGTAATTAAATAGTAAATACATTTTACACAATAGTTATATTCAAAATCGGTTGCTAAAATAACATTTAATCGTTATTAGAATGATGATACCGTTATAAGCATGTTCAAGATTACGCAGATTGAAAGAACCCAATCACTTATTCAACTTTAAAATCTTCAATGTTAAAATAGATCGATCAATGCATTTTTTGGAGTCTATATTTCTTACTTTCGAAAGCAACAGCTTAAAAAATATTACACCGGCTCCAGATGCTCTGAGTACCTACCTATTGGATATTTGATTAAATGCGATTGTAGCCAAAAATTAATTTTGCATATGGAATATATTATCATTACATGTAAAAAAATACGTAGTTATAGTAATTTTTCTAATAACGTATTATAAGGATAGCTATAACCTAATAAACAATCCTTAATCATTAAATCACTTGTATTGAACATTTCAGGGCGCAAAAAAGGTGATAACTTCTGATCTTTTCAAGACTGAAGATCCAGACAATACACAATCAGAATTGGTTTATAGAATTATATCTAGCGAAGTGGGTTATTTTGAACACCTGAGAAAGCTGGGCGCTAAAGTGGATTCGTTCACTCAAGAAGATGTCAATAAAAAGAAAATACTTTTTGTTCACACTAGTCCAGACGCTTCAGATTCTTACGTATCGCTTGAGGTTTCCGATGGCGTTGAAGTGAGTCCTGTCTATAAAGTACGAGTTTCAGTAACTCCGCAAATTTGGCGACTAGATAGAAACACTGGACTTCTTCTTTTGCATCAGACATACCAAATAATTACACCGTATAATCTAAGTTATACCTCAAATGTGCCAAATTCAGATTATAATATGTTATTCAAGATCGTTAAAAAGCCATCTTTTGGAGATGTCGAAGTGGACAGAAGTGCTAACATTTGGGAGCCAACGAAAAGCATAAATATGTGGGAACCCACAGATGTGTTTCTAAACACAGATCTGAAACAGCATAAGGTGCGCTATCGGCATTCTATCGGGGAGCCGCAATTTGATGAGTTTCAATTTAGAACGGCTGTGAATAAAACGCAGTTGTACACATTTCGCCTCACTTTTGTCGAGTGCAAACTACAGCAAGCAGCTTCCAAAGTTCTAGAGTTAAATAGCGTTTGGGAAGCCCCAATAATACCAAAATCTTTACTGTTTGAAACACAACCAACCAAATCGTCTGCATCTATAACGTACCAAGTCATCAAATACCCTCAGTATGGGTATTTATTTTTTGCAGTTTCAAAATATAGAATTAAATGTTTGGACAATTTTACACAAGAAGATGTTTTCTCGGAAAACATACGTTACAGATTGCATCAAAAAGCATTTTCGGATGTAACAGATAGTGTAATTTTTTCGGTGAAATCACCAGGATGTGGTAATAGTACTGCCAACTTAACAGTTAAATATTACCCTTCAAATGAGGATAAATTTAAGGTACAAGTGAATATAAAACAACTGGATGTTGAAGAAGGCATGTCGGCTGTCGTAGATAGAGCCCATCTTTATATACATGCAAATTTTGTGTCCGATTTAATTTTTAATGTCACTTCAGCGCCAAAAAATGGTATGCTGCAAACTATTAATGGTGACAAAATCCGAAACCACACAAGATCTTTTGCGGTTCAAGAATTAAATGATAATGTTATATACTATGTGCATGATGGCTCAGAAACAGACCACGACAGTTTTAAATTTATGGCTCTTTCAAACACAGATGAGACGTTCCAGTATGTAGGCCAGCTCCAAATAAATGTTCACCTTAAAAATGATCACAGCCCTGTTCGAGTAGTAGATAAAGTGTTTCAAGTAGTTGTAGGAGGCGAGAAACTGTTAACTGATAAAGATTTAAAATATATAGATTTGGATATTGGAACTCCAACATTCGGAATTATTTACACTTGCAGAGAGATTCCCAATGGACAGTTCTTTAATATAAAAAATATCGAGTCAAATATTACAGAATTTACTCAAGAAGATCTAGATAATAAAACGATTTTATTCAAACACAAAGGTCCCGAATATGCTAAAGTTCGCCTATGGGTAACCGACGGTCAGTTTCATGTCAACGGAATACTAGAAATACAAGCATCTGGACCTTTCATCCATATAGAAATGAACAAAAAAATTATTGTGGAAACAAAAAAATCCACAATATTAACTACAGAACACGTCCACTACTCGACCAATCTTCACACTTCTGACTCAAGAGTGTTTTACGAAATATCCGGAGGATTGGCGTTTGGAAAAATTTTTGATCTCAAAAATCAAGTTCTGCAGCATTTCACACAGGAGGACATTAATTTGGGACACATAAAATATCAGAATGAGGATCCATCAGGAGATGCCGACGAAATAGGACTAAAGATTCGTTGCAAAGATGCAATTAATGTTGCTCAAATAGGAGTGCTAATACTTCCATCCTCATACTGGGAACCTTTACAGTTGAATCGTCTTAAGAAATTAACAGTTGAAGAGTCAACAAGCGCTTTGGTCACTAAGGATAATTTGGAGGTATGTAATTTTACTTATTTGGTTTTTCTCAACTCTTTTGGGTACCGAACAAGGGATGTCGGTTGTATTTCAGTTATTAAAGATGGTTTTATTCGCATAGTGGCGTTCCGAAACTTATGAGTTGTGATAGCGGTTTGGGCCTAGATTGATTTTTTATTTTCGACTTCAGGGCTTCATTAAGGCTAATTTTGATAAAGATATAATGCTGGCAAAGCGTTGAAACGTTGGCCATTTTTAGATTAATGGGCAGCTGGATTACAAGATTTCAATCTAGTCCCAAACCCGCTGCAACAAGACGATAGGAGCAATAAAAGGTTGAACATGGAAACAAAGTCTAGTAGGTATAATCGAATGAAAATTCTAGGAATTTATTTTTCTATTTGAATTTTTTTCGTCAAATAGTTAATTTATCAGTTCCAAATAAGGGCTATTTTTCAATAAAAGTCTGCTTTGTGATAACGGAAATTTGTTTTTTGTTCAACTTAGCTTTGCTTTTTAAATTTAAAACTGCTTTCCAGCAAATTTCGTTTGTCGATTTGATTGATTTGATTTGATTGATGATAACAATACAATACGATCGGCTTTCTACCGTTTATTGAGGTGCAGCCGAAATCCCTTAATGTGAGTTAGACGTACATGATCACATCTTTTTCACGTAATTATCACATTTGCTGCTGATTAATTTGGTTGGGAAAAATTAAGTAAAACAGTCCGATTTCTGTATATTTCATGATATTAATGACAAAGCTCCTCATTTAATGAGAAATAGATTTAATATAAATTCGAAAGTTGCGCTATTAATTACTATTACTAATTAATTACTATTCACTGTCATTAAACTGTAGAATTCGACTTTTTTTTAAATTATGCGCTGGCTTTTTGTCTAATTATCAGTTCGCAATATCAATTTTTCACTGTAGAATAGTTTGATTATATCTTGTGATTTTTTGGATATTCTTTGATAGTTTGTAAATTAAAGTTGATGTCCTGAATGAAAGCTAAGACATGTTTTCTTGATCTTTTCCTCGACTTCTGAAGTATTGATCATAAAATCTCTATCACCCTGAATAATTGAACATTAATAAAACTCTAAAAACTATGTGTATTTCAGGTTATCCAGCCAAATGTTCCGACATCAATAATAACATTCCATATAAACGAAAGACCTCAATATGGGTATCTGACCATTCTATCAGAGTCTAAAAATGGTAGTGAAATACTTAATGTTGCTGCTTTTTCCCAAAGTCTACTGAACGAAAATAGAGTCCTATATATTCAAGCTGGTGTGAACCAGTCGCGAGACACCATAATGTTTAATGTTACCAATGGATTGGTTTGGTTGAATAATATTCGTTTAGATATTATAATCATTCCCGATTTTTGGTATTTGGGGAGTAACGAAATTATTGTCAATGAAGGTGGTTCTATGCAAATTTCTCCCACGCATCTTTATGTTGAAACGGAATATTTTCGATCGATGCAAGTCACTTTCAAGATAATAGAGAATTTCAATCATGGATGTGTTCAGATCTATAAGCAATGTTCGAAAACAAAATCTTTCACTTCTAACAACCTCACAACAGGCACAGTAGAGTACCAGCATGATGGTTCAGAAAACCTGAAGGATTTTGCCACCCTTATTGCTCAAATAGGCGATAAGAAAAGTGAAAAAGTCAAATTATTAGTTATAGTTGTACCAGTCAACGATAATGCTCCTAAGTTGGTTAATAATACGGGATTGGAAATGTGGGAAGGTGGTACTTCTGTTATCACCAACACTATGTTAGGTGAGAAGACCCACATACCATTCTACGGCAATTAAAATATATGTCATACTCTCTTTACAGCTGCAATAGATGATGATAAACCTAAGGAAACTCTTAAATACCATGTGCAAAGCTGCTGGTGGGGAAATGTTTCTTTAATAACCGATGATAAAACCCCTTTAAATTATTTCACTCAAGAATTTGTTGATCATGGGTTGATCATATTTCAACACCACAGTAAGTACAATATTCTAGTTAATCTTTGAATCTGAAATCTTTGAATTATTAAAATTTTGTTTACAATATTTATACTAACCAAGCCTTGCTTGACATACAATACCTTAAAACTCGATGATTTCGACTTATTTGTTTTAACAAAAAGTCGTAATTTTACATAAAAATGTAACTTCAACATTTTTGTGTTGTAAACCTTCAAATTTATTCGCTTCTACTTAAATATATTAATATAGTTAAGTAATATCATTAAAAAATGTGATAGTAATCGAAGTCTTCTTATTGGCCATCGAATAGTTGGTAATTTTGTAGATTTATATTCCTTTCTATTTCGTGGCTGAATTTTTTATTTGTGAGAAACTAATGATGTCATTAGATGATTATATGAACTGTTGAAGCTGTTTTCACTGCTGTAGCCAGATGTATTATTTTTGGTATTTTATTTAAAATAAATCGGTTTTATCAACACTGCAATCCCGTTCACGTGCGTACGTATGCAGCTATAATTTCAACAAATTTTGTCAGATATTCTAGCGCTGGATCTGGTTCCGCACTTTTTTCAATCTTAAATTATTCGAAAAATGTTTTTTTAATTCCAAAAATATACAAACATTTTACAGCAATCAATGGTGCTTTCAGGCAAAAACAGTTTACTTTCAACCAAAAAAGTAGATGGTAACTGACTTTTCCAAATTTTCCATCGCATCATCTTGAACTCAAGCTCGAAGAAAAAATACTCAATTAGAAAAAGTTTTCTAATGGAGTACGCATCCAATAACTTTTGATTTCAAGTCCTTTTATGGCTAGGTGTTCTCTAGGTACAGTCGTTCTAAATGAACATTTTTCTTCGGTATTCTGTTAGTAATTCGTTTAACCGGCATATATGTGCAATAATGTTTCAGATGGATCTAGAGCAAGATTTATTTTCAACGTAAGTGATGGAATTCATACAACGAAAGACTATTTGTTTGAAATCAAAACGAAAAAAGTACAAATGAAGCTGTTTACCAATAAGCCGCTGTATATATTTCCTTTGCAAAAAAAAGTGATAACGAACAATAATCTGCTGACGAAGAATTCTGATGGTAGACGAATGTTATATGTTATTACTAAACCACCTACATTAGGAAGACTGATGATGAAGTCTAGTATGAGAGAATATAACAGTGTTGTATCGAATTTTACCCAACAGGACATAGATAATGGAACAATTTACTATGAGCATTTGCATCCATTTTTGGATTTATATGCAAATGACTCTTTTGTGTTCACAGTAACGTCTTACTTAGCACCTTCGCTAGAAAATGAGGTAAAGCATGTTGCATCTCCATCGGGGAGTGTTTCTGTAAAACTGCTTTTTCTAGATTTTCAGAATAGACATTTCCGTCTCGTCGGGGGGATTAGATTCTTATGTCCAAATTCCCAAGATTGTTGTCGATGAAGGAGGCATGACTAGTGTCCACTTAAACATCTCAGAAGTTGTGACTTTTTTAGAGATGCACGCAGGTTTTCGATCCCCCGTTATCCACATCTCCGCAGAAAACCCAAAACATGGGCGTTTATTTTTGCAAAATGACAGAGATAGTGGCCTTATGACCTTTACTCAACAACAGTTGGAATCCGGACAAGTATTTTACGAACATGATAACTCAGATACTCTCAGTGACGTTGTTATATTTTCATTGTATCTTGTACCGGGTTACATCATGCTTTGCAACTTAACGGCAAATATTACAGTAAACCCAATAAATGACCAGCCATTCAAGCTCGTCACTCCAGCCCCCAGCTTTTCAGTCGTTCAAGGCGAAAATCATACCATTTCCAGACAGGAATTATGTACTGAAGATGCAGACACGCCACCAAAAGATATCAAATATGATCTAGTTAATGGACCATCTAGCGGACGACTGCTGCTTATGCCTAATTTAGAGCCAGTTAACCATTTTACGCAGGCGGATGTAGATCAAAATCGTCTGATTTACCTACATGAAAGTGCAATGCTGAAGGATTCATTTCATCTGAGAATTTGGGATGAAAAGTTCAAGCCTGAATTCACTTTCTTCAATATAGTAGTAATTCCAGTTAATGTTACTATAAAACCAGGTTTACCGGTGCAAGTCAGACAAGGGACCAATGTCGGGTTTCTTAGTGATCAAAATATCTTTTTGGAAACCAATACTGACGCAGATAAAATTGTGTATGTTGTTTCGAAAGGTCCCAGACATGGAGTTATTTTCAAAGAAAACAATCAAACTACCAAATTCAGTCAAGTCGACTTATTTAGAAATCATGTGATGTATTTGCAGTTTGATACTACTGCTTCCAATGATTCATTCACTTTAACTGGCCAAGTAGGAGTGGGAAATCTTACCTTTAAGTACGACGTTCAACTTTACGTTGAAGTTAAACCCTTTATGCATATACATGAGTGTGTCGTAGTGGCAGGAAAAATTACCAAGCTCACTCTAAGCTTCTTAGATGCCACACCATTGGCTAAACTTACTGGAAGTAATCCCACATACACAATCAATTCAATTCCATCATTTTGCCAAATAAGGAAGATTATTAGAAGGTCTGGAGAGCGACGCCATGTTTTAGATACACTGGTAAAATCATTTACACATGAAGAAATTCAAGGAGGACTTATTCATTTAGATATCAAAAACATTGAGGTGCCACAAAAAGGCATAAGCGAGAAAGTGGTTTTTACTTTAATGGCAAGCATATTTCAACCTGCCGTGGGCGAGTTAAAAATTACTATTAGGCCAGAAAACAACGAAATATTTACAGTACTACCAGAGCCTAGCGATCCAGAGGGACATGAAGGCGATGTTTTACTAACTACTCCAAATATTACCAGGGATTACATCCTTATAGGTATGTACGTGATAGGTACGCATTATTTTTTACTAACATTTATTACATTTTCGCAGATCTAAAACAGTACTATAATGCTTGGGTGAAATTATTTTTGAGCCATTGCTTGTCATTTTATTTAATGTCTGTTTATTTCAGTAACAATAGTGCTAGCTATTGTAATCACAACTATAGTAGTCATAATAATTATCAAATGCAAGACAATGGAAAGAGACACTTCCCGCAAGGAAGAAATGGCTATGGGGCCACTGCCCAGGCCTCCAGATCGATTATTAGCATCACCAGTGAAATCACTAGCGCTAACGCCTCCACCGGCCGCCCCACCGCAATGTAAAGTGACCCCATTGGGTGTTACGGAATTTGATACGCCTTCTCCACATGTTGGTTACCCATATGGAGTTACAGACGAACTCCCAGATGATTGGAGTAGTGTTGACAATTCCTCAGATCAAGCTTCCAAAAGCATTATGCTTAGAAGAAATCAATATTGGGTCTGAACTATGCGTAGTTGGCGAGCGGCGGTTTATCGTGCTTTAATAACTTCCGGCACTTTAAATATATCTTGGCGAAAAATTTCTGATATTTTTAACCTGAACCAGTTGCAATTTTCGTATTATCTACATGCTTTTATACAAAAGGCACGCTTAGTTCTTTTATAGGAACACGCTCATTTATTTTTCATTACTAATAAAATGTTTCTATATGCACATCCAGGGTGATCCTGACCTAACGTAACAAAATTTCACCCTTATATTTTTTCTACGAAAATACTGCGACTTTGCGCTGTAATAAGATGACGCACTGTCTTTGATATAGGAAGTATCAGAGTAAAAATAAAACCTCGATTTCACATTTTTTTTATTGGTAACTATTTCTGAAGAACCATTATTCCATTCCATTATTTAAGACACTAATCTTTCCTCCTTTTATGCAAAAATGGAAATATTCTGCTTTAGTGCTGTGGATAATAAAACAGTAACTATGAAAATTAAACCGATGTAAAAAATTGAAAAGTAAATAAATAAATGAAAACTTGACGATCGTCTTGATATAAATATCATTTTTAGCTTTTAATTCTATTTAATTAAAAAAAAATCTTATTTTAATTTTCTTTTGCAATTTGGTCGTATTTAAAGATTGATTCATCATTTCCTCTTTGCTGCTAATGACCTTCGTTGGAATGAAATCAAATCTCCTAGCAGAATTGAAGTAAATTGGGGAGTATTTAATTAATTATTACTTCCTTTTAAGTTTTTTTAAGTTGAATAGAAATTTTGAATTGTGTCGAATCATATCAAACCAAAGATTTACGTATTTAGTTAAATGCTGCAATATTTTAAGCAACCAACGAATGAACGTACTCAAGTAAAAAGCTAGTCGCCGTGAACAAGCAATGTATAATTTTCATAT
Organism: Dendroctonus ponderosae; assembly: GCF_020466585.1. Classification (NCBI taxonomy): domain Eukaryota; kingdom Metazoa; phylum Arthropoda; class Insecta; order Coleoptera; family Curculionidae; genus Dendroctonus; species Dendroctonus ponderosae. The sequence continues at coordinate 55,740,148 of NW_026017110.1, read as the reverse complement.
TCGCTGTTGATTTCTATTTGCATATTTTCGTCGTTATCGTCTGTACTGCATATTCTAAACAGAAATAAATAGTGTTCAGTCCATAACAGAAATAAATTAAAACTTCAAAGACGAACATTTTGAAAGCTATGAAAGTTATGCACTTTACCAACTTTACCTATTTTTTTTTTTTTTTGAAGAAAATAAACTAGATAGTATAAGAAAAGCTGCCGTGCTTTAAAGTGCATAAAAGTTATTATAATTTAAACGCTTTTAGAATCCTGTCAAATGAAGTCAAAAAACCTGTGAAAATTTGTCGCAGTAGTACTATTTCTTTAAAAACACTCAACCCTCGATAACAAAAATTGTCTACTATCAGATAAATTTAGCTGAAGTAATATTTTTGCAGAAGGAATAAATTGATGAAAGTTGCGCATTAGGTAGAGCCCACCCTGTATATGGTTTAATCTTTAGTAATAAAGCAAGTAGGCGGGATTTTATCTGGAACCACAAAAATTAGAAAATCATAAGGATTTTATCCTTCGCTAGACTTCTTTGATTCAGTTAATTGGGTCAAATACAGGAGTGTTTGATCGATATTAATTGATGAATGTTTGATCCGATTGCATAAGATTAACTGTAACCAAAGAATTTTGGAAAAATGATTTTCTAAATTCGTTATACATTTGAAGAGCGTCAAAAAATATTACAGTTCAAATAGTGCCCAAAATTGGAACAATCCCGCCACTTTATTTATTCAATGGCTAGAATTTAATTCAACAATTAAATTTTGGTTTATGCAACAAATGTTTTCGACAACCAACACAAAGTATTCGCACTACGCAGTCCCATTTATTAAATTTCTAATGTTAAAGCTATCATTCGTTGAATTTTTCAGCGAACTCTGTTTTTATGCGTTTTATATAGTGCCAAATAATATAATACAGGGTGTATAAATATTTGTATCGTTTATTTAGTATGAAATTCCAGTTAACGTTTACCAGTGGCTGATTTTAAGCGAAATTTTTTAAGTACTTATCGCGATTAAGACAATATGATTATAAAAAGTGTAAATACGTGTTGGCATATCAAAATTTAAAAATGGTTCGCTGGAAATGTTGTCAATGATTTGCATCGCAAGTACTTAGTTTCTTGTTAAGTTTTTTTCATAGATTTAGGGCGTTATTTATTCAAGGTTGTATTTTTTCAATGACTGAAATAGATTATTGTGTAATAACTAGACCGTAAATCACGATGTTCACCACCTTGCAACTCTCCATATTTATGTGATATGAGGATTTGCTATGTGCAATATACCTTTTGCAAGTTGCAAATGTGGCAACCGTTATCTACTGGAATAGTTAACCATTTTTATAATTCGTTGATTACCTGACCTAAGAATAAGATGGTAATGTAATTAAATATTTGAGTTTTGAAGTTTTAGAATAATTTTTATACCATTTTATCAACTTGATAGTGTAAATTAATCTACGATCAAGATATTTTTGTACGCACTAAGTAACTCAAAATAAGAAACAAAAATATGTGACAACTTCCCGGGAGGAAAGTTCGTAGGTTAATTTAAACAAAATTATTTTTACCCCTACATTTTAAACTAAGTATACCATTCACAGTTATTATACATGTTTTACGGAATTAAAAAAAGGTTTGAAATATAAAGAGTGCGTACTTATTGTTTAAAGTTTAGTTAAGGTAACCAACCCTTAGGAAAGCAGAATTTCGTTAATAAATGCTTCCAGAGTGTTCATCTTAATGTATAAAGTTAGGATATTTAGGATAGGATTATTTTCGTTAACACTAGTTAACTTAAACTTTTAAAATCTTGCAAAAGTGTAGTGTTGCTTCGAAATCACCTAACGTTTTTTTTTTCGTCAGAAAACGCACATTCGTTTTGAATAACTACGAAAAGAAGTATATTTCTTAAAGGGAACACGAAAGGATGCAAAGCGAAAGTGTGAAAATGAAATCACCTCAGGGGCGGATCCAGCTTTAAAGTCAGGGGGGGAGGCATGTAGAAATTCAGCCTTTTGTTGTCTATGAAATTAGAAAAATTATCCTTAGTCTATATAAACCCAACACAAGGCCCGGGGGAGTGTCATGACCCCCATGACCCCACCCCTGGATCCGAGCCCTTGAATCACCTAACGTTTTTCTTCAGATAGAAAACGCATACGTTAGTTTCGTGAATTAATCCATTGAAAACAAGCATATTGCCTAAAAAAGTACACAACAAAATTTAACTTCCGGTACTTATTAAAGTCCGTTAATAGGAAGGGAAATTGAATATTTTAATTTCCTTGAAAAATATTTCAATAAATAAATAAAAATCAATCAATATTTTAATTGAAATATTTTTCGAGAATAATCAAAAGCAACTTAATATTAAACATAAATTTTATATTAATCTGATATTAAAAGCGATTTGAAAGAAAACGAAAATCATTACAAAAACCCGTGTTGTTTAGAGAAAATTATGAACATCCGAGATTTTTTTTTTCGCTGAAACTGCATAATTTTTTTTCAATTTTGAGTGTTCTTTAAGGTAAAACAGCAAAAAACAAAAAAATCGGAAGTACTCAAACGACATGCTCACCATCTTTCTCTATCGGTTCTTTACTGCATTAACTTTTGTGTCATACAGAAACGCGTCGCTTTTGTTTAATATTCTGTGGTTTTCTTAACGTAGATCACTCCACGTTCTGTCAAACAGCGAGATTGCGCACTCTGTGTAAAAAGTGGTTTGTTTTGCGAACATCGAGTGTTTATTATTCAGTGAGGTTTTCTAGTTTTTCTTTATTTTGTATATTAAAATGTAGAAATAGCCGAAACAATGTGGCCAAAAATTGCTATCGGGGTGGTTGCCTTCAAGATTATGTGTAGTGTCGTTAACGCTTCCAGTTCCACTAACGACAGAATTCAGTCCTTACCGTACTGCCCCAACAAAAACGGTTCTGGGTAATATATAAATATATGAGAATATTCTTAAGATCAACTAATTTTTCATACAAATGCTATATATTTATAGGGCACTACTAGTAAGTACTTTAGATGGAAAACTTTCCTCTATAAATTCATCTGGACATTTATCATGGGAGATTGAAACAGGCCCTGGTCCACTATTAGTTTCTAATATCCATAAACTTGAGGTAAATGCATTTAGACTTTGGTTGAAGCCACTTTTTGCATTATTTCCTTTTCAGCTCACTAATAATGGAGAATGGATACGAATCATACCATCACTAACTGGCACATTATATAAGTTCGATGGAAATACAATTGATCCTATTTCGATTTCCGCAGAGACTTTACTTAGATCCTCGTTCAGATATTCTGATGACCTTGTTATTGCCGGTATATATTTGACGAAATAATAAATTATACGTTGATAAATCGCACTTTTCACTTAAATTTTAGGGGGTATTGAGGTTCGTACTTATGGAGTCGGTTTTCAATCTGGGAAGCTATTATATGAATGTTCCCAAAGCAAATGCTCAAATCATCAAAGGGAAGAAATGGATGACGTGGTCGTAATTGAACGAAGTACTCAAATTATTCGAGCAGTTGAACCTAGAACCGGCCACGAGAGGTTCATTTTTACCCATGTTTTTATTACTTAACTGCCCGAATTCAATCTGAAATTGTTGTTTTAGATGGAACTTCAGTGTAGGCCTTCACAATGTCAAGTTGCCCCAAGTGTCTTGTATAGACACAAAGCTATTCGATTCAAATGTTAGTGCTGTTATTCCCGAAGGCCTTCTCTTAGTTTCTTCAAAGAGAAATAATCTTGAAGAACACATCTGGCAATATAAGTTCCATTCACCTATAGTCAGAGTGTGGAAATGGGATGGTATGCACCTGAATGAAGTTAACTTATTTGAACCCAGAAATATGCCTGGTCTTATTACACAGTCTACCATATTGCCATCAATATATATCGGAATGCATAAGAAGCAGGTATTCTTATCCAATCATGACGTACTTCTTTACATTTAATTGAAACATTTTGATTTTTTTGGTGCAGTTATACATTCACGAGTCTCATCAAATGCAGCATGTATTACAAGAACGACATAATACAGACCTAGTACCTGCTGAAAGCAACAGTATTACAAAAATTCCGTGGAAACCAATTTCTGCATCTTCACAATCGACAGAAGACGATTCTACTGCATTATCTGTCTTGAACAATTCTGAATACGTTAATGGAAATGGTTATTATTTATATTCTGAGCATGCTCTCGAAGAGAAGAACTCCGCTCACTGTCCGCAAAATCAGAGTAATCTTATTGAATCTGTAATTATTACAGAAGAGAGCAGCTATTCCAACGTATTTCTTTTCCTGCGCAGTTACACCCGATACTAGTAAGTATAGATTGAATGAATAAATTTTTATTGGTGTTGTTTATGGAACACCCTGATAAGTTATATTTGATATATACAGGATGGCCCGCAATTAGGTTATTAGTTGGGGCATAATTTTTACTGGATATTTACGACCAAAAATAAGAGAATACACCGTGTCACAGGTTTACATATTTTTCATTCTTTTCTCCACAGTTCCTAGTGCGTGTGAGGTAATTTTTTCAAACTTCTGATTATATGTTTTACTTACTAGACTCTCCATCTTTAGTTATACCAATTGATTGTGTCAATGCACAGACGGTCCTTTTTTTAGTTTTTTGTCGCGTGTACTCTCCTAATTTTTGTGGAGCGTCGTTGGTATTTTTTTTTCATAATTTTTTAAAATTTGAATTTTCTTTTCAGTTTGGAAAAGGTTTTGCTTTCTACAATGCTTTATGTCAACTATGATTCTTTAATAATGCGAAAACAGTCCTAAACGGACACCATATCTTGGGGTGTGTCTAACACGGGAATTTTTATGCAATTTTGATAGGGTTGCTAGTCAATGAGCTTGTGTTTTGAAGCAAATGGTCAACTATTTCAGCATTTATGGTCACCTGCAATATAAACTTACTAATAGTTATTCGATGAAGAAACTTCTTCATATGGGAGAAAGCCTGATACGGAAAAATCCCAAGTAATTTTTTTGGTTTAATTGTCCTAATTGTAAGACGGAACAAAATTGCAAAAAAACTACCAATTATAGTTTTTTCTAATTCAACTGTAATCAACAAACAGCCTATTGAACACGCCCCTGAAAATACTGTATTCAGTTAATTAAAACCGTGACGCTCGTTTTACATATTAATAACAGGATGACGCAAAAATCATTCGTTCTGGAACATATGTTTTTAATGCAAAAAACAATTGTTTTTATGTTCCCTACTACCCCTAAAAGTTTGTCGGTATGCTTCAGAACACCCTGTATATGGAAAAGTTTAACGTGTGATGTTTATTTTCAGCAAAGAATGTCTGCTGATGCTTTTAACACTTGTTGTAAGCCCCTTTTTGGTCCGACTTTGGAACAAGCGTCCTTTCAAAAACCAAGAAGTAGTAATATTGGATACTATGGTTGAGAATCCTGTTGAAACCACCATAATTGACGTGCCAAATGTAACTCGACCTGAGAGACAAATTTCTGAAAGGAGCTCTGAAGGATTCAGTTCGAGATTTATGGATGATTTTACGTTGATTCAGTGTCTAGGAAAAGGCGGGTTTGGAGTGGTATTTCAAGTTAAGCAAAAGTATGATGATTGTGATTATGCCATAAAAAGGATTACACTACCAAATGAGTATGTATGTGAATGCTGTTTTTGTCAGAAAATTACAGATTTTTGCTTTGTTTAGAGAAAAATCGAGAAATATGGTAATGAGAGAAGTGAAAGCCTTAGCAAAGCTAGACCATAAGAATATTATAAGATATTTTTCTTCTTGGGTCGAGCATCCTCCACAGGGCTGGGAACAAGAACATGATAAAAACTGGATCGAGTAAGTCTTTTGCACTGTCGACTATTCATTGGTTTCAAAAATACCGCGGTTTTTAGAGCTTCATATTCCGGTATAGCAACCTCAACCGAATCAACTACTACTTCTCCGCAAAAGCGAATGAAGTCATGTTCCGTGAGCATTGATATACCTTTAATGAAAGTCGAAGAGCCCAGTTTTGACAGTGACCGTGACAACTCCAGCGGGGACGAATCTTTTGTAGTGTTCGAGAGTGATGAGTCAGTTAAAGCAGCTGATGACACGAAAATATCACTTAAAGATGATGATTCTTTTATTGTTTTCGCTGATGAAAGTAATGAAAATTCTGCAAATAGCAGCAATAATACTATTTCAGTCGATGATAATAGTACTGCAAGCAAAACTGGTGAAGCAAGAGAAGACTCACGTTTTTCATCAAGTCATACCGAAAAGAAAATAAATTGGAAAAGGCCTGGACGGAAACACCATTCCTTGGATTTGACACAGACTAACCCAATTCTAATTAGGCAAAAAGAACCGCCGATGTATTTATACATTCAAATGCAACTTTGCCGAAAAGAGAGTCTGAAAGAATGGCTTACCCTACATACAAATCGAAATTACGGAGATATGTTGCTGATTTTTTTGCAAATTTTAGATGCAGTAGAATATGTTCATTTGAGAAAGCTGATTCATCGGGATCTAAAGGTAAGCAAAGTTTATGAGTCATTTGTTTTTCGATTGATAAGATATTATCTAAAAGTCCTGCTTACGACGTGTCCTTGATATTATGTTTATAGGTATGCAAAAACATTTGTGATTGTTGAAATGGATGATTAATGTATTGTTTCAAATATGACATAGACGTGCTAAATTGGAAATTATTTTGACTTTCTGGTCACATCTGAGAAAATACCAATTAAGAGCGAAGTATTTCTACTTTCTACAGAACTTCTCATTTTTATCTTCCTTTTTTATTACCGGCAAAAATTATTTTCAAACTTATTACCCGAAAACCGTTGTGGGTAATAAGTTTCATTTTAATGTACAATTAAAAAATCTGCACTTGCTTTCATCAATGTACATTTAGTTTTAACATTTTTAAGCATACTGGTTCTTTAATTATTCCTTCAATTTCAGCCAAGCAATATATTTTTCTCATTAGATGGGCAAATTAAGGTGGGAGATTTTGGACTCGTAAAAGATATTGAAAGCTCTTTTGATTTGGAGTTAAGTAGAATATCTGGCGCTGCTTCTTATAGAGGTCATACAAAAGAAGTTGGGACCACTTTATATATGAGTCCCGAACAATCTAATGGTAGAATATATGATTATAAAGTTGATATATACTCGCTGGGTATTATATTGTTTGAATTATTGGTGCCATTTACAACTGATATGGAACGAATTAAAACCTTAACAGACATCAAAGTCAAAAAGTTTCCCTATGGGTTTGAAGATAAATACCCTTCAGAGGTTAGTTCATATACATTTTCCATTATTGGAAATTTAGTTCAATGACTATATTTTTTTAGTTTGCGCTCTTGCAGAACATGCTAGACATAGATCCCAATAAAAGACTAACAACTATTGGAATCAGAGCAAGAAATCCATTCGCTCAAAATGATAATGTTATAACAGATGACCAACATTTTAGTATTAAAAAATTCCATAAAAACTGAATTGTTAACTCAACTTTTACCTTTGTTTTGTTCTAAAGGTGATGTTGAGGCAACAGATTTAACAGGTTAAATATCCGTTTTTTTATGTGGATAATAATTTCACTAACTGATTTTGTTTTTTGCTCAAATGCGACAATGTTTATTTTTTTCGTGGAAAATGTGATTCCTAATTAATAATAGTAACTATTCTTATGTAGTTAGTGGTCTATTGCAAAGTACACTATTTCTAATGCCTATTATTTTAAGTGTTCATTTGACTGTTTAAGTAGTATAAGGCAATTTGCAAAATGTGATACTGGAGGTAAGGCTTCATTTCCTCTAAGTGTTTAATCTAGTTTACACTTTTATTATATGTATCCTCATACCAAGTTGTCTTACCCCAATTTATTACATAAAGAAAAGCTACTTTTTAAATTGTGTTTTTGTACTTTCCATTCCAATTTGGCTCTATCGTGACTTTAAATCGATATGGATGCCCGATCGTATACAGTATTTGATGTATGTCTAAATAATTGTCATTACATTATTTCAATTGTGTTATTTTTGTGGTGGCAAAACTTCAGTCAAATTATGAAACAAATAAAAGAAAAAAATAGGAATGATCGCAAAGGCAATAAACAAGTCCACTTACCTTTAGGTCTTTTAATCTGGATTCTCGGCTTTTTATCTTTGAAGACAGTAAAAAGTTTAATCAACAGCAAAAGAAATAGTAATGTGGATATCTATCTTGGAAAGCCAATCTAAGGTGTGTTCACAAAAAAATAGCATAATTTTACATAAAAAATTCGGACCAGATCTATTGCGTTTATTTTGAGGTGTAATTCACAGAAAAAAACATCAACAATGACAGAAATTACCGATAATCAAACGTTATGACATTTATATTATAAGATTTCATATAAAACAAGTACTATAGAAAAGGCCGTCTGTTAACGTATAATATCCGACTTTAAATTAGATTTACAGAAATAAAATTTGGAAATTTAAAAAACCGATTCCAGAAGACCGTTCGTCGTTGCTCGTTGAATAAATGTTACATGCAACAATATCATAGATAAAACTAAAAGCGATCTACATGGCAACCAAGGGTGGTAAAATAATGCCAAACTTACCGAAACCTGCATCGTGCCACCTGGAAGGAAAGAAAAGTATTCTTTATCATAAAATAAATTTAATCCAAAGCATATATTTATGCATCAGCAAAGGAAAGAATTAGAGAATGCAGTAAAAGTTCAGTTGCTTCTCGAAAAATTAAAATCAGTTCAAGCTAACGGTTTTACGTATAGAGACACTTACCCGCATTGCGCAAGCTGGCGCTCCATTTTCCAGCCATTATTCCTCAAAAAGCACAATCCAACACACAATAAACATCCACACCAAATACTTGAAACTGAAATCTTCATAACACTTCAATAAGCTGTTAACGGGAAGATGATTCACCGCATTTGCCTTAGAAGAACCGCATCAAATCACGCCCTCAAATATATTTCCCCGTCCAAATAACCGACGACCAAACTTGTTGATTACCCGCAGACATCTGAATATTTAGTCAGATTTTCAAAAAAAAAACATGCGATATTGATGTATTTACTACATTCCTGGTGTACCGAGCTACAGAACTAACATGATGATATAATTGTTTTTTAAATGTGGCATTGCTTTGCTTTGCTGTTTGATGTGCGTTCAGTTTTTTTTATTGTCGCCTATGTAGGGTTTCATTTCATACGGAAATACTTTCAAAGGCACGTTTCACGTTCCAATTTGTTTGGATGATCGCCGTAAACAAACCAGCTTTCTCAGCTACAGATAAACATATTCTGTCTTGAAGCCCGTTAGACTTTTTATGCTAAATATTAAATGCTAGCTAGATCCATCTTTTCCTCGATTTTTGTTACTTTGGTCCTCTTCAGTTGGATATTTTGTGCAGTGGCAGCCTACATGGCAGGTCCACATTTGAAACAGGCCATGATTTGGAAAAACTGCTCTTTGCTGGCACCCTTAAGGGCCACCTAATACGCCAACTTGAATTTTACACGAGCTCTTGTATTAGCCTTTTGTTTCAGAAGAAAAGGTGAATGCAGAGCAGACCCACAGTCAAACCTAGTCATGATTCGTGAATGCATTTCGCTGCTTGCATCGAGACGAGCAAAGAGCGATAGACGCAACTTACTTGGTTCCTTATGTTCGGTAGCCGGACATGCTGTATCATAGATGAAGACAACTATGCTGTATTACAGTCCAAAGCAATTTTCCTCCAGGCAGGTTGTTTTTGTTGGGGGATACCGGTTCCGTTTTCATTTTCGCCTATGTTTCAGATGATGTTGAAATTATATTTAAAACCGTCACTTTCATTGTTCGGAAATTCTTACTTCTTGCTTTTCTACCTATTTTTTTTTAATTAATAATGTTCACTGACAACTATCACTCACGAGCTTTGACATTTTTTCAATTTTTTTACGCGTCATTGGAATCTGTCAACTTATTTTCAGAAGCATTGCAGCAACTGGTAAAGATTTCAAATGCACTCTTTCAAAGTTAATTCAAAATAGTCCTTCAATTTATTTTAGAAAACTGTTCCACAAATCGACGGCACTAAATATAAATTTTCGAACAGCGCGACTAAGTCAAAAACTGTCAAAATATCCGGGGTTGCGCCTGTGTCCCATGCATTCGTTTATATGAGTGTTTCTATTGGTTAGAGATCTGTCAATTCGTCCGCCGTCGTACGAACTGACAGATCTCCAACCAATAGAAACACTCGTATCACCGTACCATCGTATAAACGGACGCATGGGACACGGGCTTTAGGGTTAAGCAACGCGGTCAATCAACTTTTCGCAGTTTTACAATGGAGTCGCATTAAGCCAGCTTTTTTAAAACGAGACACAAATTAAATTTTGGTGGTGCAAGCACAGTGAATTTAAGCCCCGCTGTTTTTTTTAAATCCAGGCTTGGTAAACATTGACTTCTAAGTTGGTCGCTTCAAGTGAGCCTAAAAGTATCGAAGCCATTTTTTTAACGAAATATTTTTCCATCTTAGTTTATAAATCAAACACCATAACTTTCCCCGTAAAATCATACCGTTAAATATTCACAAATTAATGAAGATCACGTGTTATTGAAAATAGATTCAAATGCTCTAATGGCGAGTATCTGTGGTTGTCTAAGGCACATTTCTGAGATTCACTTGTTTTGGTTTGTTGGTGACGAAGTTCGAACTGTATCATATAGCCTCTAACACAAAAACCGTAATATTTCCATATATACCCTGATTATATGTACAATAAACTCTGACTTCTTATTTTCAACTACCAGTACATAGATAATAAATAAATGTCCAATCAGGACGAATCTTTGATCAGGCGCTTTGAGTTGGAAGTTAATAGATGTAACGCTAGAATTAATAAAATTTAAATTTACAATGTTCAGTCAATTCAATCACTAGTAACTACTGCATTGAAAACGTTGCCATCTTCATTCACCAAAATTTTAATAAGTCAAGAGTCGCGAGACAGTTATTTTAAAAAACAATGTTGGGATTATTTCTCCACACTCATCCGATTCGATTTTGAGGTTGAAACTGTGCCCTTAGAGGAACAACAAGTATTTACAAGCCGAACCAAAATATTACTTGAGCTAACACCCAAATAATACTATTTACTTCAATATGTCAATACTGGTTTTATTGCTTGTAATATTTACAAAACAAAACAATACTTATACTTTCACTTAATAAAACATAAAAAATACTGTCTTAAATCACTAAAGGGTAACAAACTAAATATCACATAAAGTTGCAATGACTATTCAGCAGACCTTGCTGGGGACTGATGGTCGACAAGTTGAACATCTCTTTTGTTAGGCACTCTGAGGTTCACTATTTTTCGTACTTTTTCTGAACCATGTATCAAATCTTTTTTACTTCTCCATTCTGCTCGCTTTAGTTCTTCCTTCCGCCTCTTTTTGTCTACGAAGCTAATTATACAGCTAGCTGGTATCCAAAGAACTGCTGTTATTAACACAACAGTACCAACAATATTGTCTCGTAGAAAGAGCATTACTTTATTGATGTTGATATCTTCAATGATATCCCAGAAGCGTTCTACAACATCCTGCACTGTTTTTTCGCAATTTCCCTAAAATGTTATACCTACATTATTACCTATCTCCCTGTTGCTAAAACATGCATATAATAGAGCAGCCTAAAGAAGATCTACATATTAAATAAGTAAAGATGAAGCAGTTCATTGTTTCATATGTTCTGAGACACTGTATAATAAGACATGGCAAATACGTTTATTATACTTAATAGTCCAAGTGGAAGATACATAATAAACCTGAAGTCAAAAGTAGGCAACATTCGCGGCTAAACAATTGCCAGTAGTTTGGTTCATTTATGCAGAAATGTGACAAACAAAATTTAATTAGCAGTGATGTTCACGGACTAACGTTTGCAACGGACAGAGGATATGAAGAAAAGGCGATATTAATTAAATTAAATGCACTTACACTATTGCAAAATCCTTGAATGCAAGGAGTTCCATCCGCTAAAATATCAGCGGAATCCACTGGAGAGCAAGTTTCGTTGATACTCGATCTGCAACATCTTTTGCAAGCGTTCTCAACTAAAAACACAAATATGAACCAAACGTCAATAAAAACCATATCATTTTTCGTACTGATGTCACACATGCAGCTTTGCATGCCTTGGGTTTCGCAAAAGGGAATGCATTTACCACCTTTACACTTCCCTCGCTCTTGACAATCTGTACCATCCGACATTGGTGGACTTTTCGGACATTCAGATGAATGCCCGGTACATGTAGATTCTTTTTCGCAAGTAGCGTATTGAGCTTCACGACATTTAACTCCACTCCGCATGTATTGACAATTTTGGCAACAGGGAGAGTTCTTATCGCTAGAAATTATTGCATATTTTCACTTCCTGAAGATCTAGTTATCTTTTCAATTTACCTGCACATAGCTTTGATGCGCAATTTACAATCTTTGTCGCAACATGCGTCATTATCTTCAGTTCCTAAAAGACCTGCATCACATTCCTCATCACCCTCAACTCTTAAATTGCCACAGAAACTCTCCTCGGGTTCAGAGAAGCACTTTTCTGATTTAGCTTGAAGAACTTTTCTTATAGATCTCAAACTACATGGGGAAAACCTCTGCAAATATTAATGCACTGATTTAAGCTGTGTGATTTCTTGTGCTTATGCTTGTGGCTATATTCAAAGTAAATAATTTTGATTGTCTTCATATAGCAGATATTGATCTTATTTAAAACGCTTCATAGAAATAGTTTATAGTTGGTAGAAGTCCTTAGGATATATATAGGATTATCAGCATAACTATTTATGTTGCAAAATATTTTAAATGCACAAGTTTGAAAATTAAACTTAATTTATAACTTGTGAAGTCGCCAACATCACCGGTAACCCAAGATAAACGTGGTATCTTTACCTAAAAGTCGGTAATTTAAAAAATACTTACTTTGTTATTGACATCATACCCACTAACACTGTACGTGTACATTAAATAAGAACCCCCTTGACTAGCGCTGGGAGAACACTCTGGAATGTCCGGATCATGTTCCGATCCCCAGTTATGGCCAAACTCATGAGCTGTAACTAAATCAGCTTCACGAGTAATCACTCTTTGACCATAGTGATTCCTACTTGAGCTCAATCCGGAATTAAGATAAAGAGTATATCCATTTTTGAAATATTCTAAAAAAAAGTTATTAGTTTTCATTAGGTCATTATTTTGGTCTGGACCCCAATTATCAAGATAGTACCTGCATGTCTGAGAAGTTGAGCACAAAATGTATGTGACTTTAGACAGAGCAAACCCGAGAGCAGCACTTGTATAAATTTAGAAGTCAAAAAACACTTTTTGTCGGTGAAGTTACAAGCGGAACAATGCAGTTTGAAAAAGAAGAATCCCACTACATAAAGATCAACGGGTCACAATGAGAAAATCCAATCACAATTTTACGAGAATCCGAGCATGCCTGGGATAGTAATTTTGCATCACAGAAAACGCTCACCTTCTGGTTGAAATAAACATTCTCAAACAACGCATTATGTAGAGAAGATCGGGAGCTTCCTAAATAAGGAATCCTGCTACTGTATTTATTGGTTGCTTCGTTTTATCATGCTCACTTATCATAAATTGAGAGACCGCTCGACGCCCCATTAGGAAAAGCTATTTTCTTAATGGAGTGTCATAATTCATATCATACCCCAATTATTTTGAGTTGTTAAACACGATACACATAAACATACAAATTTGTAGCTAACTTTCATAGTTGGAAGGTTTAGTTACAAACAATTAATTCGATCAGGATACTTCAATTATTTAAACTTTTTAATTTGAATGAATTAATGTGTAACCATAAGAGCTTCGGTGCTTTATTGCTACGATAAAGTTTGAAGGAAATAATTTTGTGCCAAAACCTTTGAGACATACGATCGATTAAACAAAAATTACAAAATAACTAACTCAAATTTGATGCAAAACAGAGGTATTTAGGATAGGAGAAACTCAAAAGTAACAAACTAAATCTACAACAACCACAATCAAAATCAAAAGTTGATATGCATTCAAATATATACCTGGAGTACAAATACCACCAACCGAATTTCTTCTAGGAGAACCCACATAAGCAAGACCCAAAATACCACCTTCAAATTTAAGGTCTGTAAATAGATGTGCTAAGCAAAAATCCTTATGAGTGAATTCCCTGCTAAACACCTTGAAGTAGCAGAATAGAACAAGTTAATGTATTAAATATGCAAGAAAATCTCTTTCATTAAGAGTCAACTAGTTGCCCACCACCAAGTAAGAGAAAATAAATCAGACTTCTACATAAAACCACCCAAAATAAACGTAACAAATAAGAAACCATATAATAAAAAAATAATAATAACCATTGCTACAAATGCCTCCTTGTGAATTTTGTCTTGGTGAGGCTATATAAGCGAGTCCTAATACTACAGAATTTCTAGTTTTAAATGTTTGGTGTGTAAATAGGTGCGCTAAGCAGTACTGTTCCTCTTGTCGTGATCTAGAAAACTCCTTTAAAAAGAAGACATCATTACCAAAACAATAAATATATGACTTTATATAAGATTTTATAAATGCTTACTATTGCTAGAAATAATTAGAGCTGACCAACAAAATGTTGTATTCAAATATAAGTTAACTTAAGATTCTATTTTGAATTTTAAAGTGATTATTTGGAATTAACTGAAGATTTAAATAAAAATATTTTAGACAAGTCTAAATCGCTTACCTCTAAAAGGTTCCTAACGTCCCATTTGTCACGTATCATATTATAGTGAGCCTCCTGAGATTTAGTTTTAGACGGTTCGCTATGAACAACTATTTTTTTAATTACAAATCCCATTCCTTTGAAGCCATCTACTTCCTGCCGATCTTGCCATATTGTATCATTGTATATTTTATGAACCCTATCAATGAGGCTTATCTGAAATTTCAGAGATATCTATCAAGCATCCAAAATTCTAAGAGATATTCAAATTTTGAAGCAAAAAGAGACCTAACATGTGCACGATATTGCTACTAACCGCATCCATTTGAAGCATGGATTAGGCTTTTTCAAAAATCTCGTAGGCTTCTTGATGCGTGAATTATAAGATTATTATTTAAATTCGGATAAAATATTATAATTTTTTATCCAAAAGGGTTTATGTATGGTATCGCTTTGCAATTGCTTTACTTATTTTGTAGAATAATTCTTCGCGGATTTTAATGTTATTATATAATAATTGTTTGGTTATAAGTGTCGGGGATGCGTATATGCGCTACTTCTTCAATACATCCCACGGTCGGTGGCAAACCAGAATAGAAAGGAGTTTCCACAGCAAAAACGAGGCAGCCCTACTTTTCTCAGTATGCTCACTTATTACGTGTCCAAGATCTTATGCATCAGCCCGGTATATCCAAAAGAAATAGAAATATACCTTACCAGATAATTTATAGTGGTTTTTGTGTTGCTAGCGCCCATTTCCTGAAAGAACCTATAATCAGCCACCAAAAGCAAAGGACAGCGAGTCTTGGTAAATCTATATTGGTCATATTGATCCAACTGCCTTTTCTCGATATGGTGTGCAGTTTCATTTTCCTCCATTTCAGAACCTTCCTTAATATAAGCACAGGTGCGTGGAGTGGGGTAATCAGCCGGCAAATTCTCAGCGTCCCAACTAAACTTTATATCTGATTGTTTGTACGTAATCATTGTTCTATTATCATGGCCTGGAATATGGCGCCAAGAAGGCTGTAAATCATGGAGCGTTGGTATAACCAGTTTAAAAAATGTATCTCTTTATGAGGTACCTCAATGTGGTATATATCATCAGGCATGTGAATGTTTCCTGTCATTACCCCGTCTTCTACATGCATATTTACATGAGAATCTGTCTCTCCAAATACTCTTCCTTCCATAAAACTGCCATGATCTAGAATTTATTGTTTCTCCTACAATTAGCTACTTACTTATTTTACACTATAGGGAACACAACTGCACCATAACTGATTATTCTAATGCTAAGGCTAGAACGGATATTTCAATCTACTCGTAAAGGAAATAATAATTATTTCCATTTATCTTTGATAGATCAATATGTACAATCATTGATACGAATTGTCGCATCGATCGTGGATGAAAATCGCCATCATAACGAATAGTACTTTACTTTTTGTGTTCTGTGTTGATTGAATCCAACACTTCACATAAAAGTTGAATCAATAATTACAAAAAGCAAGGATTTAATTACCAATAGGCACATGGGTCTCCTGTCCATCCCCATTTACTGAGTAAGCCTTAAACTTAGAATGTAAAATACTTCGTTTCGGGGAAAGTATTAATCGAAAATCTCTTCCATGAGTATTGAGTCGAATTTCTCTGATTTTGTTAAATGGATGATTGCTTTGTTGTATACCACGTTTAATAATTTTGTGACTCAAGTCATCTGCGTGGATAATTTGGAAGTATCTGAGATTTTTGTGTATTGTTCCTAGAAAAAAATAACATGTATCAGCTAACAAAGGATAATGACAATGAAATACATACCATAGACTAGAATAACTTGCGTAAAAAGCAAGATATATAAAAACATCTGTCTGCCCATAGTTCTAGAACTGATTATCTACTCATAGATATCTGCGAGGGTTTCAAATTCATAGAAAAACTTTGATTACAATAAAGTAAAATCAGTTAGTTACAAACAAAACCTGACAGTTCGGTTCACAATAATAAACAAATCCACTTCAGCTGACGTCATGACGGATTGGAAGTACCGACCGAGACAGAATAATAAGTAAACTAGCTAGTAGCGAAAGCTCGAAGGTTTTTTTTCGTTTCAGGTTTAAATTAATAATAATAATAAATTTAATTTAATCAATCTATATATAAAATAATGATCTCAAAATTTCTTGTCTATGAAAGCTCTTACATTTATAGTCAGTATTACATTAATAAAAATATTTAAATTTTCAGAAAATCAGTCAATTTTTTAGAGTGTTAAAAATTTCCACCAGATAAAATGTTAAATATTATAGATGAACATTATTTGTTAACAAGTTTCTTTGAACATGTGAAATATTTTAATTGGTGATCAAGCTGACTCCGCGACCATCTCAAATCACATACGAACTTGAACCGTACCCTCTGAAAGGAAGGAGGCCTGAACCATACAAGCCTAATATAGTTCGCCTCACCTTGGAGGTGAGAAAATTATTTTTTGTACTGGGTAGACAGCAAAACATGTATTTACTACATGAGCCGCTTTCATAGTATAACTCATAAATCTAGAGTAAAATATATTTTTGATATAAAATGGATATTGAAATTGATGCTGTATGTATTTTTTTAGACATATATGTTTGTATATTAATATACCACCTAATCTTTGTCACAGATGTGATCTCTGTGATGGTAGTTTGTAAACAGAGACAATTAATTACTAGAGTCTAAAGGGAGCACAGGGAGATTCTAAAATATTCGAATAAATAGGAGAAAAAAATCTAAAAAACACCACAAAACATTCAACGGTCACTTCATCACAGAGGTTATGTCTGTGAACCGTGTGACAGACCATAGATAAGAGATAGCACTGATAGCAGATATGAGACGGCAAGTATGACGTCAGTTCAAGACGGCCTAACGTGTTAGAGCAGACAGTCCAAGCACTACTTGTCTTTATCTATGAGTCCAAGCCTCTAATTTTTCCGTAACTGCGAGTGAACATGTGAGTGAGACGAAGTGAAAAATATTTTGTGCAGTCTTGTTCATTTGAGTCAAAGAAAACTATTGATTCATTGAGTTTCAATTGTCAACAGAATGGACTCTGCTGTTTGTATATTTATAATTTGATTGGCCAAATGGTTGTTTGAAATTAGTTAAAGCAGCGTGGGGTGGTGTTCACAGTGTTAAAAGGATTGTTATTTTTAGTTTATCCAAACTAAGGTTATGTCATTCATTAAATTGCAATCATTTTAAGGTAGGCTGATATGTTATATATTATCCAGTATTCAGTCTCGTATCAGTTATTCAAATTTAAAGAAATCATTGTAGGAAACAATCTGTTCAATATAAAATTACTGTTTGCAAACGTTCGATTCAGTGAGTTTCACTGACAGAATTCAAATCACAAGTAATAACTTACATATTTTTATGCCCATTCTTTCTAAAGGAGCCTAGACTATTAGCTGAGCGTACTTAAAATATCAGACATTAATTAATTACGTGCTACTGAAATAGACAACAAAGTCGTAGTATCATAACAAAATCAGCTGCGTCTCCGTTACCTGTTCAACTAAATTTGGCATTTTTTTGTCGCTACTGAGTAGTTAATACTCAGTTAAAACTACCTAAAAAATTTTACATGTTAACCAATGTTTACTGTCTCATTTATCAATAACGTTCTTTTATTTATCACCTATTAATTATTTAGTTTAATTACATTATTTAGTTTTTACCTTTTTGTTAATTTTCATTAATTTTTAATGTTTCTGTAGTGATTAATATGGCAGGATTAGCTGCCAACGCTCCATCTTCCGCAGATGCTTGTCTTAGCATTGTCCACAGCTTGATGTGTCATCGACAGGGGGGCGAATGTGAAGGATTTGCTAAAAGAGCAATTGAATCATTAGTAAAAAAATTGAAAGAGAAGAGAGATGAACTTGATTCACTAATTACTGCGATTACTACTAGTGGAGCTCATCCAAGCAAATGTGTCACGATTCAGAGAACATTAGATGGGAGGTTACAAGTAGCTGGACGGAAAGGTGGGTCGGTACTTAATCATATTTTTCCTCGAATGACCTCGAAAACTCTTTGCAGGTTTTCCGCATGTGATTTATGCCAGAATTTGGAGATGGCCAGATCTCCACAAAAATGAACTCAAGCACATTAAATACTGCCAGTTTGCTTTTGATTTGAAGTGTGACTCAGTATGTGTAAATCCATATCACTATGAAAGAGTGGTTTCTCCTGGAATAGATCTCTCAGGGCTTACTTTACAAACTGGAGCTCCTCGAATGAAAGATGAGTACAGTACAGGAACTGTGGCAGCAGCTTCTATGGATGTAGATGGAGATCTAGGTATGGGGGTATCTCAAACTGTACAGCACCATCCTCCTCAACAAAATTTCAATTTGGCCCCAATGCAGGCTTCATCAAGTAAGTTTTGTTTAAACATTACTTTTTGTTATTTCAATTGGCTTACATGATTGATTGGTAGGAGTGTCTCACGTTGAGTATGATAAGTTAAAGAGCATGAAATATCCAAATATATTTTCTATAGCTGATTTAGCACCGATGCAAATAAAACGTTAACAAACACGCGGGCTAGGCTTGAAGACAATTGTCTTCATTATATGCTTGTCCACTGCACATGTTGCTTTTTCAAGGGTCTAAATACTATACTAGTTCAAAACATCCCTAATAATAATAATAGTAATACTAAATTGTTATAAATAATAGAAATAATCAACTTAATTAATAATCCAATTAAAGCGATCCCTTTTGGATGAATTTCAATTTTCAATTTCTTTAATTCTATTCGGAAGACTGTTGAAAATTTTATGCTGTAGTAAGGCTCGCATTTGTACAATTTTATACTGTGCTTAGGCATTGCATAGTTAGCTGTTCTTGTTGCATAGTGATTGTGATACACAGCTTTGAATAGTGTTCTGTTCTTACACATCCATAGTACACATTTCGGTATGTAAATAGCAGTAGCAGTGAGAAAGTCAATTTGCTTAAATTCACTTCCATCCACTGCAATAATTTCACATTCTGAAAAATGAGCCACAATATCATCAGAAAAATGCGATATTTGCGACAGAAGAGCACCACTTCAGATTTCAGTACTAAATTTCCAATACACATGCATGACCAAATCCAGTGACTTTTTACTGAGGTGCTTTACTTTACTCTGCGAGATTTTGAGGAAACCAGATTCAGATTTCAGTACCAGATTTCAGTACCAAATTTCCAATACACATGCATGACCAAATCCAGTGACTTTTTACTGAGGTGCTTTACTTTACTCTGCGAGATTTTGAGGAAACCAAGATTGAAGTTGCTGGATTTAATCAAAATTTAGTGTTGAGTTTGGCTGCGGGTACTAACTGTAAGTTCACGGGCCAGTACTTTTTGACTGGATAGAATATTTCCGATTTGCTTTAGAATGTGGAATATTCCCGAAAAATCTTTCAGAAAAAATCGTAATGACCTTTGAAGGAGTCGGTCGATTTGTCATGCACCTTTATTGTAAATTAGAAGTCACTCCAAAATGGTTAACTTTACAAACAGTCTAAAAACGTATGCTTTCCTTAAAAGCTATGTTGCTTCCGAAAAGTTTCCGAGGATACCTCAAGGTTATCTTAGGATTCGAACTATCAAAGTTTTTGAGTGCCTCCTCCAGCACGTTTTCCTAAATGGGTTGCCAGGATTTGTTAAGCTTGTTAAACCTAACTCGTATAGCGAGTTTCATTTTTCTGTTTGTAGTTTTTGTTGAGAAATTGAATAAATAATACTTTTTGAGACTGCTAGTTCTCACTTTTGGACTATAACGCATATGAATGTTGTATGGAAAATAAGATAATTTACTGCTCTTTGTAAAAAAGCAATTAGAGGTCAAGCCACCACCGCTACGTTGTTTATTTCTAATTTCAACGCTGTTTGCAAAGTGAAAGAAATCGTTAAGGAATGTCCCTTGTAAACAAAATACCTAACAGGAGTCCGGGCGTTTCTTTCTTTGATTAATAAAGAAAATACCGCAACCTTTCCGGGGTACTTTTTGGTGAATTGAACCCTGAATTTCCGCAAATATTGCGATAAAATATTTTGTGACTGAGATTGGCAAAGTATAGGGCGTTTCCTCATAAGTTGACACCCCCCCCCCCCAAAGTTTGTGAAAGTGACCAACACCAAAGTTGTTTTACTCAATTTTTTTAAAATCTGAATTTAAAATAAAAATATAAAACACGAATGAAAATCACATTTAGGAATGTTTTCCGGGCTATTATAGGAAGAGAACATAACGGAATTTATTACTAAATAAATAAAAACAAAATAATTTTGTATATGACCTCCGTTTAACGCTAGGCATGCTCTATAACCTACTTCAATTTTATCTATAACGTTTTGAATATATTGGTTATGATTAATATTAATTTTTTACAAACTGCTTGTTGGGTACTTTGCCTCAAAAATGTTTGTCTTTAAAAAATTAATATTAATATCGTTAATTGCATGCACTATTTTAAGGCGTCTAACTAGAGTTTCATACACAATATTCTTGAAATAACCCCAGAGAAAAGATTCAAGAGGCGGTAGGTCGAGGCTATTTGGAGGCCATTGGATAGGATCCGCTCGTCCAATCCAGATAGCAACATTTTCATTTTAAAAAGGTGCTACCGGGCGAACGTTATGGGGTCGCATTTCAAGGCTACTTCGATTTGTTGCTATTTATGATTTTTACCACGTAATATAGGAAAAACGGCTCATACAAATAGGGGCAAAATATATTTTTTTGAAATCAGGAACAAATCCTATTGGTATGTCTAAAAGTATATAGGGTGTTTTATTAAAAAATACAAATTTTGACATTTCCGTGTTTTATTTTTTTATTTTAAATTGAGATTTAAAAAATTGAGTAAAATTAAACATCTTTTGTGTTGGTCACGATCTAGGGAGGTGTCAACTTATGAGAAAACACCATGTACAGGGCGTAATTAAAGCCATGTAAGTATCTTATTGAAATTTAGTTAATTAAACTTTTGGTAAGAATTATTCGATTCTTGATAACCTAAAATCAAACAATTTCTCTAGACACACAGGTGGTTGCTCCTCAGCAGTTCTAATGGTGCCTCAAGAGGCTCGTTTTTAATATGTACAAGGAAAAAAGCAAGTGATGGTTGTACATTCTTTGCTACCTCAACTACCAGACTATATTTTCTTTTAAGCTTAATTTTGCAAACCAGGAGAAAAATGTGGGCGGCATTTTTATATTTTTCCCTGAGTGCTGAAGTGGTCAGCAGCGCCCCTGGGTACCTTAAACTGTAACACTGTCATCCGAGATCTCAGTTCTGTTTGCTTTTCAGTCAATATGATTTTTTGCAGCCTATTTTGCAAAACCAAAAATTCACAATCACTAATCAGACCCTTTTATTCCTAAAAGTTTTTCAGTTTTAAGACGATCACGTTCCTGGAGTTCGTTCGAAGAAAAATTCAGTTTTGATTATCAAACTATCATCAATAAAAGTTTTCTACAAGATTATTACATAAAACAGAAATAAGAACTTCAATAAATTGTGCATTTCCTTTCCTGCCAAATTCAATGCATAAATTGTAACATAATTTAGAATCGCACATGAAATTAAAGTGATTCTGTTTACATTAAAATAAACAAAGAGGTTTACAGTCGGAAAACAATTCAAACACTTAAATATGTCAAAATAACGCTTTGTATATAAATTCCACGTTTTAGCCTCGTTATGCCAATATGATTTAGTTTTTTCGTGTTTATATCAATATTAAAAATAACCTAATTTATATCGATACTTATATTTAAAGTAATTCGGTTATTTTATCCACCAAATACCTTCAATATTTTCAGAGTTAAGTCAAGGTTTTATAACGGTTGCTTAGATTATGAGATCCAGTAGCAGCTTATGTTTTTTAATTCGATTCATTAATATTTTATGGTAATTGTTTTCCTGAGCCAATATATTTTACATAAAATTGTGTTAAAATTTTCCAATTTAGCCGCATATAATGATTTTGCAGGCACATTTTATCTGATTGTTGTTTAATAATGGAAACACGCCTAATAAAGATTTGAATTAAGATATTGGTTTTTAGTTCAACACTTTAGTTTTGGTTTGAAACTTTGAA
This sequence comes from Dendroctonus ponderosae, assembly GCF_020466585.1. Lineage (NCBI taxonomy): Eukaryota > Metazoa > Arthropoda > Insecta > Coleoptera > Curculionidae > Dendroctonus > Dendroctonus ponderosae. The sequence goes on along the minus strand of NW_026017110.1, from coordinate 55,717,162 downwards.
AATAAAATCTCTGTTTTCACTGAAAACAATTTGAATCAATCAGATTAATATTAAATTATTTCACTATTTTTAGTCACTTTGACTCACTGACTTTTGATGAGTAGACAAATTTCGATGGTGATTTAATATCAGTACTGTTGAAGTACACAGCTCAGTTTTATTAATATTAATATTATTGCATCCATTGATGCACGTTGCGTTATTCTTACAAGTTTTATTACCAGAATTATTACTTACCGAATGGTTTGTTGCACTATGCACTGATTTAAGGGAGTTCCCGAAAAATGCTGTTAGTCGCCAGCAATATATAAAGCTTAATACTTAGCTTTAACTTAAATGGTTTCTGATGTTATAACGGCAGTCTAATCTACGATAATTTAAACCACCTTGCTGCCGTTCGATGCCTGCCAAAATCGATTCGATACTATTCGAACAAACAATAAGTTTATGTTCATACTTATTTCATGCAAAATTATTCTTCAGTTTGTTCACATTGAAACTTTGCATGCTGGTTGAAAACCAGCCCTCGTATTATTTCAACAATGTTTAATATTGAAGTGTTTTACAAACACATTTTAATATGATATATATTATTAGTTAAATACTTCTTCGTTTAGCCAGGCCTAAGTTTTAGGCCATTTATGTTTGAATTCCGAATTCTCGTATATATTGTCGAGAACTGACGTAGAAGTAAATATGCGTGGTACAACGGAATTATGGAATTTCGTCTAACGAAACAACGGTGATTGACAAGACACGATTATTTATATATTAATGCAGTTTTTTTAAGTTACTGGCAATTATTATGATATGCGTTGAAAATGACAGTGAAAACTTTTTACAGCCAACTACGTTTATATTTTAAAATGTAATTATTTATTGTGCTATTTATATTATCACAATTTTTAGTTATGCATGTTTTTTTCTTTTTATTACCATGGTAGGTGATCCAGGAATGTATAATCCTTCAAATAGAGGTATTTTGGGTTCTACAATACCAAAAATCGAGAGCGGACTCGATCCAAGCAGGTCTAATTGGTTGCCACATATGCATTTGTCTCGTAAGAACTTTTCTTTAGTTTGTTTATTTTGTGTTCAATCACCTAGCTTCATCGAGTTGATCCTAATTTTTAAACTCAGGTCACCAAAGCCAAAATCAAGTAACGAGTACCGTTATTAGTAACCAGCAATCAGTTTCATCAGCGCAAGTTATGCATGGTACGCCAACCCATAGCAACTCTGGCCAGTTTTATGCTACCTCTCAAGCGACAGTAGGTTCGGATCGCTCTCAGGAGTCAATTTCACAAAATTTAGGTACGTAGATATAACCAACCGTCCAATTACATCCATACGACAATATCTAAATTACCACAAATTATTAATTGTAAATTGCAATTTTATTTTAGCGAACAATTCACCAGTGTCTCCGCATCTCCAGCAAAACGGCTTTAATGGGGCCAGTAATACGGTTTTAGCTGGTAGTGGATCGGCAAATACACAATCTGTTACAACGCTTCCTCAATCCTATACCGGTGCAGGTGGAACTTGGACTGGCTCTAATACCCTTACATATACTCAAAGCATGCAACCGCCTGATAATAGAAACCACCTTAATAATTATTGTGAGTTCGTTTTTCATTACTTTAATATGAAGACTTTTTAAATTATTGTGTTTTCAGGGAATCACACTGCGTCTAACCAAATAGGCAATGATGTAAACCTAGGTGGACTTCTTTCAGCTCAGCCCGCGCCGGAATATTGGTGCTCAGTGGCTTATTTCGAATTAGATACACAGGTTGGCGAGACATTTAAAGTGCCATCAAATTGTCCAAATGTTACAATAGATGGGTATGTTGATCCTTCTGGTGGGCACAGGTTTTGTTTAGGAGCTCTTAGTAATGTCCATCGAACTGATCAAAGTGAAAGAGCAAGGTTAGTATTTCAATGTATTCTTATTAGTGAATAGGTCTTTTAAAGCGCGTATTAATCGTCTAACGCAGAGACGAGCAATACGCGGTCCGCCAAGCATTTCTAAAATTGAATTTATTTTATCGACTTTCTCCCATCAATATATTGTTATAAAATTAATTATAATGAAATGGTAGTACACGGTTATTGATTGAACTTTGGCCACCCTGTTTTTGCATCTAATTTGAAATTTCGAGAAAAATGTTACATACAAAAGTTGTAGATAATGACATCTAATTTATTTTAGGATAAACCAATTGATACAGGGTGCCTCAAATTCAAGTAACAGACCAAACTTACCTTTTTTTAAATGAAATCTCGTACTTTTTATTGCATAATCGAGCAGCTATTCGTGAAATTCTAGGCCTATTCGATATAAATATTCTGTATTGATTTTCAACTGTTTTTGAGTTAATAACCAATATTGATTTAACTTAACGAACTCCCCATTAACCGGTGTATATCACCCAGCCGGACATTTTCGCACTCTGAACTAGTCACTTATGAAGGGATTTTGAAAATTTTATAATGTAAATGTAAACGAAAAATCGGTCAAGACAGCGACGTCAAAATGTTTTTTAGGCAATTATTTTGAAGACACCCTGTCAAAGAGTTTGACATTGTTAGGCGTTTTTGACATTCAAAAAGCAAAATGGAAATTTCGCTCCCATAAGAGCCCGTGTAAAGCGAAACATCTTTATAGCAAACAAACGGAGAGCTAGTGGCACCTGCTTTGGTACATTATCAATATGCTCCCGATAGATTAGATTGACATTCTAAAAGTGTGAGTTTTCCTAAAACTTTATTCTTGGTGGGACGTCATCGGGCCTATACTTGGGAGGAATTAAAAAAAAAGTTCAAGTGTAATGGATTGCTTATGTCAAAATTTGACCGAAATTTGACATCACAAAATTGGTGAAAATTTCGAAGATTTTAGGAAATCGTCAATTGCTCGCTTATTATCGATCGTAGTGAAAAAGTGAATACCAACTTTTTTATGAAGCTTTAGACGGCCGACCGACGGGATTGATTAGATTCAGTTGAGCTCTTTTGGTTATCGAGATATTTACATTTTTTCGGGGGGACTCAGGGATTTTCTCGAAAACTATGAAAGCTGGAAAGTTGAAAAAAAATACCATTGGATAGTGACTACCAAAGAATAACTTTTTCCGATAGAAAGCCTCGTTTTCGTGAAAAAAAATTTAAATGTAAAATTTCGGAAAAATCGCAAGGTTTCACTACAAACTTTTTTCCAACTATTCCTTGACAGGTGGTTAAATATGTGTGTAAAGGCGGTTATGGAGGGAAAATTTTCAAAATTGAATAAAATTGTCAAATTACATTAGAATTTGGTGAAATTGACACTAATTAGTATTGAGACAAATACAAATCAACTCCATGTCAAATCAATTCGGTAAAGTGGAAGAAAAAACCCTATTTAACTCCATGTAATCCATGTAAATTTTGGTACCGATCAACTGAAATGCTTCCCAAAAATCAGAAAATAATGATGAATCGATTCTAGTTAGACCGAAACATAGCTAATAGATATGGCTAATTATTTTTGAATGCCGTAATGAGAAACTATAAGTTTCCGATTTTGGCCAGACCAATGAATCGAAAAAATGTTTCAGCATTTTCGACTTGACCATGTTTCTATAGAAACAAAAATTTCGAAAAATTAAATCAATTATTCCAATGAGCTGGCGATGAGATAGGTCGATAGAGGGATAACGAAGCTTTAAAATTCAATTAAAGCCATTGCAACAGGATAAAAGGTTGATCTTGACAATCCGAGTTAAAATTGGAAATCGATTTTAAGTATTAAAAATTAACCTTAAGTTTCGCATTGGATATTGTCAAATATACGGTGATTCACAACCTTATGGACACATAGCAGGGGTGTGTAGAGAACCTCAAAACAAGTCGAGTTTCCTTTTAATTTTGCAGTCGTGAAGTCTTTCACTTGAATAAAAAATATTGTTCGATCCGAGGGCGAAATCTACCATTTCTTTAAAAAGTTACTCGAGAATGAATTGAAATGGAAAAAAATCAAATTAATTCTTTTATTTTCCGTGGAAATTGTAACCCAATTATGGTAAAAACACGCAGACATTTGAGTAACATGTTTCTCGAATAACAACCAATCAATAAAAGAAAGTTTGTACGATTACAAAATATTCTAATTAACTCCCGGTCGTTTTTACATTTCTTCTCCAATAAAAAGACATCTCAAAGACTAATTCGGGAAAAAGTCACTTCAAAATTCTTGTTTTGTTTAATTTTTACTAGAACGAAAGTACGTTTCTTAACGTGTAGATAAATAATTACGATACAGTTACCATTAAAAAGTGCCTCGCAAATTTTTGCATTTCAACTTTTTATTGATATTTCGTTGTTTTATCTTAATATGTAGATTACATATTGGTAAAGGCGTTCAACTCGACCTAAGAGGAGAAGGCGATGTATGGTTGCGGTGTCTAAGCGATCACTCCGTTTTCGTTCAAAGTTATTATTTAGACAGAGAAGCTGGAAGACAACCAGGAGACGCAGTGCATAAAATTTATCCATTGGCATATATTAAGGTAGGCTGGCCATAATTAATTTACATATATGTTCGTATTTTAAACTTTGTTTCTTTTTACTAAAACAAATACATTAATTTGTTACTGAGCAAAATCATGTAAATGCGTTTACGTTTTAAGTATTTGTTTGAAAACCATGTAACATTGTCTATAACATACATTAGTAATACTGATGGTGGTGCCCACAAAAGCTCGAGAGAGCTTATCCGGTGCCAAATTTTTACAATTATTCTTTCTACAAAGAGATATCCGCAAGAGCCAAATTTAACATTTAAATTGTTTGGTTAATTTTTTAGTATCCCAGTTGATTATGAGTCACCGTTGTTGAATATGATAGTTGCTAATACAGAAATCAATTTTGGTGATGCTGCATTTTCCCGGAATTTTAAAATTTAGGTGACAAAGGAAAGATTGCATATTTTTGTTCGTTGTAAAGGGTATTTTTAACCCTTTCGCTAATCGTGGCTTTATCAACTGAGCGGTCCGCGGCACCCTAAATGTACGCTCCGCGCAATCGATAGCCAAAAGTCGGCGCTCATCCTCAACTACAGCCCGAGCTATTTCAATTATGTTTTGAATTTCTCAGAACCGTTTCTTCAAAGCAAAAGAAAAACCTCAGCTAGTGACTTGAGTCATGGTGGTAGCATAAAAAAAGCAAAAAAATGTCATTGCTTTTTTGTTTTAAGATTGTTTTAAACGAACGGTTCGGAACGTACGTTTAAATCGTGTAAGAACGAAGTGTGCTGTTGCCTATACATACTTATACAATTTTTATTGTTTTATTATTATGTGATTTTGGAATAGCACGGCAAAACGTACACACTCTACATGTTTTAACCGCGCGAATCAGTGGCGGTGGCAGCTAATAAATACCAAAAACTCAATTCACTAATCTTCTTGTCTCTCTAACTCTAGTTGTCTTAGAAATACAACAATGTTAATAAGATAAAATCGGGATTTATGTTCACAATAAATAAATTGTTTCAGGTTTTTGACTTAAGACAGTGTCATCATCAAATGACCACTCAGGCTCAAACAGCACAGGCTGCAGCTGCCGCACAAGCCGCTGCAGTTGCTGGTCACATTCCTGGTCCTCACTCTGTCGGGGGAATCGCTCCAGCAATAAGTATGTTAATTGTATGATTCCGGTTTTTTTTTTAAATACAGGCTTTCTGCTTTAGGTTTATCGGCCGCCACTGGAATCGGAGTGGATGATTTAAGAAGACTTTGCATTTTAAGACTCAGTTTTGTTAAAGGCTGGGGTCCAGACTATCCTAGACAATCTATTAAAGAAACTCCGTGTTGGATTGAGGTGCACTTGCACAGGGCTCTTCAACTTTTAGATGAAGTTTTACATACTATGCCTATAGATGGTCCCAGGGGCATAGAATAAGCAGGTATATTTTACTGCATCCAATTATTACTTATTCAGCGGATAAGAGCGACTTATTGATGGAATTCATATGTTGTGTACTGTTCAATGGCAATGTAAGGAAGTTTTTCCACTGGAGCTATGCTAGAAGAATATTAAGTAAATTCGCATTTAATTACGTTTTCCAAAAAAATAGGGATAGTGAGTTTTTGGCGGACAAATTGCATATTTTTTTGGTAATGATGAGACCGTTTAAGTTCCCTTCACCAGCAATTGATTCAGTGGTCCATGGAACGATGGAGAATTGAAAAACAATAAGAGTTTGCATCAAGCTCGATTAGAGAAATGCGAAAAATAAAATTTCTTAATTGTTGCCGAACCGCTGTGAATATTTACATATTTTTTTTGATTTGTCCGTGGCATCCGTAGCAATTATTTTTAATTACCAACACATTTTTACCAATTATTTTTATTTTTTACTTGCAAATGCCGAGTTGTACATAAAAATTGACAGAACAGTTTTCTTGAATACTGAATGGGAGTGATTTTTATTCTATAAAAAAGCAGTGATTAAAATTATTGTAAAATGTGCTCCCTCGTTGGTAGTTCCAGTATTTGCGCGCTGCAGGCAAATTCGTTTAAATATCCACAGCCGTTTGGCAACAATTAGTATATTTGATTTTCTGAGGCCACACATAAACGCCCCTATAATTCCTTAACCAAGTCTTTCTCGAATATAGTTTATAATGCACGGTTTTATTGTTTTTCCGATCGTTCGCTGAAGTTTTCGCTCTTGAAACTGAACTACCAATATATTCAATAATGTTAACAGTTATTAAATATTTACTATTTTATAATTTATTTTAGTAATACATAAATTTTAGATACAAAACAAAATTGCAAAAAGTCGCTCCATCCAGTGTAGTCAGAGTAAATACTTTAGGCGGTTGTTAGTAAACTACCTTTCAAATTAGGCCGAAACATTTTTCGTGTGAAAGACAAGAACAAGACATTTAGAAGAAGCTATAAAATAAGGTTCACCCATGGAGGGAAGTCACTAAGTCAGACTTGTGAATAATGATATGCAGTTGATTTAAAATGTTTTACTCGACATTTGAATATTTTGAATACATATACGGAATTTTATTAGTGCATATGCATATGTACCAAAAACCCATTCATTTTATCTTTTAAAACGCTTTTTCAAAAAAGTAATTTCTATAGTATATATAAGTATGAAAAACGTGTTAGTGTGCGCGGTCTGCGTCAATGAAAAAGCTTAAAAATCAACAAATGAAACAAGTAAGCTTAAAGTTCGAAAATTTTATGTTTATTTTCATAGTTTATTGGCCAAGGTGAATAATAGTGGTAGCCGGTAATTTGTGCCATTTTAATTTTAATCAAATAAGCCAAACTACATTTGCCTATGGTTTCAGAGAATATAACAATTAGCCTGTGATAAAACTACTGTTTAAGAATTGTATTTCTGTAGTGCGAAATAATACATTACGAATTAAGTCGAGCATTCACATTAGTTAAACTAACTTTTGATTGCGTCAACAACAAAAAGATATTTGTTCGTCCGGAAAAGTCATTATTATACAATAGGTGTTATCAATCGCATACGTAATAGTTTATAAACATGACACCCAAACAGTTCGGAAAAACGAATAAATACATTTATCTATAGAATGATAGCTCTTCTTATAAATTTTTTAACTATTAGTACGTTCAAGTGACATAATTGTATAGCCACTTATGAATATAAGTTGCTTTATGCTCGACTGATTTAAATTGTAATTAAGATTATGAATACATTTAATATTTTGTTTTAAGAATATCGGACTACCGAATGATTATATTAAGGACTAGTTATAAGCAGTCAGATTCGCTAAAAGAAACTTGAGAACTGTCATAAAGTTTCAGTTTTGGATGTTTTAAAATGGTCTAAGTCTAGATCGGAGCTCTCCAATTGCAAGTGCCCCAAAAGCCGCTTAAAAACTGAGATTTGGAGGCTTGCAATATAAAAGACTTCGTATGAAGATTCTTTATATTTTACCGTTAATGTAAGAATTGTTCATATTTGGTATTTGAGGGTATTTAATACATTTATATTCCTGGAGTCGCAAAAATTGAGATCGCGGCTCTCATGTTGGACAGCCCTCATACCGTACATAAGTGCTGTAACTAAGCTATTTGTCATAGTACTTTTTATCAAATTGCTTGATCTCTCAACCGTTTTACTATGCTTGTCCCCAAAATGTGTTAGGACTCAGATTGCCGTTTTTATTGAATTTTTATTGTAAAATTTGTTTTGTTCTAATTGGTCCTGTATGTTCGTTAAAGACTCCAAATCGTAGGTGTTTATAGTAGTTATTTTAGAATAACGGATATAATTTTATACGCATAGTTTGTACAAATTTGTCAGTTTTTAGACCTAGAGTGAAGAGTGAAGGATAAAAGACACGATGAGTTATTTTAAATGTCATCTAGATTCATTGATAACATAAAACCTGATGCATGCTTGATAACCGTTGGTAATTTTTATAAAATGTATCTGGACGCGCTCATGTCCTAAGATCGGTAAAAAATACATTTATTAAATATTTTTTAATATATCGCAATTATGAGCTGCGTCTATATATCACGATAGGGGCGTATTAAAGTATATTCAAATATTTCAATCAATTTCAGTTAGTATTTCTTTGAATTATATAATTTTAGGAAAGGTGATATTATCATTCTGTCTCTATTAAATTTTGAATTTATTGTTCTAAATAGACGGATCACGTCGGACCAAGGAATTGTTTTGATCGAAATCATTAGCACGGGTACAATATTATTAATTCAAGGAGAAAATACCAACTATTTTGCAGAAAATTTAATGTTTTTTTAAGTTTCTGTAAAGGTCGTTCTTATTTCCATATTCTCTCAAAGATCAGAATTTTGTTTTAAACCGATTCCTAACAAGTTAAGAAATTAATAAAGATGTTTCTTAGGCAACTAGGATTTTAGAAATAGTTGTGTAACTGTAGATATCGTCTACAGCTTTATTAGTCTAGTATGTCATTGTGTTTTAGGCAGAAAACTGAATCGAAAGTTGTTGTTAAAAGTCTCCTCTCCACAATCACTTTCGTTTAAATTTAAATACTCATCGTGTATGGCCTCAAAAAAAAGTTGAAAATATTTTATAATCCAATTATTGATTAGTTATATAAACGCATTTAACAGTCAAAAGTTGAAAAAATACAATTCTTCCTAAAATATACGTAGTTTCACTTAGCATTCACCTTTATTGTTATAAGTACAGGTGTTACTGGTACAAAAACTAGTTGCTAGAATGTATTAGTAAACATTATTTTTTTCAATGAAGGTTGCCTTCATGGGACAATTTTGTCACAAATAGTGTTTGATGAAAATGCTTAATTCGAAGCCATTCAGTGTGTTTCTGAATGCAGTTTGTGCTGTGTCAATCATTTTTGTAGCCATGTGGTTCTGTTTTATATATCGTAAACTAAACTGCATCTTGTTTGGTAATACATGTAAGCAGCAGTTTATGGCTGGTTTATTTCGCAATTTTAAAATTCCTAGAAGTGGGTGTTTGCGTGCTACATCAGAAAGCTGTAAATATATTCAATATTTTTTATTGAATTTAATAATTGAGTTTTGGATTTCACATTATTTCTTATATCAATAGAATTTAAATAAGTTATGCATTTAAACGACTCCACAAGCTAATCCTATCAGAATTACGTAATCAGCTGTGAACATTACTTAGCTTTGCCCTGGGCAGCTACAGCTTCCATGGCTTTCTTTACGGTTTCAGGATCTCCCAAAAATTCCAAGCTCTTAATAGGTTTTAGATTCTCATCCAAAGTGTACACAAATGGAATTCCAGTTGGCAAATTCAGCTGCATGATTTGCTCGTCAGATAATTCTATAAATTAACAAATACTTTGGTTTATAAAATGCATATTTACATAGAACGTACCATCTAAATGCTTGACAATTCCTCTTAAGCTGTTTCCATGGGCAGCAATCAGGATTCTCTTTCCAGATTTAATTAGTGGTACAATCGTGTCATTCCAGAAAGGCAGTGTTCTTTCAATGGTCAGCTTCAAGCTTTCAAACTTAGGAAATTCATCGCCGACAGGACCTTCAGCGTATCTGGGATCATTGACAATGGCGTCATAATATGGATGGTTGGCTTCCATTGGTGGTGGAGGAATGTCAAAACTTCTACGCCAAATTGCCACTTGCTCATCTCCATATTTAGCTGCTGTTTCTGCCTTATTCAGGCCAGTAAGACCACCATAATGTCTTTCATTTAGCCTCCATGTTTTTATTACAGGCAAGTCAGTTTGACCAGTTTCCTTGAGAATAGCTTGAAGAGTATCTTGTGCTCTGGTTAATACAGATGTGTATGCGACATCAAATTTATAACCAGCATTTTTCAGAGCAACTCCAGCGTTGGCTGCTTCTTGTCTGCCTGAATCAAATAGATTTTGTTAGTAGTTTCTTATAGTTAACTGGGATTTACCTAAGCAGATTTCGGTTAGGAAAGGCATTGAATATACTTGGTTATATAGTTGTGTTCAAAACTTTTTAAACTGGAATGTACTTAATAACTTGTGCTGTGATCATAATCAAAATATCACAAATATCATAAATTGGATTTTATCTTCGATCAATAAGGCTTTACGTAATCTGTGGTATTTCTTTCATGTTAAGTCCCTTTTTATGCAAGATCTGTTCGTATTCCTCCCGAAACTTAACAGTATAAATAGGGACTTAATATGAAATCTAATTCATACTATAAATTAAATAGAAAATAACATTAAATAACAGTTCAGCTAATCAAAAGATATTATTTGAACTAAGATTCAAGTTTATCTTGGAAAGTCCCGAAAATTCCCGTAAAAAATTGGGAACAATTGTAGCTTTTTTCGAATTCCAATTCAGTACATTTTTAAAATAGATTATTTCCAGTAGAATTATATTTGTGCTGGTTTTGGACGCGGTTTGTGTGCGGTTTTGGCTGGACCTTAAGGGTTTCGGTCGCTCTCCAGTTTAGGTACTCAGGTAATGTATAAATAGGGCAAAAATGTGCAATAAGGGATAGAACTACATTCAAATCCCTTCAAAACAACAGCAAGGTCGAATAAAGGTCATACATATTCTTACCTTTTTCGCTCAGATCCGCATTATACCAGCCACAGAACAGGTTTTTCTGATTCCATTCAGATTCACCATGTCGGACTAACACAATTTTATAAGGTGCCATTATTAAACTTTTACAGAATTTGAGTTTAAAATATTTAATACTTTTTTGGCAAACGAGCGAAGACGACCGCAAATCTCACTAGGTAAAGCCGAATACAGACTTGAAGCGATGCGAACGACACATGCTGAATCACGCAAAAAAAAACGCGCGCAACATTCGCAGCAGAATGCTTCAAATCTTGTTTTTACTATAATTGGATTTTTTAAAATGTGTTTACCAATAGCTGGTAAGTTTATGTAACATGGTATCATCGAAGATTTTCAATATTTGTTCTGTATTAAGTTGATGCAAAATGCTGCTAATTGCTCATCATTTTTTGGCAACGTTCGTTTCGGAATTATTCATCCTCAAAATAGTTTGTAGATGAATAATAGCCAACCAATTATATAGGTTTAGGCGATCTTGCGGTTTGTATTATTTACATTATAGAAATAAATTCTAAATATAAAAATAATCTGTGTTTCAATGTATGTAATAAACATGTGTTTTTTCCAACGTTTATGTGGTTTTATTTCCGTCAACATTATCAAAAAAATTGCTATATGAACCGTACGAATACGATTTTGCCAAATACATTTAGATGCGATCCGCTATAAACAATTTTTCGTTCAGAATCATATATTTAAATCCCGACACGTTTCAGTTACATTTAGGAATGTTTTCCGGGCTTTGAAGCCGTGGTCTATCGGAATTTCTTCCTGACGTTTCGTCCACAACTGCGGTGGACATTTTCAAAGGCGATGAGGAAGTGGGCGAAGTGATCTCCCGTGTTTTCCGACTAAGACTGACGTTTCAGTTATATGAAGTACTCGCAGTTATATGTTCTATAAATATTTATGTAACTGGAAATGCCTGACCACAGAAACGTAGCTGAAACGTTGCCATAAGCGATACTTCAACGAAAAAGTGCGCAAGTTGAAGAGTGCAAATATTTGAATTGATGGCCCTAGAACTGTCAGGTAAATTTTATTGTTGAACAAAAAATTTCACCACATTCCCCCTGATCTTCGGGGGATATTTTTTTATTATTTATTATAATATTTTTAACTAAATTGTTTCGAAATGTTTTAAATGTACAATTCCAAGGTCGAGCAGTTGATTTGATGAAATTTATTTTATTCATTCTTACTGGCTTTACTAGTACTACTAGTAAATCTAGTAAAATTCCAGTGTATAAATTTTTTGGCCCTATGGCTTCGGCTGCGCAGGCTTCCGCGTCAGGGTTACTCTGTGTGACCTGTAACTCCGACATGTATAAAATTTTTGAAAATGTAGAATGGTCCGTAATCGGCCCGCACCAACAAACCCACCCACACAACAAACTCAAACCGCTTTAAATTTCTCGAAAAAACTCCGAAAGTCGTGCGCGCCTGCTTTTCTGTACGGGGCTTAATACATTGAACTGTCATTTAACTGTTTCTACTGTTTGTCGCTCATTCTGGCGGTTGCGAGCACAACTGGGTCTCGAATATGTTGTTTGTAGGGGAAATCTATTCGATCGATACACACTGAAAATGTTTTTATCGAACCAATAACTAGCGGGAGATTTAAATTCAATTTGGAATTTGTTACTCTATTCGAAACGTAATTCCAAGAGCGTAACAAAGATTCCATAATGCCATTTATTTCTGTGGTTAATTGAACTTCCATTGTGGATGGAACTACTAGCAGAATAATATTTATTATAAAATGATTCAACAGCAAGTATTCATGTCTGCTAAGCAAACAACATTATTAATGGATTGATGAAAATTTTGAAATATTATTGAAACTGATCGACCTAATAACCAATAGAACTAGATAACAACCATGAATGATTCTTACCCGGGTATGAAATTTATTCTTGAACTTTGACAAATGCCTACCCGATTTGGATTAAATTGTGTACACTGAGGGATGAAATTATACCCGATTTAACGGTGTGTCCCATTGTTGTCGAGTGTACAATTTCCCTGAAATTCACAGACATCCTTTTCTTTCATGGAGTATCATAAATTTTATGCAATTTTCGAATTCCGAGTTTCATTTTTTTTTATTTCAAGTTTGGGAATATTTCCAAGAAACTAAATGGGAAATAGATAAAGCAAAGAAACTCCCCGTATCCTCATAAATCGGGTTTCAATGAATCTTAATTAATTCTTTCTGGATTACTAGTTCTAGTGAAAAGTATAAAGGATACAACAGAGTTTGCACAATTTTCCAAATATCCTTTTAATACTAATCTTAACCATTTTGCACACATATTTATGATAAATGATTTGGTCGAAACAGATATACATTCTGTTCAGCTCGTAGCCCGGACTTTAACATATTGGATTAATTTTCAATAGTATACCAATACCTATAGGAAAAATAATAAAAAAAAATGTAAAAATAATTTTTCCTATAAGGGAATAAGGGATTTATTGGCTTACCGAAATACCCTGCTTGGAAAATAATAATCAAGAATAAACAATTTCTATCTTATATTGCCCGGAATTTGATGACATAGAAGTGTAAAATCCTGAAATTTTGTTGTTTCAAAAGAATAAAATGTTTCATAAAAATGAACGTTTTATTCTTAAATTGTTCGATTCTATCGGCCAATAAATTACAGGATCGAGCAATTTGCGCCCTATCTTTGTGTAATAACCCGGTACAAATATTGCCATCTGGCTAGTCAGAAAACTGTTCGAATCGTGGATCTCAATAAAAAAAAAACAATTGTATACCACTTGAATATGAATATTGATTATATAATACGAACGCAGGCCTATTTTTACTTTGCAGAGTTCTGTAAATTTTATATTCCGATTTTCTGTTGCCTCTGGTTAGAGGACTCAAAGCGCTCGTGGTCAGAACATAAAATTTATTATCCAGAGTGCCCAGTAAGCACATGATCAAAAGAGCATTCAGACGTTCTTCAGTTCAATTGAAGACTATATGACCTAACTTTTATTAAGAAAAAATATTCGGCTCCTCTGCTACTGATTTTTAAAGCTATTAAAAAAATACCTATTTTGAAATACCGGAAGCATGGTCAAAGATTTTACAAATAGGACAAAAATGTCAAAACTCAAAAAAAATCAGTTGATTTTTTTTGTTTTTGTACCCAGACAGAGACACTTCACAGCGAGTTTTATTAAAATCCATCGTACCATTCTCCCGATTTTTCATGAAAAATATATTTTTTAAGGAACTTTGACCATCAATGGCAAAGCAGCCAGACAATTTTTCTCAGCAAAAGCTCGTAAAATTCAGATCGTCTTCCTTTCGTCCAAAGCATATCGCGGTACCCTTTTGATCATGTGCTTACGGGACACCCTGTAGAATTCATTTTGCTGTAACGATTAAACTATTGTAAGAACGTTTAAGATCAATATCTTCCATTAGTTGTGTTGAAATAGATAAATAGATAAGTTGAAGGTCAATTAAATTATAGTTCATTTACCTCGAATAAACAGCAATAAAAGTGATGTGCTTAATCAGAAAATCGGTATCTGTTAAATAGAGCCTGTAAGTCATTTGACTGAAGAAATTTAAGGCATATAGGAGCGAATTTAATTTTAATAAACTATAATCGATCCTCTTTCATCGATAGTTGAGACTGAAATCATTTAAATATCCACAATTATTACTTCGAGTAGTTAGTTATTAAGAAAGAACTAGATAATATTCCCATTTTCAAATAAAAATATTTAAAAAAGTAATATTGACCTCCATATATCACTTAAAAAAGTGAATATTGGTAAAATAAAGAAAGTGTATAATGAAATATGAATTGGAAGCATTAATGCTTCTAAGTTGTAAGAACAAACTTTTATGGACAAATAGAACTAAATTAAAAAGAGACCTGGTGTACTAAAAAAATGGACGTTATCAAAGTCAGACATAAATAGCACAAGTAAAAAGATCGTTAATGAAGAAATACAAATAAAAAAATTAAGTTTTTTTTAGCATAGCACTCAAAATATTTTGCGCACATTAATTTTTACTAATGATTCTTATTTTTTAATTGCAAACGTTAACGCCTGGCCTCTTTGTTAGTTGCATCAGTAAGTTAATGTAGCAGTAAACCAGAAAAACTTATATCTTTTATTTTTTATTTCCCGGTGAAAACAGATAATGAACTTAACAATCCCGCATACACTTTGTCGACTAATTTTAATTAATTTACGCAAACAACGCACATAGTACAAGGCAAATGCGGACTTTGCGCTTTTTTGCCGTTCCAATTAACACCGCTAAAACTGTATCTATTGAAACTTTTTTGGTCAGGTGCTTTTCATGTTTTAAACATCTTTTGCCAGGCAGCGGTTTCAATTAAAATATTGATATTTTTGTATATTACTGTTGGCAATATCAACAACCACGAATTAATTTAAGTCAGGCGGAAGATTGACTATTCATTTTTTAGGGGATAATATTTTTAACTGCTAATAATCCTAATAGACTAAATACTTTCATCAGTTCTACACCGTAGGAAGTATTAATTAAAATCTTAAATAGAATCAAAATACGAAAATAACGGATTAATTAAATGAAAGGAAACAGTACAATTTTCCCACGATGTCACAATGTGGGAGAAGAATATTAAATCGAAATGTTCCCCTCTTACCTTTATGGAACGCGAATTCTCAATGGAGTGCAGGTAATTTGAATAACTTATGGAAAATTGGATTTTCCTTCAATAAGACAACTCCATCTATCATATTTAGGGATACGAATCCGCCTTAAGTGGCTTAGGATTATTTTAGACTAAAGGGATAATGAAAATGCCTTAATAAACTGAATAAATTAGTATATTATTCAACCTCAAAAAAGCATTATCGCTATTATTGCTAATAACATTTTAACCTCTCCCCTTAGTAGAAGCAGAAGTAGCTTGAATATAACAGTGGATTGGTTTGCATTTACGTTACATCGTTATATGGTTACATCAGCGCAAGTGGCTGGCGTCTTCAGAGCTGATATCCAGAGCATGATTGTATTTTCTCTTAAATTCTATTGCCGAATAGCATATTTGATGACTTGAAAAAAAATACAGGGCTTTTATAATCTTTTAAAATTTTCTTTTGCGTAAATTTTGGTTTCATTCCATAATTTAAATATAAACAAATTTGATTTCTAGAATTTAATGAAGTAGCAGTTGACATCCTGCCCCATCCATCCCTTAAATTTTACAATTATCCGGATAGAGTAAAAACATATTTTTTAATTAGGTATATATGTTAGTTGAATTGATTAAGTATTGTAATGAACTTTTCTCAGCCAGAGCAAGACATATACAAAAAGGCAATATATATGAAAAATATATTAAAAATAGGCACAACTAAATTCAAGCTAAGGAATCTCCAGGAATATGTGAAGACGAAATGAGAATTCCCAGTTTAATAACTTTTGCTCGAATATACCATCAAGTTTCTATTAAAACTACATTAGATACAAGTAAAAGAAACACTACCTAGGAACAAAAATTATAAAAATTAAGAGTTCTGAAGGTGGACAGTAATCTTATTCTTTATTTCATATCTGCATTTGAATTCCCAAGCCGCATAATTTTAAAATGACGTATAAGACTACAGGCTAATTTTATTCTAAGATGCGCAGGACTCTAAAAAAATGTAAATACCACCCTTATAAAGTTTTACCTGTGTAACAGTTAACTCAAGAAAATAAAGCAGCTCGTTTACGTTTTTGCTTGGAAATGAGGAAAAGTTTGGAGTAACAGTAAATTTCTTAATAATTTTTTTAACAGACCAGTCTTTATTCTCAACCTCAGGCATTTTTAATAGATAAAATGTGCATTGTTAATCCACTGAAAATTCCGGAGCTCTTCGGGAAATAAATCATTCAGGCAGTCAATCAGTTGGCGTTTTGAATAATATAATTTTTGGTTCAATATTTTTGACGGTAATCTGAATGGTAACCGATATTTCCAATTAATATATCGAATATTTCATGATTGAAGGAATTAGAATCAAGTGATTTGGCACCAAGAGGGGGCCTCTGCGCAAAATTTTGATGCTAGAACCTGTCGAAACAAACCGAGAAATCGGAAAATTCGTTGTGTCAGAAATCAAATAGTCAGGGCCTCATCTCGATAGAGCGCTAGGAAGTACCATTTTAATTAGGCTGAACGGAAATTTGTCGGAGATAAAGTGGATAAGTCATCCGACATAATAATTAGATTAGTAGGTATAAACCAAAAGATGACAGTAATTCAGGACAGTTACGATATCATGGAAAAACTAAACGAGCAGAAGAATATTATAGGAGACATGAAAAACGAGATAACCGAAAATGAAGAAAATGAAAATGAAAAGAACAAAGAGAGAAGCAGATGAAACAGCGGCATGCCAGATGCAGAGGGGAAGCAGGCGAATTAACAATAAATGCAAGACTTATACAGTGACTAAAATTATGAGAAGTGGAATCTGAACAAAGGAAGTTAATTGGGGGGAGGGTGGAAGACACCAGAACAGAACAATTTGGTGAGACACACGAGACAAACAAGACGAACTAGGACGAACTAGGACGATAAAGACTACATGACCACACAGGACGAAGCAGCTAACACCGGAGGGATTTGGGGAATAACTGTTACAAGGGAAGGACAACTGATCATGATATTCACAACCTTAGATCAACAAACGATAATGCGGAACACATTACAGGAAAGCCCTTGGATAATGACCCAGCCGAAGAAAAGCCTGGCAAAGATCAAACTAACTCGTATTGAAAAACTATCTAAAGTAGGAATCACGTTCAAACGACACAGGATTTTAGTACGATGGCTCAGGTGGTAGCTAGGAGATAATGCAGCAATGAGTGGAATCACTTTTTGATATACACGATGATTCAGGTTTAATCGTGATAACTTAGTTATAAATTATATATATGCAGGGTACAGGCTAAGAAGGGGGAACGTCAATTTTTTCGTCGATTTTAAGCACACAGAGACAAAACATCAAGTAACAGCACACAGACGAAAAAAAAGGAAGAGTCACCAAATTTCGATAATTAAAATTATGCTGTACTGGCTAAAAAGGAGGAGAGTCCGCGCACCACATGCTAAGAAGGGGGAACGTTATACATGCGCGTTATTCTTGCTGAAGGGTTTTGTGGCTGCAGTTTTTAAAGTTTTTTGAGCTGCAAGAGTTAAACCAAATCCTTGTTATGGAAGTCACTTTCAATTTTTTTTAAATTCTGTACTACGCATTTTTCTACACTTCTTTACAAACATAAGTGTCCAATGAAAGTAAGGCCCATACGTGAACTAAAAGTCGTCAAAACTTGGAATGGCATTTGGGAAACTGCTGTTTTGATTGAACCGAAGCAAAAAAGTGGTACTTATTAATATTTTGGCAAGCAATGAGTTTAAATTACCAGGCCAGTTATACAAAGGTAACTAAGCACAATATTATTTTACCATGTTAAGGATGTTCTATCTATTTGCAGGACCGCTGTCTATGACACTGGCCAAATTCACTGACCTACAGTGATTAATGAAATTCTGTCTCAACACAACAGCTAGAAAATATTTTTCTACATTACCACATATCAAAAATGTCAAAAGCATGGCTACCTTCACAAAACCTCAGCAAAAATCAGTCTGAGCATATTATACAGCTGTATATTTAATAATTAATAAAAAATCTGCAATTTAATAAAATTTAATTTCATAACCTGTGTTATTTTGCTTCTGGTTTTGGTAAAAAAAATTTAAATACTGCAAAATTTCAGTGGAAATCTATGATATTCCTCTTTCTTGTTCGGTACGATCCGTAATATCTTCTTTTTTTTGGGTTTAAAAAAAATTGTAAATAAAATGTAATTAATAATTTCTGCTCCAATACCGTAATCCGTGCAATTAAACCGTTCTAAATCATATAAAATTTTTCCTTAAATCGCATCGTTTCGGAGATACAGAGAACAAAAATGTTTTTCCAGATTTTCCTTCATAAGTTTTGAACAGCTGTTATTTGAACGGGATTATTTTTTAGTTTATCACAAGCGTTTTTCTTTTTCATCACGCGTTTCTACTGGCATCTTCAAACAAAATTATCCAGTCAGTCACTGGTCTTTCGCAAAGAACACTTTTGAAACAGACTTACCACAATGTTCTGCACGTAAAATATGACGTTGATGTATTCCAATCGTTCAACTGTATTCAACCGTTTGGACATTGGAAAGAAAACGAGCCCAGAAAAGGCAATCTGCCACAAAAGCCGAAGAAACCATTTGAGCACGGAGTACGGGCACAGCTTATATATCATATTTATTTTATATTTATTTTATTATATATTTATTATTTATATATTTATTACATTATATATGATATTTAAGCTAAGGTACGGGCATCTACGATGGGCCGTCCAAACTGCAACTCAATGGGACGCGAAGTACGAAAGCACAGAGCACAAGAGAGAAAATGCCTCGTCTAATTAAGAAGGGATGCACAAGTAAGACAGGATAACAAACGACAGTCGAACTGAAGAACTTAATGATGTCTTTCTGGATCAACTTCCAGAAGGTGAGGACAATGTACAATGTGAGTATGGAGGGTCATGATAACGACGCACCTCAGCCTTAACCGAAAACGAACAAGACAATATGGATCAAAGAGGGACAGCTATGATATAAGCTATAAGCTTGGAAAAATAATTTCGACTGGGCAAATAGGAGTAAAGATTAAAATACTTTCAGACACCCTGCTGACACGAACGAACACTAATCGAGTCGAGGACCCAATAAAGTTGAATCAACTTTGGCGCATTAATACCGCTACTGTTATAAGTACTAACAATAGTCTGCTAAATAACCACCGAACTTTACATCATTGCTTAACAGCAACGTTAAAACTAAATGTTTACGAGCTCTTCTTCTTCTATTTCTTAATTTGTTAAACATTTTCCCGGTATCTTGCAAGTAAGTAAAGTAACCGCTTGAAAGGCAGAACGCCAATTTTTCATCACTGTTTATACATTTTCCATATTCAAATTAATTTAATTCAATAAAATCGCTGCTCTTATTTACCTGGTTTTCATAACATTTGCCGACGTACGTTTTTAGTGCGTTGCTTCGGCAAATAAAAGAATTTACCTATAAAACATACACCGACCGTCAATCATGTACGTCCCTCGAGTATAACATTCTGGTAGAGTAGACGCTATTTTATGTAAATTACTTAAAGTACGTACTTCTGTATAATACTCTATGCATGCATCGTATGTTTATACAGATCATCCCACTCAAGAATAGAGTATTTCAACAAGAAACCTACATTATACCCGGTTTTTAAAGAGAACTGTTGAGATAGTACTTTTTCGTTAGACAATGTCCGCTAATTGTCGAATATAATAGTATTCAAAATGATGGAAACTTGAATACACCTATTCTTCAAAAACGCTCATACTTGGTAATAAATAATGTAAAAAAATTAATCAATACACAGGGATATATATAATACTTATGGAATTGGTATGTTGAACATTATTTTAACTTTCAAAAGCATCCAATAAGTTTTTTCTAAGAAGAGAACCGCGTCCAAGTTCCTATTAAACATACAGGGCATCGGATTCATTCTTTTCTTTCTCAATTTACATTTTATTTATTGCACTTTTGATTTCAACTCGCTTCCCATTAAATATACTGGATGTTTTACTACAGTTGATGTGTATCGAAGACGTAAGCATACAGAAAAAGGAACATTGGATTCTTTTGAAAATTTTGCCACTTCTGGAATAGTTCACGAGTTCAGGTTCATTACTGCGGTTTCTAGATTTGGAAAAACTTGTTGGGGGCAGCATATCAAACCATAGTGTATTTTTTTGTATCGAAAATTTGTTTCATATTGTACATGGTCGCTTAACCTCTCTGTTCAAAAAATACTCGGTTCGCGTTCGAATAAATAAACTGAAAGATCAACTTTTAGACAAAACATGTTGCAGGTTTAATAAAATACTGATTGAATACTTAATTCAAACATTTTGATGGCAAAATTTCCAATCTGATTCATCTCAATGTTCGTAAAGCAGAAATGGGAAACTGCACTAAGCAACACTTACAATTAATTAGCTACTGTAAATTGGATTGGGTACCAAAAGTGCAGAATCAATCACTATTTTCATGCGACTTAAATTACATCTGTCGATAAAGACCTGATTTATATAAATTTCATCCAACGGTTTTGGTCGACTTTAATAGTTTTAAACCACTAACAAAACATCATGGTTTCACCAGCTTTTTCTGCCCTATTATTCTTTACGCTGATCCGTATTGTATATGCAATTATTTAAGTAACCATTATTTTCCTTCGTTAAATTGTATTATATTGCCTTTCCTATTTAGTTTCATTAAAAATCTCATAATAATTCATAGAGTTCACAAAGAATGAATATTCTTAAGCCTTTTTAGCTTCTTCTTAGCTGTTTAACCCTGGCCGGGAGCTCAAACAGAGTAAAACTCACTTGGGCAACAGGTACGAACAGGAACAAAGAAAACGAGATTGCTGCGGAACTTGGTAAGGCAAGGACCGAGAAACCACTGACCAACCAAGAACCTGCTTGTGGTATATCTCATGCCCAAGTTAGGGTGGCAGTTGGGCAGTGGATCTTGGAACAACACAGAAAGTACTGGGAGGAGACTCCGCGACTCCATACCGCAAAGCAGTTGGTGGGACCTCCACAACCAGTAGGTAAAAATGAACTGCTAGGTCTCAGCAGGCAAAAAATAAGGAGGATAGTGGCCTTTTTAACAAGACACGCCCCCTGCAAAAACATCTCTTCAGGATGGGACTGAGCGATCAACCGACCTGCAGGGGTTGATGAAATTAGAGGATGAATCTACTCTGGATGTTATGTGTCACTGCACGTCATATGCAACAGGTAGGCGAGGACTCCTGGGAGGGGATGCAATTCCACCAGACCAGATCACGCGAACTCCCCTCAAGATTCTTCTGGAATTCATTGAATATACAAGGATAATGAGGGAGTAAAATTACGAGGGCACAATAGGACAGAAATGACCGCGGTGCAATGCCAAACACCACCTCGGCGGTGAGGAAAGGGTTTTAGTGGGTAAACAGCTTAGCTGGAGTCCCACACAACCCAGAGCGACAGACCATCAGCTCTGGGAGTGCATAAAAGAACATTTCCCAAACCTCACCGAAAAAAAAAAGTAGCTGTTTATTTGTTAGCTTACTAACTTAGAATCGGCAGTTTGTTGGGCGATGAGAGTTTTGAAAATGTGGGGTCTCGCAGAGTCAGAATGGTTCGGCTCGCAGGTCCAAAATGTAGGAACTCGTTGGACCCTGGATTCATGAGGAAAATTTTCGTTATTCGAAGAACCAATGTGATTGAGAATGATTTAGTGAACCGTGGCTGAAGTTTGGAGCAGCTGCCGGATAACAAAGATCTCGTGATGTTTTCTTTGTCTAACTAGCACTAGTTGTGACTGTTTATTAAATAATAATGTATCTGAATTATTCGTCTGGGCAATACGAGCGTACACTTGCAGAGTCGCGGAGATAGAGAGTGCCCAAGAGTAAACTTTGGAAAGTTGAGAGTAAATTTCCCGAGAAACAGAGTTTATTTTGAGTACTAAACCCGAGAGAATTTTATGCGAACTACTTGTGACATTTATGTGAAGTCTCACGTGCAAACTCGAACTGGTTATTACCTGCAAAGTGCGCGCTGTTCTCGGAATTACGCATTAGCGGGAATTTAGCATTGATAAGATTTCCAATCTCACGACTCTCTAAACAATGTTTAAATAATATTTGAACCGAAAATAATGGGAAAAAAATGTGGACGCTCCGACGCTATGTAAATTGATTATTTTCCTTGCACATTGGATAATTCCGATATAATCCCAGTAATTCTAGTATACCCAGCAATCAGCGTTTAGTCGTAACATAAATATTGCTCAAATGCAGTTCGATGTTATTACATCGGAGTATCCTCTCCTGCTTAGACTTTCGAGTTCTATTTACGATATAATAGCAGGTACTATTGTTGATTATACCTGATGATTAGTGATATACCGGTGATTCCAATTCTTCTAGAACACCGTGGGGGACATTTTTGGGAGTACAAAAAATATCTACTTTTCAAATACTCATTCAATTCATAAGTAAATAATGTCATAAAATTCTTATCAATCGGCTAGTGAATATAATAATAAGTTTTCATACGCACATATTTAAGTGATTAGCAAAAAAAACTAGCTTTTACATGATTGCCATATGAAATATAGGTGTCAACAAATAATATACATAAAAAAATTGATTACGATATTACGGGAAGCAAATTCCAAATACGAGATTAAAGTTATTTATAAAACCATGCGGAAAAGCTGCCAGAGAAGTAAATAAAACAATAAAAGTTAATAAGACACAAACAACAATTAGTTAATACAAACTTACTTATGGAAGACGAAAGAAATTTAAAAATAAGTTTTGTATGATATTTGTTTAAACTGCAACTGAGAAAATCTGTATAATGCTGGTGTGGCAAATTAGATTTTCAAATAATTAACTGAACAAATATATAGTTCTCCAATATTACTATTGGATGTAATGGAAAATATAACGCTAGATGTGAGTTAATGTGGGCATTTTTCAATTATCTGAGATCGTAATATATCCTGCAATATCTGTGCATGTCTTTTTTTCTCTCAATTGAAAGTATTTACGGTTCTACTTTGCTCCATTAATTTTGACAGACTAAAGTAATTTTAAGTTGGTAGAAACTGATTGGCACAGATGCACATATTGATTTACCAATAAAAAGTAGATACAATTTCTAAAAAAATACTTGCCAACTGCATGTTTGTTTATCCAAATTCTTATAGCTCGTAATTTTACACCTGCAATTTCCATGGATAAGACTCTGTAAAAACTAACACACATAATTCACCTTAAATATTAAAACCAAATACATCGAGTTTCCGCCATCCCAGCAACTGAGGGTAAATTAGTAAACTATGCTTTCAGTCGGCCCGGATTGGAAAACACTTCAGGAAACTCGTATATGTAGGAGAGCAAACAGAGGTATTTAAGACAACATTTTTAAAATTGAATTGAAAGAGAATCGATGGCAAAAAGACAAACCCGTTCTGAAAGGAAAAATAATTACTTGCTGGGTAAGTATACAGAGTGATTTTTAATCATACGCGAATATTGAAAGAAGCAATTCTCCAAAGAAGATGTATGGTAGCTTTACAAATGGAAATTCAAAGTTTTGTGTTGCCATTTAATAAGATTTATTGTTGCAATTTGAAACAGTTTTTAATTAACAAGCCAGTAACAACTTTATCCAATGTAATGACATCTAATTCAATAGTAAAACTTTTGAAAAGGTTTAAAAAGAGCTATAACAAGTAGAAGGTTACTATTTACAATTTTGAGTAGCTTAGTTTATACATAAATTTCGTTCCCCCTAGTTATTATTGAAATGGATCCGAGAAATCTTTTTTTGCTGCTCAGATTGCAATTCTTCAAATTGTCACCTTGTATATAATTCATGTGATGAAAGTTAATTATGAAGTTATAGAACATACAATTGAAACACAAGTAGTCAAACTGAGTTTGGTCAAACATATATATTGAAATAAACCAAAGCAAATAACTACGCGTGGTTCAATAGCAATATTACATTTACGAATGAATAGCTTTCACATTTTCATTACTGGGCCACTAAATGCGTCGATTGTCAGACGACAATCCAACAGCCACCGTTCTAAAGACTGTATGGCAATAAAAAAGGTGTGCGTCACGGGACGCTCGACAGAAGTGATAACTTCATATTATTTATAGAAACCCTAAATTGTTGAACTTGTTTAACGCATGATGGCAATACTAATTTATAATTTCAATATTCTTGTTAGTTATAATTTATGAAGGGATCAGGAATAGGTCAAAGGTAATTTAATTTTCTTTTGAATGTAAAATTTATATTTTATATAAATTTCACATTCTTTTGTCACGTTCATTTCATTTTGTTAGATTGTAGCTTGTGCTGGATTAATTATCATATTTAATTGTAACTTTGATTCAAGAACTTACATTAAATTTTGCGCTCCAACAGAAGAAAGATCAACATCTGCACTTAGAATGAATGGTAGTTTTGGCCAAGTAAACTGGAACCTTAAGGCCGGTCGTCCTTTTGATGCGCTTTATAACACTAATGTTCCATTTTACTTACAATCGATCGAGATAATTCGTATGAATGATTTCGCATCAAGTGGACGAGCTTCTATACGTTGCAATGAGATTGGATCATTAGCTCCTTTTCGCACGATTGCTGACAAAAGCATTCAGGACGAAAACGCATCCAAAGGACATCGACCCACGGACTAACACTAATATATAGATACGAACGGACCACAGTCTACACACTATTATAATAGACGACCGGCCTAATGGAACGGAATGGAACTCGCGGGCGACTGTGTGCGTGCGAAAGAGAACTGCGCAGCTACTTGTCTCACAGAGAGATAGAACAACACCATTACGCACTCCAATCCATTCCGCCCGCACCATAAGAAGTTATCACTTTAAAAATAATTTAAACAATTTCCAGGACGATTTTTTTGTTGGATTCATCCCATCGCCATAGAGAATAAAGTCTCCATCTCAGCTATAATACCAAAAGCAGACTATTTGTTTGCAAATCTGACAACATTTGAAGCTTCAGCTTTTCTGGGGAAACTTCATCTTATTTAAGAATCAAACTCTTCATAGCAAAAGACCATGCCACTCACTTTCTGCGTTCTATTATTACAGTACGAGAATCACCTGCACCATGAAAGCGCCCCAATTCCAAAGTTAGCTCATCTAAAAGCAATCCATCAACAACATCATCCTGCAGATCGAACTTTTCGATTGAAATCAAAGAACAAACCAAAGAGATATGTGGAGCACTATGTTGAATGTGAACATTAACTTTGTTGAATTTTATGCTGAAGCCTTAAAGCATTCTTATTCGAAAAAAGAACGTGCTTTCCAGAATTTAGATTACTTCAATTTGAAATTACGTTTAAACACATGATTCTTCCCTTCAGATGTGCATGAATATCTCAGATACGTTTCTTGGAAATACGTTTAAGTTCTCTGAGTAAAATTGTTGACTATAGAAAATGTCCACACAAGCCATTTGATTCAACCTATTATATATACATTTTATTCGCATCTTCCGTTTGCAGGATAAATAAATGTGGAGAATTGTTTAATTATTCAAGCTACGTTTGAGTTTCTCAAATACCAATTTACAATTGCTGCGTCTAATAGATTCAAAATATTTTTGTTGGTTTTAGATTGGGTCCGCATATTATATGCGAAGAAATATGGGTTTAAAAAAATATATTTTGGACTCAGTTTCTCCCGCGTTGAGGGTGCGCAGGATCAATGTTGGCCTCCGGGACATTGTGATCCCGTCTCTTGATTTGGCGATCCAGTTATACCGTCTTTTCCAGTGAGTTCGTGAGTGTTTGAGCTCCAAAACATCGCTTCGCGCCGTTACAGGTACGTGCTGTATTTGAAATTCGCCTTATTTACATTCAACATCGTGCAAAAATTTTTAAGAAAAAAAATTTAATTAAATTAACACGTTTTCATTGCCCAGTTACAACAGGAAAAATTGAATGGAAATAAATTGCAAGCTTTGTGTTCCAATCTCTTAATAATAATCATAATAGTATTAGTGCTTTAATGTATAATTTCTTTAAACAAATTAATGTTAGAGTATGTGGTTGAAAAAATAAAATCAACCTAGTCGAATAACGCATTTTTAATCCTCTTCATTTTTTATGTGACGTGATTTAAGAAAATAAACTTTAAACTGCCATTGAGGTCTGGAAAAACTTTAGTCTCAGCTTTTCCACTGATCATTGGTAGTTTATGTCGATATAAATACGAAGGTACTGTCCATTGTTTATTTTTTTTTATCAGGTTTCACTTAATTTATGTCACTATCATATTTGTACAATGTTTCGGTCCTCAAAATAATTTCGAGAGTCTTATTGCTATTTTTGAGTATTATTGCTATTTTTCATTCAGCGTATTGAGCATATTTCTCAGCATTTCCTAGTACAATACATTTTTTAATTAAAGGAAGTTAAATTAGTGTTTATGAAACAAAGATTTTCTCAAATTTAATTAAAAACGATCACAAGTATATTCTTTATTTATTAGCTGAAATTAAGTAATTCAATTACATCAATAAAATAATTAAAAATTAAACTATTAGAAAAGTACAAGAACATAAAGTACTTACTTGGGTTAGGTATTATACCACATCCCATTACATTTCTACCGTTTCTACGTGATCACGGCGTACATTTTCTGATGGACTTGCGGCAATTTCCTGCTGCGATAGTAACATTAATAATGTCGTATTCGACGTACTTGGTAATGCTTTTGAGGTCCTATATATTCAAAATAGAATGAATTGTATGAAATGACTAGATAGAAATTTTATAAGAAATGTAGACATAATGCATGGAAATTAGATTCTTCGTATGAGAAAAACCTGCTATGATATAAAAAATAATTAAATGTAAACAAACAATTTCTCTCAACATCTTTTTGTTTCGTTCTTGTTTTTAGATAAGAGAGAATATCTGATCCAAATTACCGTAATATGCTTTTGCTTTTCAGCTATCTAATAGATGTTCTTGATTAAGATGTAATTATAATTGAACGAGTTTCAGCCAAATAATCTGAGGTCGGTATTTAGCAACCGTTTGCAATTGTACTTTGAAGATAACTTATATTAAATAGCAGAAATATTTCGATGGAAGGAGCGACGGAAATATTCATGTATTCTTATTTACATAAAAATCTCAAATAAAATGATATTTGATAAAGTCAGAAAAATGTATTTATTTCCATAAAGTATATCCAAAAAAATCACAGTTGTGACGTCAAATCGAGAATGCAATTTTTAGACTACTGTTTTAGCTGAAATCCCAGTATAGATATTTATTAAAAGTACAATATTATTACTCAATTAACGACCACTGCAATTTCTTTCTAAATTTAACGGTTTAATCCACAGCAAATTCCCAGTTTTTTCCAGATCATTATCGATGTGAACGTTGTTATTTAAACTTCTAATAACATATGTTGAAAACCGCTTCGTCTTTAGGATACAGGGTGGCAAACATTTGACTTAACTTAAGTATTAAGTCACTGTTATAAAAATTCTGCATTATGGGGCTTATTGCCATTCCACATCCAATCATGTCCAAGTTTTTTCTAAGTCAATCTAATTTTTCAAATTACAATTAGATATTTTTTTTGTGCCTTTATCACCCCAGTTTAGAAATAAATTCATTTCCTGTTCATATTTACTTGAAAATGCTACTCTTGCTTGAAGTCGCAAACAGTAACCGTTTTCAAGTGTTTTTCAACAAACTTTTTAATTCAAAATAAATACAGAACAAAGTAACAAACTTAAATTAGTAATTTTCAATATTAAAATCGTTTTGCTGAATGCAGATTTGGCAGCGACGCTCAACAGGTCTTCGAATTCGAGCAAAATGAAAAACTTTAATTTCTTGACGGGCGTTTCTTCTCAGTAACATGAGATATTCGATTGGCGTGACATAAACCCTATCTTTTAAGGAACCCCATACGAAAAAAACTGAGAAAAAGAGCGTGAAAACGTAAGAACGTGGTTAAACAGGAATTATATAGAATGATGGACGTGGTGGTCCGGTTATGTGGCCTCCATGTTTAACCGATCTCACGATCTTAGATATTCTTGTGTGGAAAAACAATTTTTTAGAAAATTATTTTTATCCAAATTAGGTTGATACGGGCAGGCAGAACAAGTTTTTATAATTTGAAAATTTGGACATGATTGGCTGTGGTATTGCGAAAAGCCCCATAAAAGTGGGAATTTGAGTAACTTATTTAAAAAGTTAAAATAAAATGTTAATTCAGTCACCCTGCATCTCAAAAACGAAGCGGTTTTCAATAAACGTTCATATGATATTTTCATTTTAAAGTAGCATTTTCTATCAACCGCTAAACTCCTTCTATTATCAAACTCGCCCTAAATAATGGTAAATTTTACTGAATCAATTTTATGTAAAAAATACGCAAATTTTATAACACCGCTCCGCCTGTGGTAACGGAAAATTTAATAGTATTGCAAGAAAAATTAAACTTTACATTCATTTGAGCCATCCAAGCCTGTTTCAAAACTTCAACACTGTAACAACATGAACTTTTGTTCATTTGTAGTTAGTTGTTTGTTTGTAGTTAGTTATTGGCACATTTTAACGCCATTCAGATAGAGTATTCAGTTTTCTAGTAAAAATTGATAAAAATTAGAAATAGATTTTGTGGATTTAAGTGTTTGCTGAAAAATTTGATTTGGATTGCGTATTTGATAAATTGCTAGAATTATATTTTTGCTAAAATCTAACGCACTTTTAATTAAAATATTTAAATAAACTATTATAAGTTCTGCAGAAGCCCATAAATTGCTGTGAAAGGGCGTTTTTTTTAATCTTCTGCTAATATTTAATACCCACAAAAGTAGTTGAAATCTAAGTTCTCCTAAAGTTTATTGCAGGGGGAAAGGAAATATAGTTTATAGGTATAACTGAAAAGGGATATTGATTTACCTACGCTTAGTTGCTTGTGGTAGGTGGTTAGTTTAAGTTTATCGTTTCGAAATGGATGGCCATAATATGTAGTATAGAAACATAGTAGCCGACGTAATATGTCAGTTTATTTTAACATTCGTAAAATATACATGTGCACATTTGAAATGATAATTTCACGAGCCTCTCAGATGCATTTGATTACATTAAATACAATTAATGTGTATGGTATGTTTACAGATGTATTTTCTGCTAAACATTCCATAGAATAATACTTTCTGAAATATCTTTTGAATAAATATGTGTGAAACTTGGCTGCTGGAATAGAAGTTTCTCCTTTCCTTCCATTTACAATTGCCTTAGCTAGTTCTGATTTATACATAATTAATGAGTTATTTATGGGGTATGTTGTGTAGATCGTAGGGTCAAAGTATTAATTCGTTTTAACTGGTAGCTAGTTTGAAGCCGTTTAGTGAATTGAATATTATGCATTCGCACATTTAGGGTGATTCAGAAATGTGGAATAAAATTTGGAAGGATTGTTCAATGCAACAATAGAAGGCATATGAAATCATGCCCGAAAATAACCCTGTAAGGGCGTTATATGCAAAAATATATTTTCTCAAGTTTTAATGTAATTTAATGTATTTTTCCTCTTCATGCATGCATTTTTTTTGCACGTTTGGAATTCATATTGTGGGGCTTTACAGCGCTAATTTTTCTTAAACCTTGGAAAATATTCGGAAAAACTTATTTGTCCGGGATTCCTTCTTGAATAAACTTTCCGTTACAGCGAAAAAAAAAACAACTGCATCGCATCTCTTGAATTAGCAGTAAAACGTTGTAACTGAAAGCTGCAAGAGTAGTTAATAAAATTCATTTTTAAATATCGAAACGTAGAAGATCCTTCCGAAAAGGAAAAGGAATAATCCGTTTAGGAGCGCTGATAATTAAGGCTTCAGTAAATAAGCCTTCAGAATCGGTCTATTGACATTTTAAGTTCGGTTATTTTGTTACTATTATTATATTAACGTCTATTTCAAGTTTTTGAGACTACCTGATAGTTATCAAACCAGACTTTTATTAAATAAAATTGAAAATATTTGTTCTAAACTATTAAAGAAGCACATGATAGTCTACGAAACCACCAAGAAGTTCAATTGTTTTTTAATACCTTTACTGACGAAATAGTATAAAGAAAAACGTCAATATTTTAAGAAAATTACCCCTGTGGTAATTCGGTAATAATGCGCTTGGGGATTTAAATTTATAGGACGTTTCAAACATTAAGGAAAGTAATTATTAGCGTATGCTTTGTAAGACGCCGATGGAAATAAACTCTAACATTAATATTTAACAAAAATGTTAAGCAACCTTTAATTTAATTAGAGCATAGTATAGTTAATATTGATTTGAATAGCAATCCATACGTAAAGAGCGTGAATTTTAGATGTCATAATTAGTTGAAATAGTGTGGTGTTGTAATAAGTGTTAAGTAGATAAGCTTGTGGTTGTTAAGAGACAGTGTTATTAACTGAACTAGATATTCGTGACAATGTATGTGAGTATATGAGATTTTCAGTTAATTTTAGTGGTTTTTCCAGAGGTTGCTCGCTCAAGCTGTTTTCCGTTTGCAACGTGTTATAATACTATAACACTTTATTTAAATAACGGTTCAAGTTATTTAGACGTATAGTGATCATTAAGATGAGCGGTGGCTTTTAATGTTAACCTATACTGACTAAAACAGTTCAAATTTTGTAACACAACATTTACGCTAAAGCACACACACTAAAATACTTGTAACGGCGGCTACAGCATAAACAATCCAATAACTCATATTCGTCATACTATTTTGTCACTGGCAACTGGCTCAAGATTTGTTTATTTTTCCATTTTGATTTATCGCATTAAACAAATATATAAAACAAAACATCACAAGAAGTGTTCGGTGTGTTGCTCTGTCAGAGTAAATAATTTAATTTCCCTGATATACAATAACAAATTTCTAGAATAACGTGTTGGTTTCAATGAATAATTGTTCCGTGGATAGTTTTGTTAGCGTACATCAGGGAATGTTTGTTTATTGGATTTCGTATCTAATGTTTTTCTCAGAAAATTAATAATTGTGAGGCGTGGAAATCGATACGAATATTAAAGGAGAACTTAGATTGGAAAAATAAATATCGAAAGCTGTTTAATTTTAGAAGTCTACCATTAATAACATCAGAACTTGCGAATCAACCATTACATTTGCATGCTTTTAATACAGTTTTATACAATATGAATTAAAACTGGAGTATTTTCTCACATTTGCTGATAATTTTTCGTATTTTTGTTGGTTTCAAAGGCTTCGCTTTCAATTAGGTATGTATATTGTTGGTTTAATTCAAAATGTAATTTTCGATAGTCATCTTGGAATGTCTTCAGACTTCAGATGGTGTGGTTTATGCAGTATTTTCATTTTACAAGATAATTCAAAAGTGGGGCCATTCTTCTGGGGGTGGCATGGAAACGTGTTTAGGGAGATGTCAGCAATAAATTGTGAAAAAAGTGAAATTCTGCGTTTGAGTCGGTATGATAAAAGTGCCATTAACCAACAATATCAGTATAGAATCTGCCAATACCTACTTTCTTTTGAACACTATTTTTATTTGTTTTCTCTAATTTTTGCAATCGCTTGTTCGAGTTTGTCTTGGCGATAGATTTAAAGTAAACTAAAAGTATCGATTTAAAGTACGCCAATATCGCCGCAATTGACTAAAAGGAATCAGATCCAGATCCATATCTGATCCATATGCATCAGAGCTTCATATTCAGAGCTTGACTTATTCGCTACGCGAGGCATAATCTTTTTCCAACACTTCAACTTTCTCATCGTTACTAGATCCAATATGAGCGAAAAGGCTTTTTCGGTAAGACAGGTTAGTCAATCGAATTAGATTCTGATCCGTAGGTTGCAAACGTGCTGTACGGGTAGTAGGTGACGAAATTATGTTGTAAACTGCTTAACCTTACTAGTAAAATTCTTCTACAGTCCCATGGTGGGAGGCGCTGACGATGATTAAAAAGGCCCTTTCAGGCAAACTAAGACTTTATAAATAATATCCAATCTGACAAATAATTGAGTCTACAAAACTTGCAGTTCTCATCTAGGTATTAGTAGAAAATTTGTATGTATTTGTATCACCGTACCAGGTTGGTTCACTATCAGGTTTAAAAAATAAAAGATCTTGGATTTTTTGCGTTTCCTATCATTAGCAGTTTTTATGAACCGTCAGAGTTAGAAAACATGCTGCAAATGTAACGCATTCTTTGCTTATCCTCCCTGGTGCAGTTCTTTCCTGACGGCTAATCTGGGATTTTTCGGACAATATTTGTGAATGCTACCTGCATTGCATATTTGGGTAGGTGAACGATTTAATTCTTTTATCTTGTGGACGTGACGATGATCGCCGGATAATTTTTGGCCAGACACTTTAAAAACACGCATACTGCGGCCTTTTTTCGAAAAGTTGGAAATCCACCCCCGGCTAGCTCTAAAATTATTATTTGCAGATAATTCGATATTCGATTTGAAACCATTTTGCTTCGGCAGATTTAGTTTTTCTTCAAATATGTGCGAAGGCAAAAACTCAAAACACCAGGACCGAATTACCAAATAATATGAAATCTGGATTATAGAGCGCACGATATAACGGAAATGCTTTTCCGGATTGTCGATGAATCCGGTTTACTGCAAGCACGGATCCTCGAGGTGGCAGTGTAATAGAATGCATATCTACATGGTAAAAAATTGCTTCAAGAGTACTTGCCAAACTGCTGAAAAATACTCAACAAACTCATACGCCCAGATGAAGCATAGTAATCCGTTACTGTAAAAGCAAAGTTTTCGAGTAAAAAGGGCCATAGTCGATAGGGAGGTACACTTGTAAACCTTTTATAAGTATAGCAAGTATTCAACATAGTTTTTCTTGCGCTTACAGCTTCTATTTGTAAATCCAAATCTAAAAATTGATTTAATAATTCCTTACTAGTACTGGAACAACAACTTTTAAACTCAAAGTGCGTCGACGAGATTTAGCTTTCTTATTAAGAAACTACTAAAGTAACCAAACTGATTTTCTCTCAAAAAAGTACAGATGTGTTGAGAAATAAAAAAAAAACAATTTTTTCGCTTGTTCTTTATTTTTCAATTTGAATAATTGCATTTTTAAGAAAATTAATTTTTCTGTGATTTTGGGCATTCCAATTGGTCTTCATCTATGAATAAAAGAGTGAAAAAAGTTGAATCTCCTTTTTCATAAAGAATATGGCCAGTTCTTTTAGAGTATAGTAAGTTTATAATGTAAAAACAAACTCATTAATTTTCTATGATTTGTCGCATTAATTACACGAATGTAAGTAATAATTGTGATAAAAATTGCAAATATAGTGCACATTGGAAACGTGCAAAATTTGCACTATTCACACCAATTAATAAATGTCTATAATTTAATTTGCATCTGCTTCACGAGTGTCTTTGGAGATGCCTTATTCTATAAATATTTCAAATTCTTGAGGTACCTAATATGCTGGTGGTCAGGAGACCAGAACGGATTAATTGTTTCAAAAATAATACAATGCATCTTAATAAAATAATACAATGCATGTCTTACAAGGTATTAGTAGAGATTATAAAAGTAGCGGCATCTGAATTAACCTACAATATATGCATAGGTTGACTAAAAAAATAACTAGGAAAGTTAATGTGTTATTATATTATATTGAGCAATATTTTTCAAAAATAAAAGACAAGTTTCGGCATCATGTACGTAAAAATTTACAATTACCAACGTGGCTCGTTAGCTTAGTGGTAATAGCGCCAAACTGTTGAATCGAAATGGAGGTCGTAGGTTCGATTCCTACACGAGCCCGGTTTATTTTGCAAAATTTTACTATAATATAATTATTCAGCATAAACAAATGTATTTAAATACAGTTTTCTCCGGAACAATCATTTGACATACAGTAAGTTCCAGAAATTATGTTTAATTATATTTAAAATTCAATAAACTGTTTTTTTAAAATGGCTGAGACTGGCCAAATTTTATTAGTAAATGCGATTTTTTATACCAAATTTATTTACGACTATCAAATTATTTTCTTCAAATGGAAACGAAACTTTTACGATGATATTTTACAAATGCATTTGTGAAAAGGACTGATTTATTTCAAGACTCAATCACGAAATTCAATCAATAAATCACATTAATTGTTCAAAATGTGTGCCATTTTCGGCTTGACAGTATACCAAGGTAGTCAATAAACTCCTCTTCTACATTTGCAACCATTTCCGGAGTTATGGCACACACTTCTTTCCGGATGTCCTCTTTCAACTACTGCTAATTGTTTGGTTAACCGGCACAAAAAATACATCGGAGGTAGATCTGGCGATCTAGGAGGCCATTTAATAGGTCTCCTAGTCCATCTCCTTACTATCCACCGAATGGGGAATACTTCATCCAAAAATAAAAGCGCATTTGCATGATAGTGTGGAGGAGTACCATCTTGATCTCTTCGTGGAGGTCGCAGGTTCAATTTCTGCACAATCCCATCTCTTTTGCAATTTTTTTACCGAATAACTAAACTAATAACTTTTTACTAAATATGAAATACCTTGCTGCTTATTTTGCGAGCCTTATCGAATGATGAAGTATATTTCTCATCTTGGAAGCAACACCTATCACCTAGAGAAAAAATCGGTGAAAAAAATACCAATGAATAAAGAAATTAACTTTATTCCAGTTAGTGAACAAGTCACCTTGATGTTTCAATGGCTATTTTGCTATCGTTAATAAAAGATTCTTAAGAAAAAGTAAATTGTTTAACAAGGCTGAATGAATACGAATGTGTTAGCAATCGCTCTGAGTTTTCGCTTTTTTCACAAATTATCAATTTTTTGTTGTTGACTTAAGTCTTAGTTTGTACAAAAAAATATAAAATCAGTTACGAATTATGGTGAAATTTGGTTTAGGTGTAGGCTGCTTTGGTCTACTTCAGATGTTAGCATAGGTAACTATGTAGGGGCTAAATTAAACGCTCTATTCTTGATTTCTTGTGCAATAAAATACCCGATATTCTTTTGTTGAAAGTCGATTTATAAATACATTACAAATATTTGTAAAGAACATACTTAATGTTTCTGTCATAAAAGCTTAAGAAAATATGTGTTTTTATTTTTAGCGGTTTTGGAAGAAGAATTCACTGCCGGTTTTGCATCTATTAATTACCCTCGGTTATTTGCACAATTTAATAACCATTTCTAATTCCCTTATTTAAATTCTCATTTTGTCATCATTCGTCATTTGCCATCTAACTAAATTATTGAAGCAAAATACATTCCTACTCCATTCGGTAAATCCCAAGTCTCCTAATTTAGTAATTTCTTAATACTTTAAATGACAAATATGAAAGCTAGCTACTAGTTTCAGCTGTGTAGCAAAGTTTCCCCCAAATTTACAATGTATGCAGTCCCTAGATGTATAAACTCGTAGATAGTAAGATAAATCTTCTGGGAGCTTTCCATAAGCTCGAAGCTTTACATTAGAGGCACTAATTCATGTGTTCTATTTTACTTATTGAACAAGTTAAGATTACTAATTACGGAAAATATTTGGATTCGCTTCATATCGGATTAAACACTTTCGAACTTAACAACAAAGATTCACATTAACTGAATAATCTACATAACTATGTTTCAGGGAAACAACTAAAATGATGCATCTTTTACGGTTCCGTTAAAATTATTTAATAGCACTGTTTGAAAACTTTGCGGGAAACTAATGCTGAGCTGAAAACACCGATCGCATTCGTCATATTTTAAATTCATCACTAAATGATTTTAGAACTTTGGTTTTATGTTAGTTTGCGTTTATAGCCGGCTTATGTAGAACACAATAGATATACATGAGGGGATTATTATGTAGCTGAGTTTCAATGCGTAGACGCAAAATTTAGGCAAAATTTTGAACTTTTCAAAAGTAGTTAGTTGCTGATTACTGATTATATAAACCGTAGGCATACATATTTAGAAACTCGTGCTTCTCTAAAATATTTTTTTATAAAATGGACAAAAATGTGATGCTTGTTGGGCACTTAAATTAATTTCACGTTTGCCTAAAATTCCTCGACGTTCAAATCGTAATACATTTTTCGTTTTGTAACCTATTTGAGTTGCCGAAAAATCAGGTTTTACAGAATGTTGGCTCTACAACCCAGTCTTAATAGTCCAAAGGGGGCCAGGATTAAGAGAGTTATTAAGAGAAAAACGTCTGCGGCAGAAATATTTTCTTCAAATATTTGGGTTTTCGACCTCGAATGCAGTGAATTTTGTTAACAATGGGCCAACATTGATATTCTGTTGCTTTTGCTGAATTTAAAATTTCCACCTGAGGCCAGTGTTAATGAAGTTACGTGAATAATTCTCATTTAAAGAAAATGCCTTGAAACTAAAATCAATTTTTTATCAAAAACCTTTCTTTTTGAATTTTAAGAAAAAACAAACAAAGCACTTTGAAAAATGTCACTTTGACAGCTGTAGTTTTTCGAAAATATAACGTAACATTGAAGAAGTTTCAAAAACTGTTGAAAATTGAGACTGACTGTAGTAGTTTTTGAATAATAGAGAGAAATCACTAGAAAAAAACGAGAGAAAGTGTCAGTTTTGAAAACATTCAAACAGTGAATAAATTGGCAGGTTCTCGCATTGTTGCCAATGTCTCCCAGAATTCCACTTATTTTGTTTTATTTTATTTAGTATAAATTCCACAAACTTAAGCAAATACCATCCATTGAATGAATCAGCAACGTATTATCGCATTTGAATACGAAAAAACTTGATTAACTTAATTATTTTGGAATAATGAAGTTTTAAACATTCGTATTCTACATTTCCTTTTCGGATAATTCATGATCGAACACAAAAATATCTAATTTTGCAGCTGAGATTTTCAGTTTCACTCGTTCATCTTCAAAAAGATATTCAATTCAAGGCGACACCCTGTTAATGGTAAAATTTTGAGAGAAACTATATTTTACTTTATATGAAAAGCTTTTCATTAAAGTCATTGGAAATAAAGAAAGGAACGCAATCAAAAATATTATACAGGGTGGTCCATTTTAAATAGTTTGAAACAACTTGAGAGCGTCTCCGAAAATGCCATTATCCAAATTTGCAAGATTAAAATAGCATTAATTCCCCAAATATTTTGATGGACGCTGACCGTGAGACACCATGTATAACAACCCACATCCAAATTTATCTGCATAAGGAGCTAAGGATCTATAACTCTTTGAGGCCGTTAAATCGAAAGGTGAGGTTGTTTTAAACTCTCACAGTATTTGATATTCTTCCTTCCAATTATATTTTTCTTATTTGCTTTATATAGATATTGCTTTATATAGATAGATAGATAGATATATATTTTAATAGCTTCAAACTGACAGTGCTCAAAGTCCCAAATATTCTCACATGGAGAATACAAAATATTTTTGGATGTAAAGATTTTTTAGTTTTCTACTGTCCAAAACACATGATTTAAAAACAAGAACAATTACGTGTTCTCTGTGTTTGTCCATGACGATTGTACGTGATATATTTTGTACTGTTTTATTATATTTTTTAATTTTTTACCATTGTTGACTGTACTGTACGTAGTTTATGTTGTAGTATTTTGTTTTTTTTACTTGCTTGGTCCATAAATTTTTACTACTACTTAATTTACTCGCTTTGTGAATTTTTCCGTGGCAATAAAGCATATTTTTATTTGATTTGAATTGATATGTGGCAGACCGTAACGATCATTAAGGGACTGCTACATAAAAGCTTCAATCGCTACAAAAAACTAACTGCATATATCGCATTTCTTCCGTCAACTGCGACTCGCTCTAACTTTAAAGAAATCTATTTAACCGTAGTTATCATGCACGAAATATCTGAGAGCATCCAACTAGGCATACATTTTAAATGAGATCTGCACATCTTCTGCCTAACAAAGTATGTTGAGAATGTATTCATAAATTTCAAACATAGACATAAATCACATACAGGAAAATTTTTCTATGCATAACTTTAACTCGACTGATATATTAAATTAAATTGAAAAAGCGTTTACTGGAATGCCTTTATAAGATGGTCCCAGCTAACAAATATACGAGGTGATTCTGATCTATGCGATCAAACTTGCAAGGAATGTTCAATTCCAACAATAGAAGACATTTGCATATGCAGGCATTTTAAAACTGTTCTTATTGTCAAACGGCTTCTTATAATCAAATGCCTTCGATAGCTGCATTGGACAATCTTGAGAAGTTTGATTTTATAGCTCTTAATCACGCTGTGTAAATATAACAAGTATAATCAAAGCATGGAAACGTTGATGCGACCACCTTCTCTCTTACAAAATGTTGCTTGTTCACATCGTTCAGTTGCTCATTCTCCATGCACTTATATCCATACCAGTTATTTTAACACATTTACGACTTGTAAAATGTTTGTCTACTGAAAATGTTATTCTAAGTAAAACACCAGTGCTCATAATAAATGAACACACACCTTCCCTAAGCAGTTTTTGAGCATACAAAAAATGACTACCGCTGAAGGAAGTGAATACTTTCAGAAGAAAAATTTGACGTTTATTTTTTAAGAGTAGGACTATTAGGCCCAGACCTTCATTTATTATTCCTGACATCCAATTTGTCAGTTGAGGTTTCGGTCCGAATATAACATCTTCTGCACTTTACAGGGTTATTAACACGTTTTTGCTGAAAATACAAAATGTAAACCTTGCTTAAGAATTATTTTGTAAACAGAGCTTTGTTATGTGTTCTCCAAGCTTATGTTCGCCTTTTTACAACAGAATGTATGTATATACAGAACAGGTTCTTTTTAAAATTTAATGATTTAAATATGCACGTTGAATCCCATTAATTTTGTACCATTAGCCACATGCCTTACATTTGTAGTATTGAAGTTCACTCAGAAGGTTTGAGCTGCTCATTAGCTTCAAGCAGATTTCGAAAGTTCAAACCGCTAAGCATTCTTGAAGAAACTTGAATTTTGTATGCGTAAATAAGCGAGCAACTGTTGGTTTTTTGTGCATTTCTGTTGAACCATTTCGTTCCATTCCATTTGGTTGATACACCCTGTATGAATTTTATTAGAGATCATCTGCATCTATCTATTGGATATATCTGAAGTGTTTTGGTGCAGCCGCGCGTTTATAATCCATTGCATACCAAGGTTGCTGTTACATAAATATTTATTGATCGTTAATTATTTCGTATAAAGCAATGAAAATAATGCTGTAAAAAAGAGGTCTTCATTTTAGCAAACATTTTTACGCGCCACAATGTCGCACAGCAGTGAGACAAAATCAACATCTCCAGAAAACGGTCATTTGATATCAGATACGCTAGTAAGCCAAACATAAACCATAGCTTGAGAAAGGTTTTCCTTGTTTGTCGATTAGAGCTATCTTACAAGCAGATAAACGTAGCGGCAGAGGCACCGTTTCTTACGGTGGCGTTAGATTTAAATTGCTGCATGTTTCGGGAATGTTGTAATGAATTTTGACGCGTCTTTTACCTGGTATATTTTTCTAATCCACAATTTGTTATGTTTGTAATACAGGTCTAAGAAACACGAATTTTTACCCAAATGGTCTTAACATCATGATCAATATTTCAATTATTCATAATAGGCATAACTCAGTAAATTTTCGGGAGTTAGCGCAGTGTTGCCGAAATGGCTTATTGCGCCAACCACCGGTGCAGTTGCGTTGCAGTCACCCATTGGGTAAAATGTTGCTCCTAAAAACTGTGGTGACCAAATGAGGCCCCGGGCCTAAGGTCTAAGTAAAGCTTTGGGTTCAATGCTAAGCGTAATTAAAAGTGCGGCACAGTGAGACGCGATGAGTTATAACGAAAAACTCAGATGTTCGGCAAAGAAGAGTGCGCTCT
Organism: Dendroctonus ponderosae; assembly: GCF_020466585.1. Taxonomy (NCBI): domain Eukaryota; kingdom Metazoa; phylum Arthropoda; class Insecta; order Coleoptera; family Curculionidae; genus Dendroctonus; species Dendroctonus ponderosae. Next base: position 55,676,355 of record NW_026017110.1, on the reverse strand, counting down.
AAATGTCGTCAAAATTCCCGCAAAAGCTGATTTAAATCGCTTAAAATCCTGGATTTTCTGGGCTTCGAAAAATTAATTTGAAAATGAACGGTTCCACTCCCCGTCCAAAATATTCCCAAACGTTAAAAATTTCTTATGAAGGAATCAATGGTATGATCGAAACCAAATCCGCACTATCAGTAAGCTGTGGCTAATTGTATTGAATTCTGGAACCTAAATTTAGATATCTGGAGCGGTTCTTTAGCGAAAAGCTTCAGATCAGCTTAATATAAAAATACGAAGCAGCACCAATGATTCCCAAAGTTTAAAAATACTATGAAAGAACCAATTCCAAATTGATACCCAATCCAACATACGAGTTAGTTGATGAATATGGAACTAAAAGTTCTACATCTACCTGACAACTAGGGGCAAAGTAATGCTAAACTTACCGATAGCTGCGTTGTAAAACCTGGAAAGAAAGAAGAAAATGTGTTTAGTACAGCAGGAAATATGTCCAAAGCCAAACTAATTTAAGATAAGCAAAGCAAAGAGAGAGAAATAAAAATAATCCATAAAACCTCAGGTGCTTATCGGAAAACTAAACTCAGTTCAAGCTAAAAGATTTAGAGATTATAGATCATTCTTACCAGCTTTTTTCAAGCTGGCGCCCCGTCTTCCATATCTTCCATTTTCTACCCATTAATTCCCCAGAAGTTTGCAACATTTTCACAAACTACCGCATTTGCCATATGGGCCACAATGATTCTATATTTCCTATCTAAGAATGCGATCGATTATCGATCGGTTAAGTCCACTGCCGGTAGAAAAAGGAACGCTTTTATGAGAAAAAAGACACCGAACTACAGAATAAACATGACTAGTTTATCATTTAATTTGTTGCTATTTCGATGAGCCATGCTTTACTTGACAGTTCGATTTCAGCTTCTTCCAACAATAGTTGGCATTTCTGTAGAAAGTGCCTGTTCGCAAGACAATATTTTCAAAGGCATATTATATGTCGAAAACTGCTAAGAATTTCCTGGGTTGACGACTCACCAATGAAGAGGTCAATTCTTGCATACAATGCAAACTTGAGTAATTTGGGCCATGTCTGGAGACACATTGCCACTGGAAGGAAGAAGGGGCCAGGTAGAAGGAGAATTTCCTGGTTCGCCAATTTCTGGAAGTGGTTTGGCGTGACTTACATTGAACTGTTCCGCGCTGCAGATAACAAAGCGCGCATTGCCTTGATAAAAGCCATCGGGAGCGAATAAGGCCGACGAAGAAGAAGACATCCCATTTACAACCACTGAATTCCTCAATTTGTAAAAACGATGACGATCGTTTGTTGCTATTGAAGCTATTTTTTGTAATAAGAATGAGAATAACATTTTGTCGCCTCAATTTCAGATTATCTTTCCACTCCACCACCAACAATTGTGCGTCTTAAGTTTAAATAAGCGAACCCTCGTTTCAGGTGTGTTCGTGGATAAAGTACAGAATAACACTCCATTCTTGAAGCCATTATTCCCTTAGGTCCTTAGAGCCTCGCCTATGGCTTTGGTTACAAACTCCACCTTTGGGAATAATGATTGAATAAAACTGAACACCATATAAATAATATTTTCATATTTCACTGTGGCATGTGCGGACACACTGGCACATCAATGGCTAATTTTGCTTTTGAGACAACAACTTTTCTTACATTCAATTAGAGTTTGACTGAATTCTTTTAGCGAGCTAATAACAGATTATTCAAGATATTTCTTCAACAAGTGCTAAATGAAGTAAAGCTGTAGTCAACAATCTGTTTAGCACAGTTGGGAATGTCTTTAGAGGCAGATGCATAACTCTGAATGTTTTGACGCTCATTTCATTATATTATATTTTCGATATATGACTCTAACTACAACAGCAGCCAAGTAATGCAATTATAGCACACTACTCAATTTTTGAAGTTTTCAGCAAAGTCCAGACATAGTATATAAAATATACAGGGTTGCTCATTAGTGCGTCAAAGTGCGATATCTCAGTAAATATGAAGTTTACAAGAAAATTCGTCCAACGAAAGTTTTTCAC
>NW_026017110.1:55621078-55673295 GCF_020466585.1 Dendroctonus ponderosae | reverse complement strand
AAACATATCTACGCGTAGATCATGATGTTCTGTTAGAATCGCTGAAAACTGTTTTCCAAAATTCGCAGCGGGTAGTGTACAGCATCGATTTCTGTGGAACCCAGTAGCTGTCAAAACTTTCACATTTTTACGAATAACTCGGAAATCGTAAATTTTTTAGGTAAAACGTTTGACACAAACTTAACTTCAATTTTGACGACAAATCTGAAAATGAATGAAAAAAGGGGCGGTATATTGGAAAGTAATTTTAAAATGTGGATCTTTTAAACATGAAAAACTTTCGTAGGACGTATTTTCTTGTAAAGTTCATATTTACTGAGATATCGCACTTTGACGCACTAATGAGCAACCCTGTATATTATGAGTGGAAATAATTGAAAATATTTCTCGGCACTGAATTTTAGTTTATCCCTTCAACTAATTCTGAACGGACCTTTTGTATTTCCAGTGGGATTTAGAATAAAAGTGTAAATTTTCATTTTCAAGTATTGCATGAGCTCTGTGAAACTGTTGCTGAAACTAATTAAAATGCGGTGCTCGCATTTCAGCTTACTTTCAATTGAACCTATTTTTGTGAACTGATGTATGTTTTCCCTAGTTTATCGGATGATCTGATTGTAATGGCATGGTAATTATAAAGTCCGAGTTGTTCAATTTGGCTTATATTGGAAAGTGGAAGACAATGGGAAAAGTTTCATGCTCGGATTAATATTGCATAAATAACTCTAATGGAAATCCGTTGATCAATTTATAATATTTATATTAATTATTGCACGCATACACACCAAAGGACATACAATTTTATACAATTACCGTGATGAATGCTTTTCTAGGAACGAGGTATCGCTCATGCATCAAGGATAATTACTATTGATATTTGATGTTGTGACTTTGTTTGAAAGAGTAGGTAAGTTTTCGCGTAATAAGTAACGCAGGAAAGTGTTCACTGACACTGGAGTGGAGAATTCGAAATCTAATATTGACTGAGCGTCTCAAACAAACCCAATAAAATTTTGCTTCTCTGGGGACTTAGTGATGGTGGGAATCATTCTTTTGTAATTATTGACTAATTACATCGTAACATTTTTTAAATCTAAACTATTAAACAATATTTCTTTTTTATGGAAGCACAATTTTTCAGTCACCATTTTCGCTTGAAACAATGAAATGAAACAGTTATGAAGCAAAATTTATAAACAGTATTATCATTATTATATATCAACTTCTATTATTTCTTACGTGATTAAGAAAAAATGAGCATCATTTTAGAACTTTAAAGAATGAGAAATCGACAGATTATTTTTTTCCAATAATAAAAGTATTAATATACTGTAATTATATATATATGTAATTATAAAATATATATGTTAGTCGAATATTTCTACAGAGTAAATATTTACCAACGAATAAAAATCGAGAAAATATAATTTTAGCCACACTTTCAATTCTTCGCTACAAGTGACAATAATTGTTACTTTGCGGTCTCATGTTTACTGACCTTTATAATTTAATTAGTTTTTACACTTACCGCTTTAATTTTTATTTCGTTTAATTTGCACACTGTATAAACAACAAATGCAGTAGTGGCTATATTTCTTTGCTCGTTTACAATTGATGGCATTTAGAATTGTTCCTTTTGAGAATACTTTTCAGATAATTATATTACTTTCAATAACAACTTCATTGGCAAATTTAGTGCCGTTGCCCGAAAATTTAATTTAATTCATAAAAGCAGTGCTTTATGGTTGTGGATTTAAGGCATAAACAGGATTTTTTTTATCGATATATTTGCATGTTTATTAATTTCGCAAGCATACCAATATTTTCAAATTGGGTAATAATATATAACAAATATTGACTAAAATTGAACTGAAACTTGCTAAATTTGTAATATTTGAAAAAAGCTAAACATGAAATCGATCAAGTTCGAAAGATTAGTAGATATTGCAATGTCCCATTTATATGTGTTTCTGATCCTCATAATAGATCAGAATTTTGCCGCAATGCAAATGCAGAAAAATGAAATTTAATTGCCTTTGACGTGTTTCTCTTATCCATAAAATTCGTATTCCGTTGATTAGGTCGAAAGCGGTGGAGCAAAATATTACATACATACTACTACTACTACAAGTGGGTATTTTTCTATTTCATTGCAAGTGTACACACCCATAATATACGATTATGAAGCGAAGATCCGCATTTCACGGGTAGGATAATAAATTCTCCTCAGAATAATAGATTTCCATCAGCAACGTAAAATTATTTCCTCGAAATATTACGAATTACACAGATATCAAATCAAATAAAAGCATCACTGAGAAATTCCAATAACCGTAGGCATTTCATAGCAACGATTAGTTACCATCATTTGTTATCGCATTTCTTTGTGGTTGAAAATAGAGCAAAATAAGTTCATTTCCTGAATGAGAGAATAAGGGTGAAAGTTTGGAAATTGATGAATCGGGCATAGAATAAATTTAACTAAGTTGAAATGTGGCACTGCAGAGAATAAATTTGTTTGTAAGCTTGAGGGGTGTTGAATCAGAAGGAGGTTTTAATAATGCTCCGCTGATACCTGCCTGTACATTTTTTTCAGTTTGCTTGGATAAGCTCTAATAAACACCTTTCTCAATGGCTTTTTACAAACACAGTGACGCTTTTGTACTGTTTCTCTAAAAAAAAGTTTAAACTGTGTGGAGAAAATACTCTGTTTAGTTTTTCACTTGTATCGCTCCACCCTGAGATGATCCAAGAAGATCCTTTCCGTATCATCTTGGAACTGTTTGCTTGGCTATGATGAAAATGATGAAAATAGTTTCAACAGATCATTGGTAGCTTTTTTGTGGGAGGGATCCACCCTGGATACTTTCCTTTCAGTTTGCTTTGTTGAAGTTTCTCCTCGATCCGGAGAAAAACGTTTATAGCCGGACACTCATTTCAATTTCGATCAACATAGAGCAATGTTGGATATGTGGGAAGTCATTCAGCTATAGAATCAGTACAAATTTTACTAGAAAATATTCAACATTAATAGTGGAATTTGTTAAATAGAAGTTAGAAGAGTTTTGCTCTGTAGAAGAGCAAAAGGGACAACTGACTCAAAATTATCCTGATGCTATTCTTGCTATTGGTTTTAGATATAATAAGAAAAGTAAGCATTTAGAACAATCGGTACGGAAATAAGTAACTGCCAAAAGGATGCGGGGTTCAAAAGTTTTCATAGAATTTGAAACAAAATTAATTAGCCTCCGCGTAAATTAATACACCAGGTTTCCATTAGGTGCTACTTGTATAATTTAATGTAGTTGATAATTCTATTTTTACGGGTTATGTGCTCATTTTTCTGATAAAAAAATCAAATATACTAATGTGTGCCATTAAATCAATTCTTTAACTATGAATTAAAGAGCGCATAAAAGAACATCCAATTCATCTCCGTTGGCCGTTCACGATTATGTTGCATTAAAATAATTATGCCGTTACAAGTGGTCCTTAGTATGAAGAAACTAATTTTTGATTTCCAGAAATCGCCCGCAACAGGATACATAAATCGTCATTTACAATTTAGGTTTTACACTTATAAATCATATTGATTTATTTTCAATCTTCATACTAGAACTGGACTTTTTAAATTGATACGTAAAAAAGTAATTTTCTGTTATCTGGAATACCAAGTCAGGATTATTGATTGGCTCTTTACAGCTTGACTAGATTAAAAAAGCTTGGAAAACTGAAACTCGGAGGGTTCTGTGTATACAGTTTCGCAACTAATCAACTTTATAGGTGTTTCACACTTCAGGTATTTTCTAAACGATCACGCACAGCAATATCGCTGGTGAATATTGAAAACACTTTTTTCCAGAGTTATAATAATGTTATTTTCACGGGTTTCCGTCGCAGTAGAAGCATAATAATTACAATAATACAGCAATAAATTAACTTTATCAAAATCCAATTTGGCAAATATACAATTAATGAATTTAAATGCGGAAAATTCAAAGAAGTATTTATGGCTTTATTGAATTAATGGCACATTAAAAAATGTATTGCTTCGCTATTTGTTGAATGGCGGTGGCCTGGTGTGAATTGAAAATTTATCTCTTTTTCAATTATTCAAAACTTTTGACAATGAATGGAAAATGTGCTTTATTAAGTTTTATTTCGGACTTATATGGGAAGTGTTTTGTAGGACATTTGAAGCTCTAAACTTCTCTTGATGCACGTTTATAATTCGTTGGCAGAAAGTGTTTCCAGATAATTTCACCTAGGTATTTGCCATCGCCTTTTAAGTTAATTATTTCTTGTGAAAGCTCAATGCATATACTTCGTATACTTTTAGTAACATAATATGTCCTATGCGTATATATAACGAGAACCAATATTGTACACTCACGCTACTCAGTATATTCTTCTTCTTATAGCACGTTGGCAAATATACGTGTGTATTTTCCTAAAGTTTGTTCGCCGTAATGTAGTGTCTGTTGTTTTCTTACGATTTATAGAGACCCAGTCTCCGTTTTAAAAGTATATGCCGAAATTTATGTCGAAGTAAAGTTCGGTAGAAACAAAATGCTCTTTCTTTTATTCCGCAAGTCTGCTAGATAATACACATATTTTTTAAAATTGTATTACGTGACCTACACGTTACTATTACTAGCGAATATTTACTCAACACATGCAATTTCTATTTTCGGAAAGTAAATTACCATATATTTCGGAAATATGCTAATGAAAGGGAGACTCCTAAGTTGTTGGCACCGGCTAAAATGGAATATACCAGATATTAATGCATTTTGATACCGCCATTATGTCGTTATTATATTCATGACCTCATCTCGTGCAAGTTCAGGCTTAAAAATATTTAACTTGACCTTAGCCAGAACGTTTTAGTTTAATGTTGCAATTCTATAATGACGTTAAGAAACAACGTTAGTATTTGGGCGGTTAGTTAATGTGTAAGTCGAAATATGGGATTAGGTTACAAAGAACTTTGAGGCAGTTAGATGGGTGCGAATTAATTCTCACTTGATTGGAAGCTATAGCTGGCGGCGGTTAATATGTGCTAATGTGCAATTTAAGTTCGCACGGAATGCAAAAACATTGTACGTTCTCTCAAACAGCTAATACATTTTTCTTATTGGATAATTATGAATGGATAATTGCTATACATTATTTGGATAGCTTGAAGGGCAAAGTGAGGTTGAAGGGTAAGGTAAGCACTTTTCATCAAAATTAATACAATATGAAACATGTTGCTACTATTCTAGTATGGAGATTTAAGAAGAAAGCGACTTGAATAAAATAGATAAGATTTCAGATTTTATAGCAAAGTTCTGTATGATGATAAGTACTTAAATTATTGCAAATCTGCAGAACCTATAGATTATTATAATATTGTTTATTGCTATCCTTTCCTAGTAATTGTGAAAGTTTTATGAAATATGTCTCGTCTTCCACTGTGTTTACTTCACTGCTTCTTGAGCTTGATTGTCTTTGTCGCGTTTTTCGAAATTTCGATTGCAATAACAAGAGCAAAAATCACAAAGAAGATTATCAGATATATTCACCTGATTAAGACCATCGCAGAGATTTCAAGTACATTATTTACATTTATTGATTTTGGCATATTTTGTCTAAAGAAAAGCTTCACGAAACGCACTATATGGAGAAATATAGCAAAATGCATTGAACAATGCTTACATTGGGGCAGAAAGGGACAAGTTTTTTTTAAAGAAAATGTGCTCCTGTGGTTAAATAAATTTTGCCAATGTGAAAAAAATCGCCTGTTAATAGTAGCCACTTTTGCTACAAAATTCGGAGTTAATAAAATGTCCCAGCGTCTTCGAACGAAGAGTGTTGGAATGGAATACGTGCTTATTCATTCGCTAAAAACGATCACAATTTTAAAATTTTTGAATTTATTTTCTTCGGAAAGTATTAATAGAAACGTTTTTTTATAGCTGAATTGGGACACCATAAGTTGAAATCTCATTGCCAGAAGACACCTCTAATTCGACCAATCTTGCGGTAAGGAAAGAACAATTATTAATGCTAAAAACATTTAATGTGCATTCGTGATGTAGGAAAACCTCCAAGGCTTTGCGGAATTTTGACTAGTAGCGGAAGCAAACTTGTGCGTTCCACATCGGTTGTACATGTAAAACAGTATGAAATGAAAGAAGCAGCATTCACGTAACTTTCAAAATATTAACATATTTTAAAAAGACGTAATTTAATTATTTTTAATTTTCAGCAAAATTTATGTAGGTAAATTCGTTTGCTGTTGGGTCTTTGTCACATTTCAAACTCATAGTTGTGAAAATATATTCCGTGTTCACGTACGTATACGTGTGAAACTGGGTGCCGTAAATTAACGTTGCCTTAAAAACCGCGGTTGTAACATTTGAATGAACGATTGCAACGAAAACGTTTTTACTAAATTGCTTTAATTTATTTTGTAAGTTAGATTTTTTTCTTCCAAAACCAAGAAAAACCATCTATATTTTCCAATTAATTAGATGAAACAGAAATCTTATGATACTGTTATTACGTAACATGGAACTTTCTTTATACCACATAATATGCGGAATTCGAAATTAGTCCATGGCGGTCACTTGGGTGCTTCCAGTGAAAATATTTTTTAGTTGCCTAAGTTGGAGCCCACATATTATTGGTGTTCTAATGTGTTTTATATGAATCTATAAGAAAATCAATCGTAACCCAACATTATGCAAGTGTAAACCGATTTAGTAGATAGTAACCGTAATGCATTCACGAAATGATTTCTAATACTGTTTTGAATATTACTTACAAAGTGCTGTAGTGTTTTACTTTTGAAATTATGCCAGCACTACCTAAGTGTTGTTTTTTTATTGATATTTGGTATTTGCATAATCTGTATATATTTTAATATTTTAAATAATAAAATTAATGTCTATTGTTCTATCCGATTTTCTAAATACGTCCCATATATTTTTATAGATATCCATACCGCTACAGAGCATAACATAAACTTCGCAATATGTACTTCAAATTTGTGTGCATAGACATTTTATTTCAGAATGAAAGCATCAAGTTGCTGTGAAATTAACGTTCAAATGCCTCTTATATTCGATAATTTTGTTTTTTCTAGTACAATGTAATTTTGTCGACAATGCAAAAATAAATTGCTGTGTAAGTTACCAAGAACCGGAATCATTTGCTTTTCATTAAACTATCCGCAAAAATCGATTTCATAACCTTCGCAGTTAAATTGAAAAGTGCTTTCTTCTTCGAGAGTCACTTAGCCTGAATTAGAGGAACTAAGGAATTTAATATTCGACTTCTTTCGGAAGATTTACATAATTAGTCTGCAAAAGAAAATAAATTAATTAATGGAAATCGTTTTTAAACTTTTTATAAAAGTTTTAGTTAGTAAGTAAAATGAATAACTGATATTGACAGAAAGTAGGTACCTATTGATATGAAGTGATTTTTTGAGAATACCATTGTAAAGAAAATATATCTATTCGCAGCCATGCTTGCGCGATTATTATTCTATATACTGACTCAGCTTGATGCATGAAAAAAACAGTAACTGGACTGAAAATTGTTTGTAATAACGTATTTTACTTTTCATAAATTCGTAAAAAAACTTGTAAATTTTGTATGTAAGCGTTCAAAAAAAATTCGCGGAAGTGTAGCACGTTTATCTGGAAACTTTGGAGTCAGACGTCAAATTTTCAATTAAAATAAAATGTATTGTTCTTGTACAATTTGCTTATTCATTCATTTAGTAAATGACAATTTTTTAAACTTAAAAATTAGTTTGATGATTTGAGGCTTGTTAATTACTTGGGAGCATTGTTGGTTCAAGATCATTTATTTATATTATAAGAACGCTTCCGCTTCAAAAAACAATATTATAAAATCCGCGAATTGTAATTTCTGGTCGACTTTTACGTTTTCGGCACTGTTCAAGTGGCGGATGATTTATTAGCTACGCTTCTAATTCTCACGCGGCTAATTTTTTAGATGGCAGAAGTGAGTTTGTGCATGTGAGCTCTATGCAAGCGGAAAATGAAGCTCGAATAATGAGCTCTTTGGAAACGCCATTATTGCTGGTATAGTTTTACGACGGTAAATCCATTAGCGGTTATTAATTCAAGCACCTCTAGGAAAATCGGAAATCTAAATATTCTCCATAATCTTTAATGAATTTAATTACCAAGCGTATTACTCATAGTTGGTTCTTTCTTACAGCCCGGTTGGATGTTGCTATAACTCAATTGAAATTATTTATGAACCAGAAATTATTCTAGTAAATTCAGAGAATCAAATCTAATTTAATAGAGTCAACTTCAGCGTCTGGCTTTCACTTAGCTAATTATTTCGCTTTTTCCAGGGGCTAGTTTTTCCAACGTAATGGATTTTCTTAGTTGAAAAAAATCCATCCTTAGCTATAAAGCGACTTTGTTATAAAGTGTGGAACAATCTAATTAATAAATGATTCGATAGAAATTAGTAACGACGAACATCGAGTAATACTTGCAGTAATTTAATAGACAATCGGCATCAATTCACACGACAAAACATATGACCTTTAGATTGTATATGTGTGTATTGTGTACTTGTCCTAACGTACAATTTCTTCGACGTTCTTCAGTCCCGGTTTTAACTATTGTTTGTGGTTCGTACGTACCCTACCTAGATGCGTCAATAAGTCTTGGTTGCAAGTAAAAGCCGGAATTTCCGTTCTGAAGAAAAGCTTCTTCTACATGGTTGAATTGAATATATCTTTTTTGCACAGAATGGTTCGTTATTTTTGTTGAATTTTATTGTTTCTTTGATTTTACTTTTTTTTATTGAAATAGCAGACACTTTTTTGCAAGTAGTAGGTAGATATGAAGCCATGTTCAGAAACTGGTGCTTGTATTTCTTAGCAGTAGGCCCTATGCTAGATTATAGTTGCAAAATATATCGAATATATCATAATTCCAATTATTCTACTAGTTTCGAATAGCCGAAGCACGGTACAGTTTTGTTAGATATTTGAAACTTATTATATATTTAAGTACTATTTAGTACAAAAGTTGCAGTTCTGATTACTACATTCAACACTATTCAGCTACCTATTTACTTGAAGAAGTTGCCTCTTAACATAGATTTGGGCCGAAATGCTGTTTTTACCGAAATTTCATTATTATGCCATAGTATTGTTTGCAACCCAAAAAAATAAAATTTTATGATTTCAAATGACTCAATAAAAATAAATGCAACTTTCCCACAGAGAACCTTGCGCATTAGAGAACTCGAGAATATTCTAGTGTTCGTCCAGTTTCGTAATCAAAATGTCACAATTTTATATAACATACTAACAAAATATTTCTCTTAATATACATTTAATTTTATTGGGAGAAAATCTCAATTTCTTCTAATATTATTTTCGCTGATGACGTGGTCAAGCCAATTCCTGCAGCTGTTTATCGTAACGAAAAATAACCCGCAGTCGTAACCAGCAATAATGAAATGGAGACAATGAAACTCTCTAACATTTCCAAGTTTCTTTCTTTCCTTAGCTACGGAATTTAGTCCGCACTCTGCTTTCAGTGGTCATAAAATCTCTCCACTGCATTCTGTACTCTCGATTTTGATATTGGATAGCAATTTAGAAATTCAGCACAACAGTATGTCAGATTGGTATGTTAATTGCCTTTCGAATGATACGCGTTACGTTAAACTGAAATCGGAATTCTACAAATTAAGTTTTTTGAGTAAATTTCAATGTAAATCACTTAATGTCTTCACGACACGTTAAAATATGTATTGTAAATAGTTACTGTAAATATGCATCATCCATGAAGCTCACTGATTCAGATTCAAATTATAGATGAACATTGTAATTTTATGTAACACCTATGTTCGAAAATTGTTTTAGTGGGTCCGCTGTTGTGCGAGTTTAAATGCACTTTGAATAAACAATACAACGTTGGCACTTTTCAACCCATATGGGAATTTCCTGCTTATAAATCGAACTTTAACCATTCGACATGTCTAAAAATGTATTTTCTGTGTAAGCCGTTTTAAATCAATAATAGCGTTTGCATCTGTTCCAGTAGATATTTTAAAGTCATAGGTGAATAAGGCGCGCAAAATCTTTTGAAGTAGTTGGAAACAAGGATGAACCACATCTGCATGTTTGAGATATTTCCAATCATTTTACACACATTTGGTAATATTTCAACATTGTACGGTTAACATAGAGGATATAATTTTTGCAAAAGTGAGAAAGTTATGTAGTGGAGAATTTTATATTGTGATAGTATGTGATGGATCTACGCATGCATTGTGATAACGATATCTGAGAGGACTGTAAAATAACAAGTTATAAACAATGGAAACTTTTTCACCTTAAAATATTTGGATATTGGTTTCAACGTTATTTACTTCTGTTGCCAATTAAAGAAGAACATTTTCTGTATATTGCGTTTCGAGGAAGTTTGCATATCAAGGACTATAAATGAAATTAACTCGTTCTCAGGTATATGTTTACAATAACACACTAATTTATGATATGGATATAATGTGATTGATATCTTTCCGCCTATCGATATTTTCCAATTCCTCTTGCTTCTTTGCATTCAAGCGCCATCAATATTTCATATCTTGATATTATTTTGGCTGACGATGCAATCTAATAATCTCGCCATCTATAAGAAAAAGCTGGTAGAATCTCTAAAAATTCATAACTGCATTTCATAGCCATATATAGCATGAAAAGTGATTTTCATTGGTGCAATCGGAATTGACGTTCGGTTCCTCGAAGTTTGTTCCATTGCAAGGCATTTTATTTTAAGTGTTTAATAAAATAAATAGAAATAAAAGTAAAGTGAATATAAAAATCCTTCAGTACCTATATTTCGGTTAGCAAATTTCTAGCACTAAAAGTCAAAAATAAATGAAGGTAAAAGTTGGTCTCTGAGTGAAGATGAGTATAGTTTTATAACTGCTTTATAAAGTGTTTTGGTAAAAAGTTTTTAGTAAAAAAACGTAAAAACACGTAACTTAAGTGAAATTACTATTCAACTTTTTGTGACAACCCCATCATCTCCATATACATCAGTTTTGTTTTCGAAATTGCAATCTAGAAGTTTTGAAGACGTCTCGAAAAACTGAACTACGGTGTTATGAACAATCAGATCGGTTGATTCCGTTGCTACAATTCAGGTCTACTGTAGCAAAACGAGCAATAAAAATGAACACCATGATGTTTAAGCTACATAAGAGTTATTTAAGAAGCTACAATGTTAGCACCAGTAGAAAATTTTTCAACTGCAGTTTTTGAACATGTGTGTTATAAACAGACATTTTGAAAATTTATTTAGCAATAAGACGTTGTTAATAAGCAACTTCATCCTATTCAAAGGCAACTTTCGCATGTTGCTGTATGCATTTCCTTTCTATCCCGATATTTTAATATCTTGTTTGGCTTTGGAATGTTTTCGTCTCACTGTTTCTGTATTTTACTTAATTTTCCATTAAATATTTAACCTTGAAAACCTCTATGATGAAGAGGAAAACTAATGATGCCCGAATACCAAACTGTTACGCCAGAAAGTTTTTTTTTTATTGTATCGAATATTATCTACTTTATCATTCCTCTGCAGAATATGGATTTTTCCCAGCTGTTATGTGGTGAGCTATTCCAGAAATCCGACGAATCAACAGGGTATTCGGTTTTTCATGTTTAGTTCAATTTCGTTCCGGCGTAACAACAAAACTGTATTTCAATACTCACAGTTGCTATTCACACCCATCATAACAGCGGCAAAAACACACAATCAAATACAAAGCCTCTAATTACGAAGTAATGAAAAATGCATTAGTATTTATAAGTGCAACAGGAAAATTTAATATTCATCCAGCAGACCTATAACTGGCTTTTGGGACAATAAAACACACATTTCATTGGAGGCATATTTAGCTGCAGTGAGAACATTTCAGTTGTATCCTCTTAACAGCCTTATTTCGATTAGACCGTTTTAAAGAATTATTTAAAAAAATATTTTCCAGTCCAGTAAATATTCTGATATATTTTTTTATTAATTAACACCCAGGCATATGCTCTGGAGTACATAAAACTAAATAGAGATACTTTTCCGTGAATGAGCCAGAAGCAGTAAAAATTTACTACTACGGTTTGAGGTCATAGTGAAAATGGGCCTTTTACGGCAAAATCGATGATCTGATTACAAAGTACCGACATATCCATGCTATTAGATCGGAACGTGTATCTTGCGACTAGGGAAATTTCGAAACTGAATTACCTAATTAAAATTGGTGCTTCACATTACGTCTACACCCTTTTGAAATGCATGCCAAAAGTATCCATTTAAACGTAACGAAAAGCGAATTTCGATGGATAGAAAGTTTGGCAACGAATTATGGCTGTTATTATACTTAATACAGTTAGTACATAATCTTGTTAGGCGTTTCTGAGAATTATTAATATACAGGGTGATGCACAACCTTATGGACACAGAGCAGGGGTTTGTAGAGGACCTCAAAACAAATCAAATTTCCATTTAATTTTTTTTCTCAAGCCCATTGTTAACGAGATACGGGTCGAGATCGAGGTCCTCTACACGCCCCTGATCTGCGTCTATAAGGTTGCAAATCACCATGCATAACGGCGAATCCAGAATATTTATTTGATACAAATGACCCATGGTTTCAATGGTACCAATTTGATCCCGTGCACCAAATGCCTATTGTTCCTGTATAATAAACTTTGGAATTCTCAAGGAATTTAACTTGAATGGAAGTAGCGAATTTATCTGGTTCGTGTATATGAGTTGTTTCCTTTCGAAGTTCATAATATTTTCAGGTTCTTTTCAAAAGGCTGTGTGCGAATCGGTTCTTATATTGCCGTTATTGTGTTATCGTTTATTTTGATTGCACAGCGTAAAGTTGTTTTTAGTGATGCGGCTCGATTTGCTTTTGATGTCATCAGTAATTTATACAATATGTACATTTAAAGTGACGCCATTTGCAGCAATTTGTATATTATTCATATCTATTTTTCCCAAAACATCTTAATCCATTGATAGAAGGGATCTATGTGTATGAGCATAATAACATGTGGCAGAGGTGCAATGGTACTTTTCCACCGTTAATAAATAATACTAGGCGTTATTTCGCAATAAAAACGCCAGTGAAACTCACAAGAAAACTATCGGTATTTGATTGTAGGCCTAAAAATGTATACATTATCTTTATAGTCTCTACGACAGGAACTTTAATTGACCAAATAATCTTGATAATGTTGGATATATACGGGGTAAGTTTTTTTCGATGACGGTAGAGGGATGTTCGAAACTACGGCAGATACGAAGAACATTAAATGCACAAATAGGAGACGTTTTAAAGGCTCTACTCGAAACCAATTTGATATTTTTAAAATTTGACGGTATCAAGAGATATTTGAAAAAAACTAATTTATGACAGATTTTAAAATAATTCCTAATGCCTTCTACTTCACTCTAACTCTTTCAATTTCGTTGACTGAAGTTAATCTGTGGAAAAAAGTACAAGGCATGCAGCATTGCTTATAATACATTATAATTAATAATTAAATTAACTAATATATTTATACATCATAAGTATACTGATGATAACAAAAATAATAATTATAAGTATAATAATGTAACTTCCTAATATATTTCCTCGGTTGCGGTAAACGCAATTTTACATTTGCATGTAAACTCTCCGCGTACTTTTTTATTTTCTGGTTTTTACAATCCTAAATATCTGTTCCCTAAAACCGTGCTTATAATAAGCTATTTAAATTTCTAACTACGTCATTTTTTAATGCTTTGATTACGTTGACAAATTCCGGTCATACTCATATAAACAAAGAGCAATTACTAAATCGTTAAAAACAAAATAGAACCCACTTAGACCAAACTGACTGGTCTAAGAAATATAATAGAAAGCAGAGAAGAGAAAACCAAACTAGTTGGGCGCACAATTTCATTTTAATCGTCAGGTCCAGTGGCGAATCCAGGATCTTGATCTTGGGCGAAGGGGGGCTGAGGTCATAAAAAAGTTACATCGTTGTATCGACGTATCGTCACCTCCTAGTTCTCCTGGATGGATTTAACGTGTTTTTCAAATATTTGGTTTGTAAATTTATAGAATTATAAAATGTTGGGTCAAAAGGGACTTCTGCATTTGCTTCTGCTCACTAGTTAAAAGTTCCGATTGATTAGGTCAGGTGATCGTTTTGGCCTATTTTTGCTCCGCCTCTTCGAATTGATCTGTATTCGATCGTTTAAATGTAATATTGGGCTGAAATGAGGCGGATCCTTTTTATGGGCATGAATCATTTGGGACAACTTCTAAACAAACACAAATCGGAACCAGCAACCACCAAAAATTTGTGTAGCGATTTGATTTTATTTATCGAGACATTTGAGGCCAAAGATGTTGAAAGTTTTCCAAGGTTTTGACTCAAAATGGATGTTTAAGCTCAACTGGAGTCTGTTTTTACAAAATCCTGATTGTTTTAAATTTAACTTTTTCCTTTCTGTCCAACTTGTTTTGGGTGTTAGAAGATCTCAATAGCTTCCGTCGTAACCTCCCAATTCTCAATGGCGCTACATCAAATTTTTCTGTGTATCTCAATCTGTAGCTTTTCCTGTGTTACGCAATCTTAGTATTTACACTCGGCGAGATTGTACAAATGTAGTCTGAACCGCAACTGCTTGGAATTATAATGATGCTAGAGAATCCCTTTTCAAACAACAGAAAGCAATGCTGTAAATTACCACTTATATCCAGCCCCAATATTTATTCCTTTTCTTTCGGAGTTGTAGTTGCTCTATGTAACATATTCCTTATTTGTAAATGTAATTTTGTTCTCAAAAATTAATTTCTTTAGGATCTTGAGTAATTTGTGAAAATGTCTTCTGTTGCAGTTCACTTACTAAAACAAATATTTTGATATACGGGTCAGATAAACAGAGTTTTTTTGTTACCAAAGGACGGACATATACAAGGTGTTTCATGAGGAAGGGGAATTATTTTAACCACGTATGCTACGTCCGAAAATAACCCTAGTTTCTAAATAAACGATATCTCAAAGATGCTTCGTTACGGATTTACAGGCTGTTGAAATTTAATTTTAAAAGAACAATGATTAATTTCTTTAAAATGCATAGAACTATTTTAACCAAATTTTCCACGGATCAATAGCTAGAGAAGATGCATCTTATGCAATAAAATAATCTTGTTGAATTTTGTCAGTGGCGCGCTACCAAAATTGACAAGAAAAACATTGTATGCACTGTATTTTTTATTATTACAAACACTTCAAATTCTTTGTTTTATAGCAAATAAATAAATATCTTAAATTTTTTTAGTTCGAAAAGCAGTTGGGATTCTAGATGAGATTTGTGGTAGATGGGCCAAATTGGACAAGTTTAAGTGGGAGCCACCGTTTGTATTGGAGTAATAAAATTGGCAAAATTTTACAAAAATGTTAAACCATTGCGTCTTCCCTAGCTATTGATTCCTGGAAAATTTTGTTAAAATATCTCCATGCGTTTTGACAAAAGTCATCCTTTTACATTTTTTAAATTAAAGTTTAACACCCTCTAAATCCGTCATCATTTATAAAGCATTTATAATAATAAATCATTTATAAAGCAAACTGAGGTTATTTTCAGACCTAGAATACGTGGTTAAAATAATGCCCCTTCCTCATCAAATACCTTTACGATTCTTTACTTTAACAGTCCAAACTTTGTTGTTATTAAAATGACTAAAAGAATTGAAGTTAATTTTGCAACTTTTCACTTTTAGGGCCCATCATTCACCCAACGACCCGCTGTAAAAGTTCTATCTGAGGGACTAACATTAATTTGTCCTTTCTTTGGTATGTCCTGTTGTTTTATAGATATTCTCTGAACGTTAAATCGTGAATCTCGTAACAAAATGAATTTTTTTGCCTATTTAAATAGAATTGAGGCAACAGTTAGTTTTTCGATTAGCGACAATACCTGATAATGTCGTGAGAAATTATACATTCAGTAATGAAGTTAATTCGGTTAAATGGCGTGCGTTAGCTACTAATCTCTTAAACAGTGAATAAAGCACCTCCCTTTTCAAGCTATGTCGAAACAGCAATAAACTCATAAGTAAACATTTCATTTGATAACACATTATTGAAGTTTTCATAATCATAGCTGATTATATGAAAAATGTTATGCTGCGATAGTAAGTACTATATTACAGCAAGTGTTATATTGGAAACAGGCAACGCACGTCATATTTGCGACGTAAATTACTGACAAAAATCTTTAGTTTATATCTTTTTGGGCAATCTGTTACGATTTACAGTGTCATTCGCGAGCACCATGCTAATTTATGGTTGGCTATTGGAACCATGTATCATCAATCAATCAAGTTGATTCACATTATGATATAACTGGCTATTTGAAAAGTAACCGTAATTCAATTAGGTAAAATAAAAAAGCAAATGGCATGGCGCAGCTCAAAGCTGGATCTTTGCCAGCTGTTTTTATTTTTTAAATTGTTTACCTTGGCGTTGCAGGATCGATTTATCGAAATTTTAGTGCGGCGATTTTCTCCAGTACCTACCTATCTACACGAGACATCTTAATAAATACAGTATATTCCACTTCTGAATTGGCCCATAACACCGTCGTTTGTATATTTTAAAGGGAATGGCATCATAAAACGTTTCATAGCGTAGAAAGCGCAAAAACAAGATGCTCGTTTCAGTGTGCAGGTTGTTCACTATCTTCCAACATTCGGCAATGCATACAGTTACTTTTTAAAATTAATTAATTGAGAATTTATTGTTTCGATTAGGGTGTAACAGGAACGTATATGAACGAATACGAAAATCAGGACATTTTGTGATAGACGAATATATGACTGAAACTCCAGCAAATTCTAGATATTTTATATGTTAGATTGATAATATTTTGAACAATCCGTAAATTCAATACATTTTTTGATGGGCAAGTAGGCAAATATATTTTCTTCTGTTTTGCATTACACATTCCCTAACTTTTACTTTCACTTAAGTGGATGTATAATAATCCTGCCAGGTGCATACCTCAGATATCTAATCAATATTTGTATTGGAGACGGATATACAACTGTTCTATACATATCTGAGGGAATTGTGTGCTGTCTGGGAGAATTACTCCAAGGACTATCGACAATGCAATTTCAATTGGTGCGTCGTCTCTGTTAATTGGCTATTTCATCTGTCTTGTCTACATTTACACGCTTTGAATTGCTGCAGACATTGTACTATTGTCTTAACATGGTTACATACTGTTTAGGATATTGTAATAGTATTATATTATGTGTGTTCTAATTAAACAAACAATTACATGATGTATAAGTAAAATGGCTGCATCAAATTAAGGGTCCCTGCATTGATAACTATTAAGTAAACTTATGAATTTTCGGGCATTGAACTGAAAAACATTTTTTAATGGAAATTTCTTTATAATAAAATTCTATTTGTTTCAACTCTCAATAGCAAAATGGGACGAAGTTGGTCGAACGAAAGTTCATGTTCAAGGGTTATCCAAATAGTTCAATTCACATAAATTAAAAAGTACACAGACTTTTTTTTCCAACTCCTTTTAAGATTTCTTTGAATCCATATAAGTATAAATTGATTTTAGTTTTCCGATTATTGCAATTTTTTGCTGCTACTATGTATATTTTGTCGCAACTCTTTAAAAAATAGATTGGGCGGGTAAAAGAGACAATAAGCAAAAACATTACGTTCTATAGATTTGAGCAATCATTTGTCATAACTAAGGACGCAGACTCTAATTAGTAGATATTTATTCACGTATGTATTCAATGCACGTATGTAGTAAATTAGTTTTTGTCATAGATCATCGCAAAAGTCCTAATAATAATTTATGAAAATTCAATATTCTATGCCTTATTTTCATGTCATGTATTAATTTTCCTATAAATTCTGAACACTTTTTGCTGGCTCCGCTCTCGACGACGTAATAAAACATATTGAATATTAATAAGACTAATTTAACTTACTAATTACTTTAAAACCAATTCGATGTGTTACAGTTACCTCAGTTACTTCCATCTATTTAGTCGTCGTAAGTCGATCGAATATTTCTTTATTCGACATGTTGAGCTGTCTAAAAATTCAGCTCAAAATTTTCACTGTTATTTCGTCTATTCACCACCAAAAGAAAAGTGTGTTATTCATTATGCGATGAGTTTTCACATGGTGTTATGAAGCATGTGAAATGGAGCTAAAAAATAAAATGTATAAACTCTGCTTTATCTATTTTAGCTGCTAAACTTTTTAACTGCTATTTGAGCGAATGCCTGCATTCGCTCATATTAGAAGCAAGTAACCAATGAAAACCTATTCACCACATTAGTAGCTCTATTGTTGACCACTATATGGATTCGTGCGGGGAGTTAATGGTTGATATTTTAGATATTCTCCCGGGCATATAATTTACGGAGCGGCTTTTGGGACTCGAAATAAGAAACGCTTGAGTTGCGGAAGTTAGTCAGTTTATTTTAACTAGAGAACGGGGACGCAACTAGGAATCGATGAAAATGTAATATGTACAAACTTAAAGTTTTTTTGCTGTTTTATTAAGTGCTCCATCAACTAGGGACATGGCATTGTTTTGTACTCAGCAGCTCTCGAAATATTTTATTAATGTATAACAGTAAGGACGTTAAATTGTTTTTGACACTATTTGACTTTTTTTGTCACTACAAAATATTCACTAATTAATTCAAATTTCCTTTCAATCATTTCTAAATAATTAAACTAACCATTAGTTATATATATGCTTTATAACACACTGGGTAATTAACTCTGAAAACAGTGAAGTGACCACTTGCAAGATTTTCTGTCGGTTTACAAAACGGCTTTGAACTTGTAAGCATTATTTAAAGGGATAAAGGATCCTTTTCATGCGAAAGCCGCAATTTGAACCGTGCCGTATTTCTGAAGCGCATGTTTTGAAAGCGATGTTTTTGCCGGAAAAAAAAGCAGATAAAAAATTATTCTGGAAACACGAAGGGATTTGGTTCTTGACATGGGACAGACCAAAAATAAAATGTTTTACTATGCCGTGTTTCCGTCAACGACTGGATTGCAAACGTCCTTATATCTACAGTGAATGTGTTATTTTTCATTTCCCGAGATTAACATCCAATCAAATATCAAGAACCGAGGATTTTACATAAAGGGCGCGGTGGCAGCTATAAAACGCAGATCAAATAATTGAAGCAGAATTTAATATCAGCAGATCAAAGCTGAAGTCCATACAAGTACCCAACACCCAATAATTACATTTTGTCTTCAAACAAAGGCTATTGGTGTGTTTATATATTTTTTTGATTCATGTTAGGACATTAAGTAATTGTTCCATGAATACTTGCTATCAGAATATGAAATATATTTTGATGCATATGCAGGATGTTATTGCCCGGCGATAAAATTTTATAGAGGGTTTTAGGGTAAAGCGTTGTAAAACCCAGAAGATAATTTATATTAAAGTAAATTGTCAAATGTTCAATATTCAGATAAACTTGGAGGCGAATCCTGATGGATTCTACTGGCTAACGTGAAATAATTTACAATACATAAGAAAATGTGAAACCGCTAGTCTCCAAGCATAAAACTATTTAATATTTGCAATGATTTGGAATATTAAAAATTGGATGCAAATTATTCCAGTAAATTATTTCATCGTTTTTTTTAACGTTCACCGTTTTCGTATTTTCATAACGCAGCATTTTTGGACTTTAATTCATACTAATATTATTTTTTTGTAAAATGTACGGTAATACATGAGTTAATTACCAGTCACCCTACCCTGTCTTTTCATTTATTCTGCACCAAAAAAAAACATTTTTACTGAAACTTAAAGTTTGAAAAAACCGATGGTAAAATATTAATTTTCTCAATGTGAAAAAGTTGAGACCCAGCAAATAAACTCACGGAATAAGTTATTAAGGTTGGTTTCAGTTAAACGTTCCGTTTTTAAATCCGAGTAACCGTATATAAATTACATTTACTTGATAGGTACCTACTTAAAATGAGCTTGAAATTTGGGGGTTTTTGAAGTTGATAACCGAAGTTATCTTCACATCTATTGATTACTTAAATTAAACTACATATAAATCGGCAGAGTGAGTACTTGTTTACTTGCAGTGTCGTTATTTTACGAGAAGAAACGTCTTGTGATGAAATTTGGAAATCCTCATTGCATCTATAAATCTGATCAAATGTAAACATCGAATTTCGAATTAAAATATATCAGATAGCAATAAGCATTCTGATTTTTGACGTCCAAATCGACCATGAAAATCATACAAAAAGTAAACCGATCTCATCGATCACTAGTTTCCAATAGCAATATTCAATGATGAATAGCCATGATAGCGACCTGGCATGAATATATATTATGGACTCCGCCGTAAGCTAAGTGATTATCAATACACCAACTATGAATATTGGAATCGTGTGTGTCGGTCCTATATTCTAATATAAAAAATGTTAACAAGTGAATGAGTCAATCATCCTGAATCCCCTAAATGCACATTGTTCTAAACAGTAAGTAGATGTGTTTGAAGGTTCGGGTCAAAAGCCTTAGCGATATCAAGAAAAATTGTTTGTTCTTGATTATTCAAATCAAGAAAACTAAAATCTCTTGAAGATAAAAGGGCTTCTCCAATGAAGTCACTGAGTATTTTCTTCGTTGCCTTTTAAAATATTAACCCAAGGTAATAAGTACTTCCTCTATTCCTCTTCTTTTTTACTTCACCTAAAATTTTATATATTGCGTTCGTGATGAAGAGAGCAAGTTATTTTAAATTTATATGGCAACTGTTTGAGAAAACTCTCAAACCCGGAAGTATTTTTATATGAAAACAGTGTATTCTATTTTTGTTGTTTTGATTCCATAAAATCATTTGTAATTTTTTCTTACAAATTTCATTGAGCCAAGTGAAAATAGAGTATGAAAGTTTAAATTTCAATAGGTAAGTATTATTTGGTCCCGGTAACGCTCTGTTCATGTCGAATGGTCACGTCAACAGAAATTACTGTAGTTTTTCGGTCACTCAACATCTTTAATGGATACAAACGTTTCGACCAGAACGTTCTTGACAAATTGAAAACGGTATTTCAAAAGGTGAAATTTTTCACGCTCAAAAATTTCAAAATTGAAAAAAATTGTCTTATATCGTAGAAATGAGTATAAAACGTATATGACGTTTTCCATAAAAATCGTCTTCCGAATTCGCGGTGAGCACCCCGGGGTTCTACGAAATTAATTTAAATACGAGTTGAGCTTTTTCTTGAAGAATTCCGCTTTAAAACGTAAATTAATCATTTATTTGTGATGAATAGATGTATTATGAGAATAGGATTCAAAAATGGCGAACGAATTCTTCACACTGCCATTCGAACAAGCTACTTTTTTTGGTAAAAAGCCTTTGTTTGTCTGAAATTCAGTTTTTAACCAATATACAGGGTGATTTAAAATTGGCATCATGCCTTCTAAGGGGTTACTCGGGATTGCTTGGAGAGTGCGGGAAAAGAAAGGTTTGAGAAAAAAAGACCGACTGGTAGGAGATGTACACTTTACATCTGAAAAAATTAAACATATTAAATATTTATTGGTACAACCGCAACCTAGCTATCCATGAGAATGATATTTGATGACAAACAAGTCAGCCCCAGATTTAAATGATGTCAACGTTACATTTGTGGTTAGTTTTGAAAGTGTGCTCTTCAAAACTTAAAGTGTATAACACTGTCGAAAATATGTCAAGTTTAATTTGTACAGCGAGATTCTAAATCGTTCGAGTCTAGTAGATAGTAAACGAGCGGACCCAGTGTAATCTTTTTTACGGAAACATCGTAGTCAGATTTTATAAAGGCTTCTCAAAAATTGTCTTTCTTCTGTCTGCGTGGACTGTGAGAATCACCAAATGACTAGTTCTTCAGCCACAGCTGGGTCAGAGATAGTTGGAGTACGATAAAACACTTATTGGTAACCTATTTTTACACCACGATCAAATAATATCAAATAAGCTTTAACATTAAGGAAACTGTCGCCGACTAAATTAGTCAAGTTAATAGTCAGTAAAGTCAGAATAACAGGGACCTTCGTTCACTATTTGTGAAAAGTAGTCATTGCTTTTAAGTTTTCGAATAATATTTGGATATCGACAAATTCGTTTGGCCTATTTATGGAACTATTTAAGGACTGAATTTGAGTTACCAAAAACACAATTTTGTTCTTATTCACCGCTATTAAGCAAACATAATCGCTGAAAAGAAAAATTTAATGCTGAATTTTTAACCCTGCTTTCAGAGCGGAAAAGTCACATATTATTACTGAAACAAGCAACCTTTAATATGTGGTGTAGGCGTCGTTTGAGTAGTCGAAATATATTTTTGAACGAAAACTATAATGGTGCAAGCTAAAAATCACTTGAGCTTTTATTTAATTGGTTTTGTTCTAAAGAAAAATTTTGCTGTATTTGAATATTGCCTCCGCAGTTCCCTTATAATGTGCAATTACTAACCTCGAATACGAGGCGATTCGGGCGAATAGAAGAAACGTTTTAAATGCTGTTTCCTTATATTGAGCGATCCTATATTTGAAAACTAAATAAAAATTGCCCAAATACATTTATTTGCTCAATTGCTTAGTACTACTTCTTAAGGTTATCTTTACCATGCAAAATTGCTGGTCTCCTAAACAGACCCGTTGTCACATAGAATTTGCCTAAGATGCCATATTAATTCTATTTTCCAAAATGATGTTAGTGATTAAAGACATTGAACAGTTCCCAGCTAATGGCATTATATTGTTCAATATAAAGGCCATTTCACTAAGCAGTATCGATTTTACTTGCACTGAAGTAATTTCCATTAAGCTGGAAACGTGAGATTTCATGTATTTTCTATTAATATAAGTTTTTTTTTATTTCCAGAATATAATGAGGCAGAGAAACGCTCTTGCTGAAAGTTAAAAAGGTAAGCCTTGAACTAGTTATGAATAGAGTTAAGCTAATCTTTCAGCACTTTCCATGACAGCAGATAGACGACCTCTTGTAGGAAAAATTTAATAGGTGAATTGGGAACATTAGCATCGTGAGAATATTTGGAATTGAAACCTTAGACGGGAGACCTTCAATCGACAATCGTTAGCAAATTTAACTTTACAGTAACCTTTATTGTATATATCAAAAGTAGAAATCACTATGAAGAATAATGATGAAACTATTTTGGAAATCTTGCAAGGACACAAAACTCTTAAGTGGCCCAGCGCAAAGCTGGTCAAAATATTTATTGCGAGCACTAAAGAAGGTGAGTCTTTTACGTCTAGTTCAATTTGTCAGAGTAATGCATGATTATAAAATCAATCCCCCATTTTCCAATAAAGGTGCTTAAGGAAACTTTTTCCAATTGAAACATTTTTTGAAATTTTTTTTAAATATAATTATAGGCACCCCATTACTTTCTGTAGAGCAAAACTTGAGCGATTGAGCACATTTTTTGTATTCGGCTAAAGATTTTACGTAATTTATGAATCAGTTGTAAACACTTTCATGAAGTGTATTGTTCCTTAACTTATTTAATTTCGCTTGAACGTGCTTTTGCGTTTGTCTGTTTTAACCCAACGGCGATCCACTGAGAAATATATTTTGGTATGTTTATAGTTCTATGGTCTGTCTTTATTCAAACTATGAGTATGCACTAGTGATTATATTTCGTATACAATTCAAGGAGAACTTCAACTTCTTTTAAAAAGATTATGTGAACACATCATGGTTTTTGACTGATAGTTATTTGTACTGGTGGTATGGCTAAAACTAGGTCGAACTACAATATATTTTACACTTGCTGAGTTTTAACAATTGTTTGTTGGTTTATGCCCTCTTTACCTTTGTTGAAAATCAACTTGCTTGCAAATTTTAAAAGTAAAAAAAATCGAATATTTTGTTAAAAGTGTACTGCTACAATATCTAGCTCAAATTAACATCCCCTGTCGTATGTCTAATGGAACGAATTTGAGAAGCCGAGGCAGAACATCGCGCAAAAACTTCCGAAAGAAAATGTAGCACAATCACATGTTTTTCTATTAAACCACCCAAGTGGAGATTTATCTCACTACTGTAACGAAAATTACGTTTATTTACCATGCCGTTTTTATGTCAAATACATTCACTTCTAAATAGTACGTTATCAAAAAGCGAGTTTTATTTGCAGTTTTTTAAGCGCCCATTTGCACAACTGAATTATTGTTTTGAAATGCCAATCGACTGTATTGCAGAGAGATTTTAACGTTCACCTAGAAAACATTACAGTATAATTCTTGATGTGAGTGAATTTTATATAAGTGGAAATTAAATATTCTATTTTCAAAACTCCAGCGTCGAAGATTTGGATCATTGGTGTTTTGAATGTGGGCACAATAAAAACGCTTCAGATTATTTAATGGTTCAATTGGCTAAAGTGCGTTTAAAATCTCTGAATATCAGTTCATTAATGTACCTAATTAGATACTTCGTGCTAATTACAATCATAGAGGCTTAAGCCTATATGCACAGAAAGACAGATCTATCATTGTAGTGAGCCCGTTTCGGGTTAAACTCGATTTAATATTTTTAACCTTTTATAAATTTCGGGTAGCTCATGCAGAAAATAAGTATACAATGCAATAACCTCATATTCTCTGACCAATTTGGATCCCTAATTGTCTGTTTATCTTGAGCTATTCGAGAGATATTCATTTTTTATGACCGGTCACATTTGACGCACGAAATAAATTTAAACACTTTTCACCCTAAGAAGGCGACGCAGAGGAAAATTTAATTCAAGCTTGCAGCTGTCAACAACAAGGATACAAAACCAACAAAAAATCTTTGGGCGTAAAAAAAAACAAAAACTGGGTAAGGGTAAGGGTAAGGTGGGAGAGGGTAAATTAAACCGAACTATTGGTTTATTTGTTGTTCGCACAGCAGAATTTTCTTAGCAAATGACAAAAAGTTTAGTAAATTTCGGGCAAAAAATGTGACCGATCATTAAAAATATATCTCTACTATAGCTTGGGTCAAAGAGGCAATTAAATATCCAAATTACTCAGAAATCATGAGGCTCATCAAGCACTTTGTTCTCTCTGGACTACCCGCTACCCCGTATTTACCGCAGATAGATTTTAACTTTCACATGCAAAATCTTACAGTATTTAAACAACTTACAAAATACGTTGCTATAATTTTTTTTCTGATCTCATAAATTAGTTATCGGATCATCGGCTAAGAAAATATGCACAGTTGCAAGTTAGGGCATATTTTAACTGAGCGTTAAATTTGCGCAGCAGTGTATTTCATGTATTCAATATCATTATGTAATTCTGTTATCCATCAATTCAAAACTGATACTTTTCTTCCGATTTGTTGGTCTCAACATTGGGTATCGCTTCCACAATCCAATTCCAATTGGCTGAAATGTGGACGATACTTTTCGTAGTCCAATCTTTCGTTTTATTTCTCTTGTATGCGATACATCAATTACAAGCGCTTTGTCTTCCACTATCCAAGTCCAAGCACTATCATTGTTATTCATCCGGACAACACATCATCAGAAGCTACAATTCCCTTCGTCGTAAGCGAACCCAACGTCTTTAGTAATGCCCACGCTTGCCGAATATGAATGAAATCCATACCCGACGTCGTTTGGTATTCGGAACAATAATGGTAATGAAAACTACAACTAATAAATAGGGCAAATACAACAAAATGTTATGTGTCTATTATGTCTGTTCCATTTTTATCAATTCTCTAAGGGGTAATCGAAGTGTTCAAAATGAAGAAATTTGACTAGTTCTACCCAAGTCCCGAGTTTCCGTCTTCTTCCTCTATCCTACTTTCCTTCTGACCCGAACACGTCTGAAAAACAGGTAGAACTTTTCAAATTTCGTATTTCCTTTAAAAATTATGTGACCGAAAGCTTATTTTATCAAATGTAATGCAATTTATGATGCTATAATATAGTATCGTTATGGAAGATCTGTTTCAGAAACGTAGTAGACTATTACGCAGAGGGCCCAGTAGTTGTCGAAAAAATCGTGATGACCACGTGAACGAAAATAAGCGTGGTTTCAGTATACTAGAAAATTTCGCTTTTTGTGAATTGAATAATGATTTGAATTTACGAAATTTTTAGCTCGTCACTTAAGTTGTTAAGTAATATAGTTAGTTTCTTTTTAGTGGATTTGGGTAAAAAATTTGTAGGGTATTTTAAATTTTCTTTTGTGAATGTAGGGAGGGCCACAAGCCACTATTCTCCCCAGTGGAGAAAATGATTCCCTATGCTGGAAAATCGCATCAGCTCTATATGTCCGTTTGATTTTAATTACCAATACAACAGAATTAACACGATATTGCTATGTGAAAGGCTTTTCAAGTGAGCCACTTTTGACTACACCACTTTTGATCAGTCAGGTGCTGATTTGTAATTTCATATATAATTCAATACATTACTTGTAAGCATCAATCTTGCATAGGTTCAATTTTAGTTATTATATATAGGAATACAATATATACCGGGTGTCTGTGCTGACAACCAATATCTGAATGCACACAAATTTAATTGTTTCTACATCTTTGAATCGGTGATTATTCGAAAAACCTGGACAAAAAGCAATAAAGTAGTAACTAATATTGTAAAGAGAATTGAGCGTCCTTTAAAACTTTGATAAACTTGTCAACTTTTTGAGTCTATTGCTTTGAATCTAAAATAAAACAACACAATATATCTATTTAAGTTTGGTGTAAACGGTATTCGTGTTTGCGAAATATGCGCCTGCATTCCAACATACGCTTGAAATTCTGCAAATCGGCAGGATTCATCGAAATGGGGTTTGAGTGCGGCAAGTGTAAAATTAAAATGAAAAGTACTGGCCCTCAACACGGATATTTGGGATTATCTACCTATTTATTTCACTTCTATTGTTCTGGATTTGATTATCAATGTATGGAGTTTCAAAAATATTGCGAAAATTTGGCAAAATAAAATCTGAAATTTAGCAAAGCAGTTACGTGGCACGGATTAAATACATTTTATAAGTCTGTCACAAAATATTTATTATTCTGAAACTAAACACTTAGCTTAGTTTATTATTAACTTTGCTTAATATTTCTAAGTGTACTGAGGTACTTGAAGCTAAGGCTAATGGTTTTGCTAAACAACTCCTAAACTGCCCAAATAACCTAATATATATATATATATATATATGCCAAATTTTCGCAATATTTTTGAAACTCCATACATTGATAATCAAATCCAGAACAATAGAGGTGAAATAAATAGGTAGATAATCCCAAATATCCGTGTTGAGGGTCAGTACTTTTCATTTTAATTTTACACTTGCCGCACTCAAACCCCATTTCGATGAATCCTGCCGATTTGCAGAATTTCAAGCGTTTGTTGGAATGCAGGCGCATATTTCGCAAACACGGATACCGTTTACACCAAACTTAAATGGTTCGCAACTGCACTAATTGATATAAAAATTGCCAGCGAAAAAAGTTTGAATGCACATTATGGATTTACGCTGAAGAGTTTCTGATTCATAAAGAGTCTAAAATTATTCAGTTGCGAACCAATTATTATCAAATTACTATTCTGTCTTCCGAAAGTGAAATATTCATCCCAATTAGCCAGTGGCCTTTTGCCAAAGATTATTCCCGATCGCGTAATTTTGCCATTAGAATTTTTATTCTTTCTGAAGTTAATGGCATAGAAGCAACTACCACTGATCTATAATTACTCTTCTTTTCTTGTGTTTTCATTTAAAATTAATCTATAAATGAATATATATATACGGGGTGTCATTTTGAAAACTTCCCACCCTTAATACCTTTCTTGCAGTTAAAAATATGAAAATTCAAAATGACACGTCAATTTTATTTGTATGGGGGATACTTTAAATGAGTATTTTTAGCTTTCTTTTTCAACCCCCTAGGAGGGGTATTTGTCACCCTTTGAACTTTAAATGGGATAGGGCTCAAGTGGCACATAGTTTTAAAGGGCATTCAAGTCTCTCTTCAGTGGTATCCTACTTTTTCGCTTTTAGTCCAACTATTAAAACTGTCCGCATTGAGAGTTTGGTCTTCAGGTTCTTTCATGGTCCGTACATTTAAAAGATGTAGACAAAACAGAAATATTATTGTTAATTCGTTTTTGATTCTTGGGCTGAATAAAAGCGATAACTTTTATTATGTGCATAAAGTGTGGGAAAGGTATACTCTCTTCAAGAAAGAACTGAAATTATTTTCATTTATGGAGAGGTTGGAAAGTGCGCTTGAAGGACGGCAGTGGTTTTCAATGAAGTAAATCGAAATATTGAAGTCACAGATATGTCCTGGATTTGGTGTAAAATTCTCTGAAACGAGTTCGGTGAGTAATATAACCCGCGAGCTCAAATTGGGGTTTACAGAGTACACCAACTCCTTGTGGACAGTAGCAGAATAGACAGGAATTGTAATTCTACACGAGATTGTAAGAAAAGCACTGAAAATGCATCAACTGTATCCATACAAAAAATGCACATCCTTCAAGAACTGTATGACGATGATTTTGATAGAAGATGAGAGTTTTGTGAATTTATGAGTCAGCGCCATTCATAATATTCTGTCGAATATCTGTTTCAGCGAAGAATGTTGATTTTTGCTAAATGGAAATGTTAACGAAACAAAATTGTTGATATTAAAGTGACAAAAATCCGCTTATTTTTCGAAAAGGATATACGCAATATCCTAAAAGGAACCTTGACAGGTGATCTGCACCTTAATCTGCTTAATGTGCTGGAAACTCAAATTGGCACAGAGGGTAATTCTAATTCTTGTTTATAAAACACAACCTGCTGATATTGAGGACATAAAAACGCGAATTGCGGAATGCCGGTAAATTCCTGGTAAAGTTTTCGAAATGTTAGGGAGGAGTTTGAAAATAGACTGCATTACTGTTTTCAGAAAAATGGACAACATTTTGAACAACTTATATGAAATTTCTTTTCGGCACTATACATACCGCACCATACACATAGGAGGCTGAAACAAGTAGGCTGAAATACTCATTTAAAGTATCTCCTACAGTCTAACTGCTTAAAAATTTTGCGTTACTGTTAGAGCATTTCGAACTTCAATCATATAATGCAGATACGGAGGTCAGAAAGATAGGGAAGTGTGTTCTCGGATTAATTTCAATGTTTGTAAATTTTACGATCGATCCTACTTTGTATCTACTTGTCTATTCCACCCATTTGACAGAAAACAATGTTGCTCTCAAACAAATCGATATTTTTGATTGACTAGCTTTACCTGGTTATTAATGTCTTTCGTTGTGTCCACCAACTCTGATGTATTCCTTTCTGTTTTATTTCAATTCCTGAAGCTAATGATCACAGACGAATCAAATTTCAATCCCTCAGGAAAAAAACGGATAACGTACAATTTTATATCATTTTGTCTGTATTGCGTGAACGTGCGGGAAAGCAAAGAGAGCATTCACTTGAGTGATCATTCTTCCGAGTAAACCGCCGTACACTCTTAAAGGAAAAAAATGTCGATTAAGGGCTAACCGGCACTATACGGTCAAAATACGGAGGTGCGTGGTGAATGTCGCATGCGGTCTTTCATGTCCAGAGGTACATTTTACAATAAATAAACAACCTGAGCGTTGTTGCAGACATTCAAAATAGCTTCAGTGAGCTTTCTTTGAGTACAAAATGACCAATTTGGATGTTTCCGAATCCGAAATGTTTCCACAATGCTGCGTGCACCTTTGTCACTCCAGAGATGGAAATTAGAGCACTTTACCATGCCGTCTCTCATAAACTTTACCTCGTCAGAAAATAAAACGTAGCCATTAAATTTCGGATTCTGAGCGTGTTACTGTAAGAAGCGGTTGGAGTCGTTAACTCTTGCTGGATGATCCAATGTTTACGTTTACATAATGTGCATTTTTGTACGTGGTAACGATGAAGAAAAAAACTGTGTTGGCCTGAAAGTGTTCTAACACTAATTGACAGATTATCAGCAGTTATGTGATGACGGGCTCTGAGACAACAATTAACACTTTCAAAGTTTCCGCCATGGACAAAGTTAGTGCTGAAAGTTTTCACCACACATTCCCATCGAGTTACAAAATCGCTTCATCATAAATTAAATGCATATCAAGATATTGAACTAATGTTTATTCGTCCATTTCTGACGATATTTTATCAACATACTTCACTAGTTTGTCCCTTGATATTCGGTTAGCATGTTCAAAAATAAAAACGTGATCTGAACAGGATTTTTTAAACATTTTCAGTATGATCAAAATAAATAACATTACTTAATCTTTTGTGTTTCTTAACCTTTTTGTTCACTGGAAATGCTAGTTCCAAGCTCGTTTTACACAAATTTCGTCACGCTGACAGACGATAAAGCGGATAAGATTATGATCTGCCTATGTTCAATCCCACTAATATTTCCTTCGGGCACACTTACTCCTTTTCCATAAAAATACTTTTTTTTCTGTATGTTAAAACACTCGGACTGAATTCCGAAGTTATCTGCAATCTAA
The DNA here is from genome assembly GCF_020466585.1 of Dendroctonus ponderosae. Lineage (NCBI taxonomy): Eukaryota > Metazoa > Arthropoda > Insecta > Coleoptera > Curculionidae > Dendroctonus > Dendroctonus ponderosae. The sequence continues at coordinate 55,642,613 of NW_026017110.1, read as the reverse complement.
CCTCCAACTCAGGTAGAATTAATTCAAGTAGCGTTTCCTAAGCAATAACAGTTTTGGTAACACTAATTTTAGTTAAGCGAGCCGAAAAAATCAGCAAATTCTTTGAGCAAATTCGTAAACTGCTGCTAAAAGCTGATAAATAAATCATTCCATTGGAGAAGCCATTAAATTTTCGGTTTTCAACAGTTCTGAAAACGTGCTTTAGTTCTTAAAGGAGAATTGGAACGTTCCATCCTTTTGGATTTTTTTAGGATTTAAAACTTTCTCTTCGGACCAAAAACTAATCCCGCCTTTTCAGTGGTTTTCTTTCTCATTTCGTCGGCATTAAAAATTCGGAACACAGCACTCATTATGTCTTCTACGTTTTTGCTGGCAAAATATTCTTTTCGTTCCGGAAAATATCAGACGTTCGCTTTATTTCCGACTGCTTCAAATAATGTGTGCATTTCGCCTTGAAATACCTAGATGTATTAGCATACCTAAACATTTTTAAATATTTACTCCTTTGTCAGTGGTTAGGGACATTATTCAGCATTGGGGCATCTTTAAGAACTTTTTAATGATTTCCATATACCAACTGAACCTTTGACTGAACGTTCGAAAACGGAGTTCAGTTTGTAATATTAACATAAATATAAAATTAGTCTACATTTCTCTGTGGATTTCATTATCATTGAGTATATTTAGTCAATGATAGTTACTTTCCCAATATATATTATAATTCTCAGCATTTTATCTCGTAAATAATTCAGTATTGTTATAATACAATTTGATTTCACTGCATGTTTACAAATTTGCTTTACATCGCGATGTTAGTTTAGCGTCTTGCTTTGATATAGCATCCAACAGTTTCGTTTATTTAAGGTTTGCCTTTCCTCATTTCCTCAACTGCTCATTAACAGTTTCTCTTTTGTTTTTAACTGCTTGTAGTTGTTTGTACATTGTGCATCGTTTCCAGCAATTTTGAAGAAAAAACGTCTTACTCAACTGCCCTCTCATCCAAGTGAAAATATGTCAATCTAATTAACAATCATTCTTTTCCCTTCCTAAATTCTTTCAACTTATGCCACACTGTAAGCCAGTTTCTACGTAGCTCATAGCTGGCTAGTTGATGGATGGCCATTCAAAGTCGGTTCTCCGACTTCCCTTTTCAGAACGTATTCACTTTTAAGACTAAGACTCCTTTTGGGACTTTTCTTCTCGAGGGAACGAGCAGTTGGACTTGATATAATCTTTAAGAAAATATTAAAAGTTTTATTTAAAACTTCGCTCTATCACAATTTGGTAGTGAAATATTCTTTTTACCACCTGCCTTTCCCGTGTGCGCAAATTCTGGACGGTTAAATGCATTTCCTTTGTTTTTGTTTGTCTTGATAAGTAGTGCGGCATACAGCCTATTTAATATTTTCATAAATATAATATTTTTATATTTATATCTTACTAAATATAATTTATACAAGCGATTAGTTGATATTACCGAAAGTCAGTTTTTATTTTTATGCTCGCACATTTATATATTTGAGCACTTTTGTGTATTAACTGAGACTCAGAGGGATACACATTTAATGTAGCAAAAATGTATTTTAACCCATTCTCTTCGTAGGAAAAAACAAGTACTTTTAGAAAGACAAAGGCAATATTAAAAATGAGTTTAAATTAATTTTAAGTTTAGCATTTGAATAAATTAACACAATAAAAATTTTAAATCCAGATGCAGTTTCTAAGATAATTAAAAAAAATGTGAGGCAGCGCAGTTCCTGGATATCATCTAACTATTCAAATGGTAACTTGGAGAAAAGCGGTCGTATTCATCATAACGTTGTTAAATACTATTTTAAGAGCATTCTGTTTCCCTTCCTAATAGAGCGTAAATCAGAAATAATTATAAAGCTGCTTATATCTCGAACAATTGTATGAAAAGGAACATACAAGACTTGAACATATATGAATAACAATCAGTAACGAGTATGTATTCAGATATAATTAAATTGTGGAGCATTGAGCTTGTCTGGCGCATTTTTGCATGTGTTTTTGAAGCGTGTCTGAATAATTGATGAGTATTGTTAGTCGACACAATTTAACAGATTATCTATTAGAAACCGAATTTTGTTCATTAGAAAATGTGTACTGAACGAGGGTCAGTTGTATTTCAACTACACCATCAGACAATGCTGTAATATTAACATGAAACCACGAGAGAAAAGCCATAATTTAACACCAAATGTTACAAGCCTCCCGTTGAAGCAAATATTTTTATTTACAAATAGTTCAGGTAGGAAAATCAGATGATTAAAGATGACACGACAGCTGAATAGTGGAGTTTAATAAAGAAATACGCCTTTTTCGGAAACATACACATATATCTTCTGATTCATAAATTATGTGATGAGAATGGGGCATTACATCCCGAAACTTATCATTTTTATTGTTGGGCATTTTGTGGCAGTTTCATTCACAAAATATATTATCGGCCACCTTCATATAACATTTGATTTATCTATTAACTCCTGTATCACTTTTCATGTTACAGATTTTGCTATAGAGCGACGTATTTTATTGGAAACTATTGGACCTGAATTGCATTCGGTTTTCGAGGATCATAAAATTGAGGTAGAATTACCTTTACACTATACAATAGGAAAATTTACTCAAAACTATGACAATTATAGGTCGAATTGGTTGATATGCATTATGGATCTGATGAGAAGGAATATCACGATCCATGGATACTCAAAGATCATTTACATGAAATAAGAAATTGCCACAAGATATCGAAAGGGTGTTTCTTTTTGGTAAGTAGGTGAGGGTGTTGAATAGAGATATTTAATTAATTTCTCTAATGATTTCATTATATGTTAATTTTTGGCAACGAACTTATTATAGATAAATTACTTATACTTTAAACAGTTTGATTTGGAAGCACATACAATTAGTTAATTTGATAATCAATAATATCGCTGCTGTTCGGTTCCCCCATTCACGTTCGGAATAACTTAACGCCACGTTTTTAATCTGCCCCTTTTTAAAGGAAATGTACGGTTTTTTTATTAAAGACATTGCGTTTTATTTAGAATCCTTTAAACATTTTTTATGCAAATATAACTCTCGAAGATAAAGCCCATTGATTATAAAAATTAAATGTTTTCTTTTAGAACTTATTAGGAGACAAATACGGACCTCTAATTTTGCCAGAAAAAATTGATAAAGACACATATCTGGCTCTGGCAGCTGCCGCTCAAGAATTGGGAAAGAACTGTGCAATATTGGAAAGGCTATACAGTAAAGTGAACGACGATCTTGTGCTAAACGACAACAGGTAAAGAAAATAAGGGGTTTTGTTTATTATCTTTACAATTAGAAAATTCATCATAGATAATTCTTATGATCATTAAATGCGGGAAGTAACCCCATGGATGCTTCTAGATACATATTTTCGGTTTAATTCAAAATCCTCAATTTTCCGAACAAAAGGATGCTTGTCGGGTGCACAAAAGGAATCACCGTTAGGTGCTAGTAGTTACGAAACAAAAGCACAGTAATTTATCTACATTAGAACTTCGTTTGAACAGAAGATACGTACTTTATCTATTAAATACAATACACCTTCGACTCGAGGTAGTTACAGGTTTGTGGAAAGAAACTCGTCTGCACTAACTAGCTATATTAGTTAGAAAATTTCGATCAATATATCTTACAGTTTTCCTGCTTCTAAACAGTTATTGAACGTCTGTTCTAAAAAGTTAGTGTGTCAGTTCGCTCATTTCAATATCATCTCAATATAAATTCATTAAAGAAATAATTACATTTTTGTAACATTTCTTGCAGAGACATGGCATTTGATGAATGGAAAGCAGAATCAACCGAAACATTAAATTTGATTTACGACTGTATGCAAAAAATGCCTGATACTTCCAAGAAAAAAGTTAAACAGTTTTTGCATTCTGTAGTAGAACAGCAATATCATTATGCATTAGGTAAGTACATTTATTGTTTTTGCATTCGATCCAATTTCAAGCAATACGATGTCATGTATATTAAATCATATATGGGAATCGAGAATACTTAATATGGCCTCGATTCCTACAGTGACTTGTTTGGACAAATGGTCTTCAGTTGCAAATATTATATATTATCTCATTCACATATTTTTATCGGTTTTTATTTTGTTATACTTGGATATTCTTGCAGCAATCCTAACTTTTAGGATTAGGGTTTTTCAAAGTTTCTATTTTAACCAGTGTAAGAGCTTTTGTGCTATATTTTAATGATGCTTGGGTCCAGAAGTACTTAGTTTGTATTCTAAATATAGAGTAATTCAATATTTATGACACTTCTTTCGGCCGTTTCAAACTTTTAACATTTCTGAAATATATAGCTCTTGAAAATGCAACTTCGCCTTTAATATTCATCAAACTTTTAAGCCAGTTCAATGCTCAGTTGGCAGACAAGCAAGAATGCACCTAGGCACAAATTTATTGTATTGTGTATTAGTGGTTAGCTTCTAAATGATGCTGGGAGTCGTAAAATGTGTAATAATGTCGAAAGTGTATTAAGTTATTCTCCATTGGGAGACTCCAGATCGGAGGAAGCTTCCACACAATAGAGTCGGGAAACCACGGTATTGTTATTGCAAACAAGCTGACTGTTGTGAGAAGGAGAAAGTTAACGAATATATACTGAGGACAGTACTAACAAGCAACCATTAAGATTTTTTTAAATTTTATAGAAGCAAACAGTAACAGGTCATAAAAATGTATTTAAAACTTTCGGTCAGATTTTCCTTCATCGAGAAATTTTGACGGTACTCCAGTATATCCAGTAATAGTTGAACTGCTATAAATTTCTCGTGTTTTGGTAAAATTTGTAAATTTTCATCCCAAAACGTTCCTATTAGACATTCAGCTATGCATATTAAAACATTAATTTTTCTAAGCAAAGCAAAGAAATGTTGAGGTAAGTTTTTGAAAGTGAAGAAGTTCGGTGGTATCTACATTCTGCAGTACTGTAATGATTGCAATCAGCAGTTAAATATATCCCCCAATAATATACAAAATAATAAAATTGAAAGTGAAATATAACCCTAGATTCTCTCGAATAACCTCAGATTATTTTATAACTGTTTTTAAATTCAAATTGCGTATACAGGGAGTCCTAAAACACGCTTTATAGCCATGTTAGGAAAGAGACTCAGTAGACAGAAATCGCCCGGAACAGATAATGTTCGTAATATAAATGTAGTTAACACAGAAAACATAATTTTCTGGCGAATCAACATTTATAGTCTATGTCAAGCAGTAAAATTGCCGTTATTGGGCAAATAATAATTGGTGGATGAGACGATATTCATAGCCAATGGCATCGGGACATTAATGTTTGACCTCGGTTTATTCGAATTCAAATTAATCGACCGATATTTATGAGACGTTCTTCACCTTGCGGGCAATTTTTCCATTTTTCTCACAAAAACCTTATTCAAAATGTATCAGCTGTATTTTCGGATTTGTCGATTCCACCAGCTCCCTGCAACTTTAAACAAGCGGGTTGGAATACTTTATTCTATTGCAAGTAGTCGTAAATGCATTAGTTCACATTGAGAAACGGTTTTATTAGGATGAATGTTTTTTTACAATGTAGATATATGCATGGAAGTCGCGACATTTTATCCGAAACATGACATTTTTCTTAAACATGTGTTGTTACCAGCAACTTCAATTTTCCACATAATAAAAGATATCAAAATTGAATAAATCAGTCAGACAGTTAGGGAAGTAGGACATAAGTCTAGGCGTAGTTGGTCTAGTACTTAGTACATAAATCTCAGAATCCGTAGGACGTGGCTCAGAAACGTAATATCGCCTAGTTCTGAAACAATTTCCATGGAGATTTTGATGATTTTCTTTATTGAAAAATGCAGATTCGTAGCTGATCAATTCGTAGCAGATGTCAGGCAAAGTTACAAATACTTAAAATAGACAATTTCTAACGGCCTTTCAAATACCATGTAAAAAAATATTTTTGTTTGCGTTTGAAATCTGTTGACAAGGAAAGCAATGTTCTTTGGACGCATTATATGCCTAGACAGGCTAGTTCATGTAGACGGTTTCTTTATCTTAAATATAATAATAAACCTATTCAAGGTTTGGGAATTCAATTTACAAAAAATCGCTGGAATTCTAAGCAAAAATTATGGAAAAACCATCAACAAAAGACAGTCTGCTCATATTTTCTCAATAAAAAAACCAAAGCATTATTATTAAAACAAAGGCAGTTAAATTTTAAACAACTTTTCTTAACTATTTCTTTGTTTGGTCCTAAAAGCTGTGTATTGAAGCGCTTGCTGGATATCAAAAACCCGAGTGTGTAATTGTACATTTTTTTGTAAATTCTGCCGTTCAAAGAGATGAATCAATACATCTGAGAATAGAGGCCAGGAGTCTTTTTTAAATAAGACGTTGTTAACGTTTCAATGAGTTCACTTGCGATTATCCAGTGAGCTTTACAGCGGATTTGCCAAGGAAACCGAACTTTTCGAACAAGTTTCCCCGTTACTTAGCACACGAAATTACCTACTGCTGTTGAATGTGCGACCGAAATCCTTATTTAAAAATATTATTGCATATATTCATAAATACACATTGTATGGACATTATATGGAATTGATAGTATAACCAACTGACAATTAAAAACTACATTTTTTAAAAATAAGACGACGCTGCATTAAAGTAGCTTCGAGTTGTAATAAAGTATTAACAAAATGGGGTTTTAGTTTATTTATGAAGTACGCGTAAATTGGAATACATTTAGTAACGCAAATACAGTTTTTTTTGGAATTATACTGGGACACGGCGGTTATTATTTTAAAGTGCTCTCGGTTTCGCGTAAGAACGTTTTATACAAGATGTTCCAAATTTGTAGTTTGATTTTTTTGAAGTTTGAAAATTAGTCCTAATTTTCAAATACTAGTCTCAAATACATATTAATAAATTATAATATAATAATAATCTCAAATAAATAATAATAATATTATTCTCAAGTATATGTGCATAACGCCGATCAAATATGAATTTTTCACTTTTTAATGTTTACAAGATATTTAAAGAAAATCCGTTACTTCGAGAAATCAAGAAATCTGATTCAATTACTCAACGCTGATTTTGCGATCTTTATTGATATCCTTTGGCATGGATCATTAAAAAGCTCCAGCTTACAGCACCGTTAACAAATGGTCGAAAAATCCAATCGTGGCCAGGGTTGTTTTACAAAACACTCTTTAAATTTGGTCCAAAATCTGTAGTTGTACCAGAATAGATCGATCCTTTTCGTAATCTGATAAAAAAAAGAAAATCGCCATGTGGCAGTGAACTTGAGACACCTCCAAGCATTAGTTAAACCCGCTTCAGTACGATGTTTTAAGATCATTTAACCGTAAAAATTGTTGTTCGTGTTGCGCCCAACATAGTCAACGCCCAAAAAAGGCTTGTATGAATTGGTAAAAGCAAATGTTGGGAAAACACGATCAGGGTGAGTCAAATTCTGTATATAACATCTAAACAGATGACGAATCATTAATTTATGCATACAACACTAAGACACAACAATAATCCTCTATATAAATAAAAAAAGCACGACGTATTATAACCATTTGCTTGGCTGAAGCCTTCGGCTAAATTCAATGAAGAAGTATTTCTTTGCATCATGGCAATGCGGGCTCCCAACCATTAGCTGTAGCCACTCATTTTTTGCTGGTCAAAACATCGAATTAATAGGTCAAAAGCGGGACAGTTTTATGCTTATGACTATAAGTTCTAAAACAAATTATTTAGCCAACGATTTTCGTCATTCGAAGACATGTTTGTTACATCCAACAGTTTATTGATATTCATTAAGATTAATAAAAAAATTAATTTTAATTTTGATGGTAAATATTTTTTTACTATCAAACCATAAATATATAAAGCAGCTTTTCCATACAAGAAGAATATGTGCGTTATAAGTGATTTAAAACAAGTGTAAATCATAAATATGTACATACTTGCTTCGCGTGCTTATCGGCTATAATATACATACATTTTTTTATTAATGTAAAAGCATTCATTTTAATCATTGCTTTGCTTCTAATGGATCTTTATAATTGGAAATGCATTAAGTAAATGTATATCCATATTTATATAGGTACAAGTACGCTGTGAAGTATGTCGTGCCTCAAGTTAATTCTACTAGAAACTATAAAATACATCTTATCTTAAACATAGCTTTTAGGGCTGAAAAACGAACTGAATGACTGTCCACAATGCAAGATGTGATTTGAAAATGATTTTATTTACGGTTCGTAATAGCGTTAACCGGTCTGAACCATTTCTCGATCGACGACCTAATTTAGTTCGATTTTATCCCATTAGTGTATTCATTTGCATCTATCAAAATGTTTAATTATGTCAAATAATAAAAAGTCTCTTAAAATTATAAAAGGTAAATCCAATTCAATTGTTGATAGATGATTTTTTCGAACAGGAAATTATTCTTTTCATATTTAACTACGAATAGGTAAAGGAACAAAACAAATCCATCCAAACAAAAAATGTATAAAAATTCGTAGTTGAATAGTGGCTAACTGGTTGCCAAAATATACAAAGTAAAAATTGATAAATGCTTGATAGAAGCCGACTAAGTTTAGGTAACTGTGCGTGATATATATGTGTAATCGGCTAATAAGTATACGAAGCACTGTCGAGAGTAAAAAAGTTTTTAACTGCGATTTAGTCTTAAGGGGATTTGTTCTTTATAATGATAAACATGGGAGATAATTGCTACGTTTTAAAGATATGAACTGGGAAAAAAAGATCACTACAAACATCATAACGCACTAGCTGTTAAAAGAAGTTCTGCACCACAACTCTAATTTTTAAGATTAAACTTTTGATGAAAACTTTTCAAAAAGTGAAATGAAAACAAGGCTAAAGAGTTTACTGAAAATATACGATTAAAATGTCTTTACAAACACGTTCTTAACATCGCCGAAACCATTATGAACATCTTATAAAACGTACAAAACCCGTTATCCAAATATTGCGCCAGTGACATTATTTATCACCTTCAATCTATCCGTAAAAACGTGAGCGATTATAAAAAGCTAAAATCAAAACATCACATTTCCAAACTAATACAATTAACTATCTATTTTTGCATATGTGCATTTTCAAATTGAACTAATTTAATAAATTAAATTTTGGTAAAGTATTGCAACTACAAAATATAGCCATCCAGTTGCGGCTCTTTGGCAATACGCCAAAAATGATCAAATATTTAGATGAGATTTCCGCCTAGAATTATCCACCTCGAGTTTTCAAAGGAAATAGAATTAAAGTTCCAATTACTCTTATTTTTTGAAACTGGGAATTTACATTTGCGCGTTGCTCGCTTCGAATTGCTTTATTTGCGCTAGTATTATATCCATTATTATCTAACTTTGAGACTCAGGTAGCTCTTTATATGAACCTTCTACTAATCTTAAAAGTTCCTCGTCGTCAACAATATTAGAGCGCCAGCAGTATCTATTCGACCGTCGCTCCCAATTATCGCCTTGGCTCAAGTGGTCTTAAGACGTCTATTTACTGTCTTCCGTTGTTATTTATGTATATAATATATTGATTTATGTTGCTTAGTAAACAAATATGTATTTTAAAACACACGCTAATAGCAGTCAATTGGAAAACGGTGTCCATTTATACAACATAGCAATCGTTTTGTTCCAAATCCAGAAAATGTATTTAAATTTTACTGCTTAAATTAGGACCTTGTATAACAGAATAACATTTATTAAAATACGTAATTTAATTTTTTGTATTTCAAGAGAAATTTATTGTTTAAAATTTCTAAAATTAAATAAAAATTAATAAAATGTTATTTATTAATAACTTGGAATTTGGTCCGTGTCAAAAATATAGCTATGAATATAATATATAAGAAATATATAAGAAATATATAAGAAATATATAATATATAATATTATATTATAATAAATATATAATATAATAACTTGGAATTTGGTCCGTGTCAAAAATATAGCTATGAATATAATATATAAGAAATACATATATATGATATAATAAAATATATAAGAAATACTAAGTACATATAATATTTAGTATAAAATATGTACTTTCACAGGTACAGTTTTTCATTTGAAATTCGCCGGCAGAAGTTGTCATACCTCATAAAAATGAGTGAATCTAATACCATGAGAATTATTTTTGATTTCTACCTCTATTTCATATTTTTCTGTCAATCGAATTCAAAGATCAGATATATCGCAATGGTAATGTTTCGGATAAATAATTGCTCACTTTTGTCGAAAATTTATTCATGGAAATGTCAATGTATAGTCTGTAAATTTGGGTTGAAATGTGATAAAAAATATTATGTTTCAGTTTGGGATTACAATATAAAACAACTACAAAAGAAGGGCGACGTAAATAGATATTTACAATTACATAGTTATGTTAAAATGTAAGCATTTTCAATTATTTTTATATTAATTTTCCTTATTTTTAAAATACATTTTTGTGTTTAATCTGCATGCATTCAGTCTATCTTTAAACTATTAAATCCGAAAAAAATATTGAATATTGCGTATATTATAATGCAACCGTACATATGTAAAATGGGATTTTACGCCGTAATTGTAATAATTTGTAAATTTTCTATGTTCTAAAATTACATTTTCCGTCTACCTGTAAAAATAAACGACGTCCTATTGTCGACAAGCGATATCAATTCAAATATCACACACGAAGCTACACTTGGTTTAGCGGAATATCATTCATGAATTATTAAATTTTTATTTACAAACTCACGTGAGGAATCGAAACGTCGTTTCATTCGTTCAACTATAGGCATCTAGTTTTGTAAACTTATATTGACAGCATCAGAGGGCAAAATTAAAAATTTTCTACGTGAGAAAATTTCTTTTTAGATATTTACCTAATGTTGGAAAGTTTTTTAACATAATGAAAATAAACCCTTTAGAAACTTTCTTATCTACTATCAATTCAATTGTAACTCTATAATTATATTTATTTTTGGACCAGCGATCAAACATCTGATTGCTAGATGAGCTAGAATATCGTCTTCTAGTAAAATTCTAAAGGCGTTCTGCAATTGCAATGCAAAAAAAAATTGATATCGTTTAGTCTTGAACCTATGGGCAGAAAGCCTACAACCTACATCCAAAAACATTTTTTATTGCGTCCACAAATACAGCAATTTTCTAAAAAAATATCTCCATTAAATTGACGTGAATAACGTTTCTCTCTAGTTACACTCAATTTTTCAATAGTAAATTTTAGTTATATTATACTTTGCCATTTTATATACAGTATACTTTTATTTAAAAAACCACTTTACATTAATGCAACTGAATGCCATTTCCATAGCACCCAAATAATAATTCTTAGAAAATGAGCAATAGACAAAAACAGTATATCTTACACACAAAAAATCGCCTAAAAGCTTGGTACCGACGAACAACCGATACTACGCTATTACTCAATAAGTCGCCTGGCGCTGGATTTGTTGCAGCAAAATTTCAACTTCAATCATGACTTTCTTTTGGCGTAACAAAGGGGTAGCGGAGTTTTGCGCGGGTGTTTAAAGCAGAAATAATACTTCAACGGTACCATAAGTCTGTAGGTTATTGTGATGGTGGTTCTTGCTTGCGTGGGTTCTGCATTACTAGTTTTTTCCAATTTATTACATTTATTACTATTTAAGCCAAACAAAAATACTGGCCAGTTGTAAGACACTTAAATAAATAACTACTGATCAACAGGAAACAATTTGGTTATATGTTTTTACTGGTTTACTGATGTTGCCGTTTACAAATTAGGCTTGGATATTGAAAATCAAACAAATCTAAATATACTTTAAAGTCAGTACAGCTATTTTATAGCCACTTGATAGAATTATTACCTCTGAGAACCTGCCACGAACAAAACAAACTGGCCAGAAACAGCAATTTCAAAACCGCCAAATATATTGCTGCCTGAACTTCACTTCAATCAAGATGTAACTAGTGAGTCTGATCAAGGAACGGTTTACCGAAAGAAGAAATCAATTAACATCGCATATAAAGATTTAAATAAACTGAAATAAATAATGCGAAAAAATAAATATTGAATGAACTGGCGGTTGAATAGGTGGAAAGGTTCAAACAGGAGAATAGTAGGTAGGCGCTTACCGAAAATCATACGAATTGTAATTGTTAAAAATATATATATTTGAGTCGGAATCGTTGCATAGAACCAATTTTTGCCTTCAGACTAAGAATTACCCAGACAGCACTTTGATGATCCCATCGAACCTCTCAGTGGAATTTGCGGCCTTTCTGTAAGGGAATTGTCATTTAGTAATTTGCTGTTAATGTTATTGAGTGGTTCCCTTATGGACGGACATGAAAGCTGACTAATTGCTGTTCCCCCAGTTTAACTTGGGTTTTGCACGCAATGGTCCACACATGACACTTAATTTTCCTCAAAGAAGATATATGACGCAATTGTATGTTGTAATATTTTAATCTGATCCATACCTTTTTCTGGGTAATATTTAAGATAATATTTTCAACATATTTGCCTTAATAAGTAATCCATTAATCGGCAATAATTTGGTACATGATGAGAAATGGTGATGCTACTGCACAGAAGGACTCAAATGGTTTCAAAATGATTCTTACATGGAAACACTCCAGATACTGTCGCAGGGTACACTTTTCTTTGACTGCAATATACATTTACTTCAGTAGTTCGAAACTAAATTCATCTCAAGAACCGAACATCTTTAAGACAATCTGCCACTTGACTAATGCAAGGAGTTCATAATATAATTCTGGGGGATTCAACACTTTTGAGTATATTACCATAATCCATAGACTTACAAATTCAGTTCATATTACTGGTATTCGGAAACGATGGCTAATTATTCACATGAACAGTGTGACAATTGGTAGCTTCATTTATATTCTATATTTAATTTAAACGTGGTCTTATGCACTGCCAGACGTGCAACCAAGTTCTTTATCACAAATCGCCGTTTATAAGACCTGCTTCTTTGGGCGTGTCCAATATTCAGTGTTTGTCTTGTAAAAATTCTATGTTTTTAGAAAAGTTGACGACAGTCAGCCAAAAGACCATGTTGGCTGCTTAATTGGTTGGATTAACGCGAGAAGACTCAGGATTGATCAATATTTTACTTCGCAATTTTCACAAGCCCCTTAAAAGGACGCAATTTTATTCGGCCACCGTTGGCGACATGCTTTTCTTTTTCTGTTGACATAAAATAAAACCTGCCAAGAACAAGAATTTAACTTTCAGTTAGGTATGAATATTCCGACAAATTTTACAGTATGCTATCAAACTTATACCTTAATTAGAAATCTCATTTACTTACTATATTAAACAATTTTGGTTAACATGGAACTTATGTAGCTTGACTTAAATCTTAGTAAAAGTTTCTCCATTGCTGGAAAGAAAATAGATCTATTAAATGATTTAAAGTTGATTGCAAAGTTTTCAGCTACCTTAAAGAGGTTTAGTGTGTCTGCAATCAGAAACATTTGAATACAGTTTTCAATCAGTCGAATGAACTACAGCATTCCTTAAAAGCATTTCCAGACTTTTCGGAAAGCATTTGTTTTGCACACCTTTGTGCTTTAGTGCGCGATTACTGCTTGCCTTTTTATTTCGTTTTTTATAGATGATTGATTGGATGATTTCTGATTTATTAATTTCTATTTATTGATTATTATTAGATTGACAACTTCACTTTTTCATTGTTACACACCAAAAAACACCAGCACAAAAATAATGATAGTACGCCGAACTGACACGTTCATAAATGTTCTATCCGCGCCAACAGCATTATTTGTTAAATTAGTAGAAGTGTATTTAAAGATTTGCCGAATATTCACAACGCCTTTGTGATGAATATTTTTGTGCAGTTTCTTATTATACAGAGTAAAAATGATAAAGTTTTTCTTTTTTACTTAAATGAAGATAAGTAATATTTCGCCATGTCAGTTTGGGTCACAGCAGGGACGCAATTTTATACTTTAAAGAGTATTTTCTCCCCTTACCGCCTACAGCTACTACGTCTTTCAGAAAGAAATCCATTTTTTATACCAAAAGTCATTTTAAAATAATGTATACACCACACCGTGGTTGTGTGTATGGGCTACAAAAAAGGACGACTCCTAAAGCTGGGAGAGGAACTTTGTTTATGAGGAATCACAATAAGCACTCGTCACTAATTAAGATACAAAGAGGAAAAATATTAAGTGTTTGGTTAAGACGCCACGAATTAATTGAATACACATTTATTCACATAACATGTGATGCAAAATTATATAAATATATTACTGAAGTGATCGAAAAATCCCTAGTGAAATATTTAAATATCAGAAACATTATTATTATAAATTCTTATCTTAAATCTGACCCGTTAAATTTGTTTAGTAAATGCGATTTTTTTGTACCAAATTTATTTATACAGGGTGTTCCGAAAATACGTTAGTACCCCGAAAATGTATGAGATCGAGTGTTTTCGCAAAATTGCACCGTTCAATTTTAAAATTCAAAAATTTCACCACGTTTCGCTTCACCTCGTCTATGTCTAACTTTGTTAGCTTAGTTTAGCTTTTTTGCCATGTTGCTTGCTATATTGCTCTAAACGCCCTCCTTTGGCATTTATAAAAAAATGTTATTGGTTTCCTTCTTAATTTTTTTTGTCTAATATTTTATGTGGTCCTCCTTAGAATTTTTCGTGCTCTTTCAATACTACACCGGCTAATGTTATATCTCTATAATTACTGCATATTGTTCTATTTCAGTGAAAGTAAAGTAAAGCTTAAAGCTCGGTTGGAAAACTTAGGCTCGAAAAATTACCATTTGAATCGCTTCTGTAACTTCATCCACCTTTATCTCTTAGTTTTTATTTCTTTTTTCAAGTCCTTTTTGTGCTATTGCTCATTGTATTCCTGTTCTTTTCTTTCAACCCCTCGATATTTTACCTTTGATACCTCGCAATAGTTTCTTAATATCTCTTGTTTGATTTAAATTGCTACTCGATCTCCCTTCCATTGATTTTTTTTGTAGTATCATTAGGACTCTAAAGAAATTCATCTGGCCGCCTGGCTCCATCTTTGCGCCAAATTATTTTTACGCATTTTTTTGCTGCGTTTACCATATTTTTGATTTTTTTCACGCCTGTTATAATTTTCATATTCAACTGTCGACTGCTATTTTTATTTTCTAGGTACTCGTGCCCTCTCTGCTTATTTATTTTCACATGATCCTCTATATTCTTATTCTACGATCCAGTCAGGGTTTTTATTTTCACCTGTTCTTCTATAAATTTAGGGTTGGTCAAATTTTACCATTTTTCTATATCGGATTTTGTCATTTATTTAGACTTTATGAATATCTAGTACATTTTTAACATTTTCCCATTTGTGTTCTTCCCCTCTTTTTTGTTGTTCCAGATTCCAACTAAAGGGAGTCTTGTGGGACCTTGGATCACTTTGACATATTTTACCCTTCTTCTGCGTCTTATATTTTAAGACCATAGTCGATTACGGATTTTTCGTTTTACAACTTGCCGCGTTCACTTATGCGAGCTCTTGTGCTGAAAAAATATATTTGTCACTTCTAGTCCATTCAAAATACAACATTCCATTAATATTTCTTCTTTTGAATTTTTCGAGTTTCCTCACGTGTTGCCATTGCATCAGCTAGTTGTTCATCTCCTCTGTTAACAGTTCAGTCTTATCTTTTACCAGTTTTTACCTCTTCTTAGCATCCCTGACACTTTTGTTAGTTATCCAGAATTCCTGCTTAATTGTCGTATTTCTAAATTTTTCGTTGGGACCATAAATAACAGTAACTCTTCTCTCCGGTTTAATTTTATTTTAGATTCCATCTTCATAATGCCGCATATTTTTGGTTTACATAATTCTCCAGTTCTCTTCAAGCATTGCAGTCTTCTACATTTCCTCTTTAGGTGTTTTAGTTTCCTTCGTTTACACCTTAGACGCTATTTCTTCCGTTCCTATTAAACTATCTATGCTTCTATTTATTTCCAGTATTTAACTTTTTCAAACCTACCCGCAATGGTTTTCAGCCGTACCTACTGATAAGTTTTTCCGGCCGGTGTAATTTTCTTCAGTTGCTCGTCATCTTCAAACTTTGCGAAATACGGGTCCCAGAGATCTTTAACTAATCTTTTTTTCTATATTTTAGCTTTCCACCTGTTTTCAAATTCAATTCAAATCGAAAATTAGTTGCATTTCTCTGACTCGGGCGGGTATAGTAAACCTTTCCCTCGAGGCTGTTATTATGTTACTATTATAAGTATAACTCAGTTCTTGATGTTTTTATTTAATTTAGTGTAGGAGGATAGTAACCATTATTTATAATTAAGTCATTAAAGCTGTAACAACGATTTAAATAATTAAATTTACAATAGCTGCCAACATTCTTAACCTTCACGAGAGAGCTTTCGGAGTACTTTAGGCTTCTAACATCTACTTTTGCATTGAACCTCTTTGTTACAACATGTGGATCTTTTAAATAATAGACAGGGTTTCTTTGTGATAGAGTTTCTGATGAGAAATTAATATTTGCTTTGATTGTTTATGACCAGCGGTTGACCAAAATAAGAAAATTGTACGTTTAGAAAATTCAAAAACTTCTGACTTTTAATGTTTTTATAGTAAAACTTATTACGAAACCCACATGCATAAACACCCGCAATCCGCCGTCCTTTACAATATTTACAGTTTTATTTAATTTTTCTTAACTTCTTCTGCCAATGATCAGGTATTTTAGTGCCGCCAGATTTGGTTAACCGCACAATTAATTAAAATTAAATCACCACACCGGGAAATTATGAAGCTTATGTTTTGGTGTGCTGCCAGAGAAACATATTGCCTCCTTTTATTACAAACGAAACTAGTTTGCAAATAGAAACTTTATACTAATTTTGAAACAACTTTGGTAATGTAGGAAATAGAGAGTTTAGGAAAACTTAATCCATGGTGAAACTAAGTTTGACTAATCATTATTTCCTAAGCTTCTTTGTTTTGAAAGTAACTCAAACAGTTGAATTCAGATGAATCTTCCGATCTAAAAACTTTACCTTGATTAGTTCAATTGACTGATAAGTTTCGTGATTATATGCCGGAATATCTCATTAAATGAACCGGGGCGGAAATTTAAGGTTTTGCTAATATTGTTGATGAAACGTATAATCCTGGGTTAATGAAACTTTGCAAATTCGATTATGCTTTCGGTAGAGGAATGTACCACCATAACGTGATTTTCAAGACATTTATCACCGCGAATATATGGTAAAGCTCTCCTTTTGCAATGGCAGGGCTTTCGCAATATAGAAACTAGTAACAAAAACACACATTTACTGTTTGCAATGGAATTGTCGAGAAAATATATGCTAAAGTTATGACAGCTTCTAGGCGCGATAGTCATTTTCCTGTCGAATACTACAAAGACTTAGTTTTACTCATAATCAAGGTAGATCTGTAATCAGAAAAACATAAGCTCAAATATGAAACTGGCACATAAGTTCGGACAACCTGTTGCTTTACTTTATAATATTTTAAATAAAAGTGTTTGGTGGATTAATGAAACAAATAAACAGCATGTTGAATATCAATAATCGAATGTTTTCTCGACTAGCAGTTTCCAGACGGTGAACACCCGTTTTTGCGCAGTTTCAAATTTGCTAGTTGGGATAATTTAATTTAAATTGAATCTTCTTACCTTTTCACTACACTATTTACCAGTTTGCTCGATTTCATTTATCGATACTGCTGAAATTGCTTTCTGAGATAACACTCTTATTGTGGCGTCAGTTTATTTGCTCCTACATTCATCAATAGTTCGAATTCTTCGATATAATTTGATATTACATATATTTTTTCACTTATAAATTATTTAATTTTTAGTTAGATTTGCGGTTGATAGAACCGCGTTGAAAAAGATGAGGTTTACATTTGAATTGCAAATCGGACGAAATATTTGTTTTTGGTTAGACATACAGAGACAGACACGTCTTATCGTGAAAATAGAACATTTCTTCCTTATGAACAAGTTTTTGTATTTTTGAGCTTTTTGGTTTGAACATTTTGAAAAAATTGGTCTCTTGAAGTAAATTATGAAAAAACGATCGTTGCGTTAACTATGGGTTATTCACTGTTGATTGGAGATAAATAAAAAGATCCTCTATTTCTACTTTTCAACGCGCAAATAATTGGAATAGCAGTTTTGACTGAAATTGTAGGATATTTTCAAAAGTGGAAGATACTGAAGGTGGGTCAGTTTTTATATATAAAACACTGATATTACAATACGAAAATTCCTTCTCATTCATTTCGTATCAGTAATCACTTGAATACGTAGCTGAGCAGGATAAATCTTTTGTTTCTGACTGCAGTAATTTAAATTTCATTAATTAAACTTTAGCCATTAAACAGAAGAAATTATACAGTCCATTTAATTCCGGTTTAGCTATGAAAAGAACCCTCGTAATAAAACACCGTTTAAATTCTCCTTATGTCACGCAGATGATAATCTGTGACTATAAAACTCGTTTTAATCATAGTTATACTGCAAGGAACTTTTTAAGTTTAAAGTTTGCTGCGAAAAATGTAATTTATTTTTCTTATTTTATAATTGAATTTGTAGAATGCAAGCGAGAAAATTCAGTTATAATTTTGCACATGTTTTGACTTCAATAATATAGTAATCAACCTGTATATACAGGCCCCTAAATAATATGTGGCACGTGCCTTTCCCTGCAAATAAAAATATTTTTAAAGTAACATGCCTGCCTCCAGGGCTAAACGTAGCTGAAACAGTCTTTCAAAAATCAGATATATAAAAAAACGGTTTATATATCTGCTTCAAAGCCTTATCTGTGTTTCTAAATTGTTTCATTTTAAATATGCAAATAGTATAATATAATAACAAATGAGTTCCAGCTAATATTTGTAAATAATTTACTTACGCTACAGTTAATTTCGCCTTTTATCATAAGCCCAAGTTAAAGTCTATGTATTATTCTATCAATCATTTCTATCAAGCCTAGTAATAAGGCCAGGTTACCACACAAACCAATATTAATTTAAGCAACATGTATTTAATTAGATTTGACGCGGTGACTTGTAATCAGGAATACCGGTAGATTAATTTTAGTCCAGTTATAAAGATTTTGTAATGCGACGATGTCAATATTTCAATACATTACCTGATACATAGTACTGCCAACCAATTAGGCTCAGATGTGTACACTTGAACTTTTTTCTTTTCATATTCATCATGTCTCTGTGCAATTTAGAGTCTTGCAGTTGGTGGAAAGTACTCACAATAAAAAGTAGTTCAAACTAGTTTATTGTTGAGAATTGACCGTAAAACGAACTAAAAAAGCAAAGAAATTACGAAAACCGAGAAATGTTTTCGTTTTAGTAAGCAAATTCCATGTTGAATTGTTTCCAAGAGAAAATAAAATAAATCTATCATTCCTAACAAGAGAAACTTTAGAAAAGTTCAAAAGCTTTATCTTGGCCAGTACAAGTAATGATGTGCCAAATAACGTATTGCTGGAAAATATAGCGTGATATATTTTTATAATACATTCCATCAGTTTATATGGATTTTCTTTTTTATTAAAGCGTCAGTTTGTGGAAATGGCTAGCAATGAAACGATATTAAATAGTGTTTGATCCTGGAAAGCGTTTTGCACGTTTATTAGTAGATGTTTTACTGAAATTGTTTGAAATTTCATGGCTGAACACTTTAAAATGTGTATACCTAAAAAATATAGAGATACGACCTACATTAACACACAGATGCTTGGACGAGTATATGAATTCAGGAGCGGGCGAGAATAATTTCTTTATTGTATGAATATAATGAGTCTAAATTGATATCTGTTGGTACTTACGTACCCCGAAGCGATGCTCGAGAGAAGAAATTTTAACCTTAATAGCTTGATGCATTACGGTTCAATACAATGATATCAACTGATAAAGTTTTCAAGACCTTACATTTGGATAAATATATAATAACATCAACTCAAATGTACACGAAGCTGCTAAAGAGTCATTGGAGAACAAAAACAAAACGCAAGTGATCATTTAAAGTGGAATAAAAATACGAGAATATCAAAACTGGTGAAATACAAGGAATCTAAATCTACCACAAAAACCAAGTGTAAAATAATGCAATTAATACAGGAAGGGAAAAATAGGCTTTGCGATAAGAACTGTCAGAACAAAAAATTCAGATTCTTCCAAGTTCATAAATTTGGGTCGATCATTTCTTTGAAATAGAATACAATACAGGAAATATTGAAGAAACTTAAGTTTTTTAAATGAATTGGTGTATTTTTTACTATAGAATAAATCGATTAATATAAATATTAACGACGCCTATGGCTAGCGCACAGGCGAGTTTTTTTCATTCATGAATCACTTATCGGTATAAATCAATGTTGCTTCCAAACAAATCTGGATTTATGACTGATTCGCCTATCTATTAATGTTTTTGGTCGAATCCGATACATTTTACAGCCTCTTGTCAATAAAATCTAAAATCAAAGTGACCAACACAGATTTTTCTAGTGTGGACGTACCGAATGTCCGGCACATTCAAGCTGATCAAACATATTATTACATTTATATCTTAAGAAAAGCCTCTGCACAATTATATGGTCACTTATGCCGACTACTATTTTAAAATAAGACGTAGTATTGTTTCTACTATGATCAGCATGATTTAACTATAAAAGTATCCACAGCAGAATTTAGTCATTAGATGTTTGGTCAGAAGGCATAGGAATTGAGCTTAAAGATAGTCAGTCCATGGTTAGGTGCGGTCACAATTAAAAATCCATATTTAACGATTGTATTAATTTAAAATAAAGTTTTTTTTTAAAAACGAAAGTTTTAAATTAATCAATAAAATTGTACCAGTATGAGTTCACTATTGTCAACATTGATATGAAGTCTTATTCATTATTGATTTCGGATTTGAAAAAGTACCTACTTAAGCGAATGACATAAATTGTTCGCAGCAAAATAATATCGTAATTACGATTAATTGGCCTTTTGCGGAAATAACTCTTCTATTATTCATATTTGGTTTATCAATGCGGTCCAAGTAGATTTTGAAAATTAGCTGTATGACATTTTAAAAAAATGCCACGCAACAATTAGATATTTACCTTAAATTGAAAATGCCAAAGTTATCGAGCATCGCGCTTCCTTCTACGCCCTTGACCGCACATCATACAAATGCCGCGTTTACAAAAATCTATTGACGATTATCATAAATCCTGCTGTGATTGACGTGTCATTTGATTGGTAATCAATAAAGACCGGATAAAAAAGCACAAAAAAATGGAAAAAAAGTGCCTAAAAAAGCATGAAAATATTTTTAAAAAGCACAAAAAAATTAAAAAAAGTGCTTAA
>NW_026017110.1:55600590-55620079 GCF_020466585.1 Dendroctonus ponderosae | reverse complement strand
TAGTTTGGTATAATTCGTTTAGAAATTAAATAATCTAATGGTTGCTTATAAAATTCAGCAATAAGCAAAATGCTTAAAATCCGGTCTTTAGTAATCAATCGTCAAAAACTTGGTAGCGACGGGCCTTAACATCTTAAAAATTACATAACTGTGGTGAAATCTGAAATCACCAATTATTTCAGATATTGTCACAGTGTAAACATCAGCATCTTATAAATATCTATTTCCGATCCGATTTTATTTTTTCCGATGATTAGAATAAAGAAATATCTATTTCCGATGAATTAAATTATCGAATTAGGCATATACTTTAAAAAGCCAAACAATTGAGATTTCTGCAAACATTTGTTCGGACAGTAACTATCTGAGCTGCTTTTATAACATATATTAAAAAATCTGCATATTTGTTTCATTTACAGGTTTAGCTCCAGGTACAGCCCATCATGTGGTCAGTGTTATACGAGAATATGACGCGGACGATCCCAACGATATTAAAGTGATGTACGAGGTAAGTGTCTAAATACATCTCAAAAGAAATATATCGTGACATATTTTCATCAGGATAAATTACAATATTCTGAAGCTATAAAAGCATATTGCGAATCTCAACTTGAAGTGTTTCGATCACACATACGAAACACCATTCCGACAGAAAATAGGCAATGTTTCCGGTAAGTGCAAATTTATAGAGTACAAACTGAAGTAAAGCCGGCGGTTTTAGAGTCCCATGGAAAGGGGGGGAACTAAGCCATGATGATCCAGACCATGAAGCATATCTTAGTAAATTTAAGAATAGCATTTTTCATAAAATCAAAGCACTTATTACAAAAAATTTAGAAGATGAACCAGAACTCAAATCGAGGAAAAAAATTGTGGAGGTAAGTACAAGGTACTATTTCATAAATGTCATCGAATATTCACTATTTACAACTACTGATATTGCGGAATATTAGAGATCGAATTATTCGATTAGGATTGGCTTAAGAATGGTTTTCAGCATTGGCATTTCAGCATTGGCATTGAAGAGGTATTTTGTCTCCTCAAAATCTAATTCTTCAGTTATTGTTTCTTACCTCACCCCGTTAATAAGATAATTTACCAGAGATCACATTCAATTTCGAATCACGTGAAACGCAAATAAAATATTGCTTTATTACTTACGTTAAGGTTTACTCAGAGACGATAAAAATGTTAATTAATCTACAACTTCATATTTTTATGTCACAGACAGTTTACATAAAATTATTTTAAAATGTACGCAAATGACAAATAAATTTGCATGAAATGTAAATTGTCTTTTGGTGCATTAGTAATGTACCTCGTTAGTGTTTGAATTAATATATTTTAATTTCTGCCTTAATTGTATATGAGGGTTTTTTTAAGATTTATGTTTGCTTCAAGCGACACATCCGTAATGAAGCAATGACAAATGCTATTTAAAATATCTTAAATTCTTATTTGAGCAGGTCAGACACTTCGGTCAATGCATTAAAAGAATTAAACAAATATGGAATAAATGTCGTTGTCTATACATTAAAATATTGGTTGTGTTAAGTTTCCCATATATGAAAGGAGATAATTAATTGACAATGAATTTCGTGTGATCCATTATGAACGATGAGCATTACACCAATCAATTTTCTACCTAAGCAGCAATAACCTTAAAAGCAGCATCAAAAAAACACAAGGAAATGTAGTAAACGGTCTTAAATACGTTATGATTAATTGAAGATTTCTGTATTGAAGTATTTTATTTTAAACGAAATTGGCTCGTGTAATGGAATGGCCATAGATCCCAGTTTATTTAATTTTCGGCTGTTAATAGTAGTGTCCGCTACTGATTTTTCTATTGTTTTGACTAGCTCGAGGAAATTTTGATAGATGTGAGTCACCATATTAAGATTAATCGTTGCCAATTTATCAGGACAAAACTGCTATAAATTAAGCAAACTAAAAAAGTACCAGAGATCAAAATTAATTATAATAAAAGCATAATAAGCAAATGCTATTATAAGTTTTCGACAAATTTATCTGTGAAGTATGGATAAATTCTTGGCCCCGTTAACTTCGTTATTATAAAAATCAGTGATGAGATTGGAATATTGGGGACAGAATAATTGGAAAAACGATAGACGTCTTAAAGATTCAAATAAATGCCAAAGAGAGCTGTAAGTAAGGAAATTACTTGATTTCCTATACTTCTCGATACAAATTAAGGTATTTGAGAAGTATATTTTACATTTCCCCTTCAAAAATATTTTTGCGTTTAAATATAATCAAAATAAAAAACCAATTTTCTGACATTCAATAAAAGCGCTTTCTAGGCATTTATAAGGTTGCAAAGATAAATTGGATGTCAAATAAATGCAGTAAACATATTTAATCATATAATGAGGATAATCAAGCTACATCCATCTAAATTCGGTTCTAATTGAATTATTACTAATGTTGCCGACTTCTTATCCGACATCTTATTGCGAGTTTCTACCCACGAATGCTGAAAATCACGCAAGGTATTTTCCATTCCGATTGTTAGTCATAAAGTTAGTTCTGGAGCTCTTAGGGAGTTTATATAATCGACTGAAATAAAAATATGAAAAATATATGCCCACTGACTGTTGCAAAGAATAATTTTTTTGATTTATTATTCAGTTTTTATTCTAACGTTTCGACGCGTAATATAAAATCGATAATTACAGGAAAACTTCCAAGAGAATATTACTCACTTAACATTATGTTACGGAGATGTAGAAAAAGATTTCTCGAATTCGGAACTCCATGACAGGATCAAACAATTAATGGAGGATGGAAACCAACGAAAGCACTTACCTATTTTAATATATGGAAATCAAGGATCCGGCAAAACATCACTTATTCAGACAGTATATCGAAGCTTTGAAAATTGGTTTTCATGTCGGACGTTGAGAATTGTAAGATTTCCGATATTTAGAATGTCTTAATTAACATATCCACGTTCTATAGTGACTGAATATTGGCAAAAGAACATTTCTTATTACTCAATGTTTGACTATGTAAGTAAGTAAGTAACAGAAGGTACTGTTTCCTTTTCCTAGTTAATGCTACTTAGAAGTGCTGATACAAACTACCCTAGAAACTAACGGAGTCGTAATTTAAAATAAATATATAACGTTCAAATATTTTTATCTCCAGTCACTAGTATATGTTTATTTCTGGCACATTTAACTATTCATTATTTTCTAAACCACAGAAAATTATTTTAATGTATATTAATAAATAATTCAGGAAAAATATCATGGAGAGTTCAGTTCATTTTATCGACCCTGTCATTTTTGAGATAAAGCAGATCTCGTCTAACAGTTGTTCATCGAGTTTCTTTACATTCCTAACTTAATTAACCCAACAAACGGTGGGTTGTAGCCTCGATGTCTAAGTGAGCAGAAATGCTTTTGGCAGCAGCTCATTGCAATCACGCAATTAATTTCTTGTAGGCTTATTTTGAATGGGATTAATGCTGATTTTTAAACTTGGTGTTCAGAAAATAGATTTATTTAAACATTTTTTTAGGTTAGGTTTATAACAACGACCCCCAGATCGTCTTACAGTTTGGAACTGGTTCGAATAATATGCCAACAAATTTGCATCGCATTGAAATTACCACAAGGATTCTTGCCGAAAAATGCAAGTTTTGATCCGGCGTATACGAACAATTGGTTCCAAACGCTACTCCGAACCTTTGAGGAGTTGAACTTTGTGCTTGGAATATTTTTGGATGATATACATTTGATAAATCCACTGGATACGGAAATGTCTACCTTAAACTGGTTACCCGTTTGCTTACCTAAAAATGTACATATTTTGTGCACCTCTGGAATACCATTTGAAATGATGAGATTTACTCCCAAACAGAAAGAAAGATTTCAACATCCTGATTTTTACATTGAGATGCCGTTAGCAGAGTCCTTTGTTGGTAAGTTTCAATATTTGAATTCAGTGTTTACTCAAATTGCTAATAAGTAGACTGTAGGCCTGATTTATCTATTTTCAGCTTAAGTTTGTTTTTTCGAATGCAGTTGAGAAGACATTTTTATGCGATAATACATAATAATTATTTTTTGCTGTAAAGTAAATAATCATATAATAACATCAGCTCCTTCAATGCTTGGTAGAAAGTCGATTACAAAAATGTTTTGCTGCTTTTAAGAGATCTGTTCGTTTATTGGGCTTGGATTTGTTAATTGACTAATTATTTAAACTTAAAAAATTTGGAGCATTGCCAGCGTATATACTTTACTTTGAATCTTCAAATAAATTAAATAAGGTTCTTTAAAAACTAGTGATGAATATGAATATAGAAAACAACAGCAAGAGCTTAACTTCAAAGTAGTTTTGTTATTGCTTTGTGCGTATTTTGATTGGGACTTACACATTCTTTCATCGATGTTTTCATAATACTATCGTTTTTATTTTTCTTTGTATAATAACAGTAATAATTTTCCTCAATGTAATCAACGTAATTATTTCCGATTTATGTGTAAAAAACCATGGAATAATATTAATAAATAGTAACCTATTATTAATTATTTTACTGTATTCGAATCGAACAAGTGGCGCATATAAATGATAAATTCAGGTTTATAAAATAAATTGACTAAACGTTTGGCTGGGATTTTCGTGAGTTAATTAGGTTTGCATTATTTGACAATATAATTATTCGTGATATTAACGCGTTCTGGTTTTTGAATATGAAACCTATTCGCTTTAAATAATATAATACTGAATGACGAATAATGAGGATGTGAATACTTTAGATGAATTTACATGTTTTGCAGGACATTTATAAATTTAAAGGCATACTAGGATATGCAATATAGAAGACACATACGGTAGTGTTTAATCAGTTTTAGTTTGAGTTACAGCATTTCATCTTTCAGAACAAGAAATAACCGATAATTAGTGGATTAATTGTTTACCAAAGCGTATCTAATTTATAACTTTTACAGAACAAGAATAATGCAAGGAAATTATAATTTTTTTTAATTCACAAAATTTCCATCAATCCTTAATAATTTTTTCCTTAAATACTGTATAATAATACCTTAAATAATGTAAAATAACACAAATAATCATTTAATATACACATATCATCCAATATACAGGGTGGCGCACGTTATTTCAGACCGTCTCATGAGTAAACGAATATATTGTATTAATTCTAGAGGAGAAATATATATGTCTATGAGGCATAACATAGACAATGTGACCCCTCATTTTCAAAATTGTAGGACTGAGTAATTCTTTTCTTCAAAATTTATGACAATAATAGAAGGATGATTTCACTAATTAATAAAAACTCCACTGATACTTTCGAATAACATGTGAGAAAATTGTCGCACTAATAATTTATGATTATGATTTCATAGAACAAAATTTCGAGTTCGTACTCGTTTTTTCGTATTTCCAGTTGGTGCTCATTTTGTATTTTTTACTTCTCCGCTCTTAATTTCATTTATCCTACTTTATCGCTAATTATATAAGCGATATTGACATAGTTTCATTATTATATTGAAGAAAGCGTCATAAAACAAAGAACTTACGCCTTAAAAACTGTAATGAAAAAATTGCAGTAATTTGCCTAGCAAGTTAAACACGGTAAACTGTGTAGCTTGCGTGAAAATTATCGAAACCTGCTCACTTGGCGGAAAGTGAACGATAACGAGCCGCATACTCAAGGATTCTATTGCATTTATGCGTTCTAAGTCTTCTACTAAAGTCTTCCAAAAAAATTGCAATTATGCATTTGCGATATTTTTATACGTTTTAAAGCACAAATTGAATTACCACAAGTTTTCAGACTAGTATAACCCGTTTGAGCTAATCCAATTAGAAAAGATCTCCCTCACATTTTTTTAACATGTGTTACTCTTAATTTTCGCGAAAAAATGTAAAAAATTACATTATTTAAAAGTGTTTCACAAAATAAATTAAGCCTAAAATTTGTTAAACATAATCGATGAAACAAAGTTGAAATTAGGTCTGGATCGCTTTATATGTTCTAAAAGTCTACAAACAGAACGTTTTCCGTTCTCTCGTTCTCCCAAGTAGCCTGAAATTATCGAGCCATAGAATAACCGGCGATTTTGACTTACCCAATAAAGGTATGCAAAATAATATTTTATGACCCGAAGAAGACGAAAACGGTGCAAAGAATAATTTCTATACATTACGTACTTTACAGCTAAAAGCTTTAGTTGCCATTTTTGTTGCAAAAGATCAGTTTTCAATTTCAATTTCCATATAGGACAAAATGTGTTTAGAAAAACCGTTGTATTTTTATTTTTGAAAAAGCCCAATTACCAAATTGCATTGATGCAGTGCGCCCGTGTTTTCAAATCCACTTTTTCTCATCTGTTCTAGAAGTAAAAAGTGATATAAAGTTGAAAGTTTAGGATGAAATACGACGTCGGTAATATTGCTTATATGTAATGGAAAGGAAAAATTCAAATATTGGTATGTGTTGAATAACTTTACCTTTTACCAATACGACAATTACAATACGAACTAGTTGTTTCTAAATTATCACCACTGCAGACGTCAAATCCAGATTATAATTAAAAATCAGCTAAATATCGACTACACAGAGTTCAAATTAAACTAGGCATTTCCACTTAATTTTGTGAAAACTTAAACGTTATTCGTTTGATTTATACAAATAACACTTCTGTTCCCCTTAAAACGAATCTGCGGCAAAGAATACAATTATGACCAATTAAATAAGCTGTGCATTTTTAAACGTTAATATTATTCTCAAATATTACATATACATGTGATTCGACTTTTTGCCCGATCACCCTAATCTGCTAACTTTTGTTCTGTTGTTTCAGCCTTTCATTTATTGTTTTAAGTTAGCCGTATTTGAACAGTTTATAATGTAGCGATCGCTCGTTCCTCTACGCTGATCTTATCGAACGTTACAGATATACTGTACATTTTTTCCATTTTGATCCCCTATATAATGTCTTTTCTATTTATGTTTGTGTTGAATCGCCTCAAAAAAGGTTTAGTACTTTGTTTTTCGAGCTTTAGCGCCTTTATACATTCTCTTTTGTTACAAACCTTCATTTATTCTTGGCCGCAAACTTCTAGTTCGCCTTTTATAAGAGCGGTTATTTTTCTTCTGACTGAAAACTGACGTTCATTTTTGCCCTTTTCTTATTCGAGATCTGATAAAATAATTCCAGATATCGCTTTGTATGCCGTTATTTTCTTACTTGTGT
This sequence comes from Dendroctonus ponderosae, assembly GCF_020466585.1. Lineage (NCBI taxonomy): Eukaryota > Metazoa > Arthropoda > Insecta > Coleoptera > Curculionidae > Dendroctonus > Dendroctonus ponderosae. The sequence continues at coordinate 55,612,823 of NW_026017110.1, read as the reverse complement.
TGATTATGTGGTAATTGTCTAGCGTGAGCGTCTCCTCTGGAATATCAATTTCTGCTTTATGCTTTACTGAGATCTGGAGCTCTGGGATTAAGCCGGACAATGCTTTTCGCAAGATTTTCGTCTTTATTGTTTGTAGAAAATAGAACTTCTTTTTGTGAATGAAATAATGAATTAATTGCACGAAAACGTTGAATTAAACGTAAGACATTTAATTGTATGAAGTACCTCTTGATACTATCAATTTCATCAAAACATTTCAAGGCAGCTTAAATGCTTTTGGAAAGTTTTCAATTTTTTTGTGAAAAAACAGGGACGTAATTCTTAGGTGAATATGTAAATTGCCAAAACGAATCATTGAACCCAATGAAAATCTTCAATTGGATGAAAGCTAGATATAGAAGGGAAAGAAGAAGGTCTCTGTGATAAAAATACATAATCTGGATGCTTTATAAAATACGGCGAACTCTTTAAAAATGCGCGATTTTTTTTTGTAAATTTTCGGCTCTATATGGACTGTTGGTTGAGGAATTGCGTTAGTGGATATTCCAAGATAAATGGATTAACGAAACATTTCGAAATTTTTCGGGCAGGTTAAAGTCGATGACGCTGAGCAGAATAAAATATTTCTAAGATATTGTAACAATATTCATAGTTGTACATCTAAAATGTAAAAAAAAATTAATTTGACAATTGTTAATTTGAGTGCGTTCGTTCAGTATGGTTTTCTAGCAGACCTAATATCTACAACTTATTTTTAATACACTTCGCAAATATTTTTAACTCAACAACGCTGGAAATGTACGTTTTATCTTTGAATTTTCTGCTTAATTAGACCATTGCTTAAAAGGAAATGTAGAAACTGGAGGTAAATATAATAAATAAAAACCCTATTATTACCTAAATAAGAGGATCCACTTTACTGCATTGGACAGCAGCCGAAAAATCTCGAATGGCTACTGAGTTATCTAGGAAATTATTACTAAATTCATTGTCTTGAAACAGAAAAAAATATCATTTACGGACAGTTCTGAACAACAACAAAATTTGGTTTTGAATGTGCAAGACTTAGGAGGGAAGTAGATCAAATATTGAAATATTTTTTGTTCCAAATAACAATAGCCTTACGGAAACCCTTGTAAACTGCATTGTAAATCAATTACCTAGAGAGATCATCACAATTATTTTTTAACAAAACCAATTATTAATCTATGGACGTCAAGGCAGCCTGATAACACAAACCCTTGCTTTTTTGAGGTTCTTGTAGAATGCATTTTCTCTCTGATATTTTGCAAGTTCCGATGGTAGATTATTGATCCATCCTTTGTAATTGGATTCGCTATTGCTTCAAAACCCGAAAAACTCACCAGTTTCAAACAATGAGCAATTCAAGCTAATTATTTTGATAAAAAAATATATTTTATACACGAAAATAATATTCGGTATTATTAATGGTTCGAATTTAACTCTCGTTTCCACATTAGTTCCTTAGTTCGTACTATACGCTACTAAGATGGGAACTCTTATGTTAGACCAGGGAGTAACTGTATTTCTGTTAGAGCAGGCGTATTATCTTTGAACTAACGTTTAACTGTATTTACTAACTGCTCTAATTGTAGATACAAATTTAGTTCATCACACTTTTATCGTCTAACCTTGCGATAACCTGATGCTAGAAATTATTGCTCAAAGAGAAGATTTACTTACAAAATTAATTTACTCCAGCGAAATAATATAATGACGCACCGACGCAAACCACAAAATAAATCAAGCCCTGATGTGATTTCGTGCATGCATTAGGTAACTGGAAATTATGAGAACTACATATTTCAATATTCAAATGTATAAGACTGGTTCCTTCATTAAACGATTACGACTATCATGTGTACATGAAAACCGTACACTAAGCAAATAAGAATTTCTTCTGATATACTTTCTTAAATTGCTTCGCAAGTATTTTTTGCTAAATATAAATTTTTATTTCTGTGAAAAGACCGCTTCAAACTTGTATATAATTCAAAATACTTCATTCTTGTATAAATTCAAAATACAATTCATACATTTTTGCGGCTTGTATTATTAAAGAAAGGCATCGCAGAATAGGGTACTTTGAACGCTCCATTCCGGCCACACAATTAGACAAAAATTCAAATTTTTTATTTAAAGATTACGTTAGATGTAATATCAGATGTTTACGTTAGTATATTATGTGTATCAACTGCACCGATCTGCCCGTCTTACCCGAATTATAGCAACTGCAAGCCGAATCCCAGTTGATAAAGTTTTGAATTTTCTCAGTTTTGGACAAATAACTCAAAATGCAAATGACGCATTTGAAAATTATTATATTATCATTTTTTGCTTCTTATTGCCAATACCTTTTTCAGGTTAGCGGAATAATATTTTCTGATCAGCATAAGCTAAAATTATACATCCCAAACAAATCATCAATAATACATTTTTGTTCCAGATGTGGTGGAAGAAGTGCTTGACCGGCTGGAACAAACATATTGTAAAGAAGCCATTTGCAGACTGGCTTCACTTATCACTTGTTCCGAATATGGGCTGACGGAAACAGAAATACTGGAAATATTGATGCCCACATCGGACAGTGAAGCCATAATTTCCATAAAGGATGCAAACTTTAATTTTTCCTCTTTGTGCTCGGTCAAACGGAAACTAGGTAAATGATCATCAATATTTCGACATGCCATCCAATTTGATTCGGTTTATTATGTGGCACAATTAAGGCATTTTATTTAATATTTCACTCTCAATTTTTTTAACTCAATATCACACTGGGCTGCCAAACTACAGGATATTGACAGGATTTTCAAAAAATTTGTCTACAAATTATCACTTGTCAGTCACATATTTTTCCCGAAAATCACCATGATATATTACATTAAACAGGCGCGTAAAGGTATATAATTTTCGTCTATCTCGGGCCACCCTAGAAAAATATTCAAACCTGATAAGGGAATAAAACTTAGTTGTTGAAAAGGATTTAGGATTTGGATGAAGAAACGAACTGAAACACGAAAAACCGGAGTATTCTCACATTAATTTAGCGGGTCTAGTAAATGTATAGTAGCGATTTTTTTATACTTTAATTATTTGAAGAACTGTAGGAGTTGAAAAAAATGCAAAACTTACTACATATATATACATATATACTTCGGAGCCTGCCGAAGGATAATTTTTAGATGCATAGTTTCGAAACACTTTTATGACCATTTTTGACTAGTCTTTTATTATAAGGCAATACCCTAATTAAGCTGATTTGGATCAAAATATTTGAGACATTGTCCTTTCCTAAATATGATTTGGGAGAGTGAATAGTTATCAATGTAAAAAGTAATTATTTGAACTGTGCGAGATACACGTAGGTATGGGTCTGACATTTAATCGATATCCATCACAACGGATTATCAGCGAGATAAGGGTCACTTTAAAGGTGATTATCTCCAGATAAACCTGGATCCTGTCTTTGATGGTGGTATTTACGTTCTATGAACTTAATTGCAATGCTGTTTATTCGGAGTAGGGTAGTTTATCTAGTTTTAATGGGTTAGATGAATTAGCATCTGTTCTAAAACGCCCCTAAAATTGCCAAAGAGGAAATCAGCATCGTTGGAAATTACTGTTTGCTACTGCATGAAGTATGTCGATTTAATTAAAATTATATTGCAGGTAAGTGATAGCCGTAAGTACGGTGATCATAGCATTAATCATTATAAACCACAGGAATAAAGAACCTCTAGAATAACCAAATAGTGAAAAAATAAGAAACATGCGTTACTGGTGTCACAAACTCTTTGTTTAATTTCCAATAATTAATCTCTCGTAAAATGTTTCCAATCCACATGACAATTGAGTTATTGGAAACCCATACAAACGGGCATTATTTGCTATTTTCGCTTAAATACATATTTTGTGAAATGTTCCATACACAGCTGAATTATTCAGCTATCAATAAAATTTTGTTATTCCGTATTCCCACTGCTAGAAATAATACGCTTTTACAAAATAACATGGATTTTAACTTCAGTGAAACTGATTTTAAAATAAAACGAATAAATTAATATTAACGTAGACGTACTAGAAAAATAAATATTTATTTATTAAAATTAATTAAAAAAACATGCAAACTTCAAATTTACCAACTCACTATATTCCTGGTTTCGGCAAATAATCAGAATTGGATTATAGAGGGTACTTTTTACAATTTTCACATCCAGTATGTATGTGTGTAGTGTGCAGGTACATAATTCGAAGTATCTACCCAGTTTTATTAACAAATTGCCATATTTGTCATTTAGAAAGCTTTACTTTATGTTTAAATTTATTTTTTAAATGAAAATCCAAGTGTATTATTAGCTATTGATGTAAAAATAAAGTCAAATTTGTAAATAAAAAAAATTTATTCTAATATCAAATTTAACGCATCTCTGAAATATTACTTAACATTTCACTGTGAATATTTTCTTAATCAGTAATGTAATACGATTCAAACTCTTTTATCGAATCATAGCTCAATTTTGAAGAAAATTTTATTTGTATGATAATCAGAAACAATGGTAATAAAAACATTGTACAGGGTGTTTAAATTGTGTCATGTTTTCTTGGTCAAAGCTAAAATCCGCCAAGCCAATCAAACCAAATACCATTCATTATTTGTCTTGTAATTTGACTCAAGTAAATGTATAGAGAAAGACATAAAATACCTGCAACATAAGTGTCATCAATTGTGCTACGTATAATTTGGTCTCATGCGGCAAGACAAAAACGAGTATCGAAATTGGAGCAAATTGTTTGTTCAGTGTCAAGGCTTTTATCGAACCGGGATAAGGGATGTACAAACTAAACTAGAAACATTAGTTTGAATCTGATTGAAATAGTGGATCATACAGAATACCATGAAGGCACCAGCAATGCACATTACTGCTTAAAAAGATAAAAAGTTAGATTTGCAAGTTAAACAAACACAAAAAATGCTGTGTTAATTTTAGTTCTAGCATTAAATTGAGTAAAGTGGGTAAAATGAAACGAAAGTTTGCAGATGGTTGTCGCAATTTTGCTGCGTCGTTTAATTTACTACTCAAATATCTCCTAAGTTTTTATTGAATTTGAACTCGTGATGTCTTAAATTTTGTTTCTAGTTACTAATACAAGGGGCGGCAAATTTAACGCGTGGCTTAAACTTTTGACTATGAATATTTTGTCAGTAATTCGATTTGAATAATTTTAAGGAATCATAGCTGTATTCTTGGACAAAATCTCAGTTATAAAAAAGTAAAAGTTTAATTTGGTCCGAGGCAATATAGAATAGCTCAGACAGAAAAAAATATGCGATGTTATAGTCTCATGTCTTATGAGAAATTTGGATCTTTACCTGCTTGAGCCATTCGAGAGAAATTAATGTTTTTATAACCGGTCGCCATTTTCCGCACGAAGTTTATTTAAACTTTTTTCTTTATTCCGAAGAAGTGCAAACAGCAAAGAAAACATTTTATTACACGCTTAGATCTGTCAATCTTCGTGTCTTTGTAACTCCGTAAAGAAATGAAACAAACAACCAAATCCCGAGGAGTGAAAACAAAAAACCTTATCCTTAGGAAAACATTTTTGACTCAACGAAATGTCTAGAGAAAGGTGTAAAATACCTGCAACATTAGTGCCATTAATTCTGTTACCTATAATTTGGTCTGATGCGGCAAGACAAGAACGAGTCACGAAATTGGGGCAAATTGTTTGTTCAGTGTCAAGGCTTTTATCGAACCGATCAAAGGGATGTACAAATTAGACTAGAAATGTTTGCTTCAATCATTTTGAATTATTAGATCATATAGAATGCCACGAAAGCAAGACCAATGCACACAAATGTACCAGAAGAAAATATTTAAAATAAAAGTTAGGATTGCAAGTTAAACAAATAAGTTCTGCCAATCTTGATTCCGACATTAAATGTAGTGAAGTGGGATAAATGAATAGTAATTTACCACTCGAATATTTTCGTTGATAAGTTTGTATGGAAGTTGAGCTCCTGAACTGTAACCCAATATTGGTAATAGAATTGAACACCTTTGTAAATATTCTTGTATATCCTTTGAAGCTATTCTAGATTCTGATGACTTCGATAATCAGTTGGAAAAACTAGGTTTCATAAATGATGTATACATTAGTGCGTCTACAGACGAAATTCATTTATCACATATTTTCAAACTAAAAATGTCTGTTATTGATCGAACTTTCTTTAATAAATTTTCAATTGTTCAGCAAAATCAACAAACCGACGACGGCATTATGATTTTTTGACGACATTTTACGGTCAATTTTCTTAGAAATAATTTAATTGATATTTGAAGAGGCGTCGATGCAGTGCGCCTGTAAATAAATCGTAATAGCGAAATGGTTCATTTAAAATATTATCAACATCAGTCTGTGCGGTAATAAAGAAGCCAATATTCTATTTATTGATGAGGGATTTCAGCGGGTCCGTAAAACCCGCTTTATCGATAAACGATATTAATGATCTGAGGTTTTTATCATACTTTTTATAACACCGTCTATAATGATTAGAATAATATTTTGCCTCTAAGTGTTTTTATACCAACATTGGGTTAAATAACAAGTAGGTAATTAATTTTCGGTTTTTTACTTTACCGTATTATTTTACTTAACGGACCGTTCATTAAACATTCATTTTAACTACCTTATTTTACTATAGCTTACTCCAGAATGGCTTTCAACAATTTACATTGTTCATGCGGTATTCAGTTTTTAATTCATTTAATTCTATCTAACGTAGATATGAAAAAAAAATTTATGAGTCGGAGACTTAATTGAGGAAAATTCTCACAGGTTGTTAGATCACCTAACAAAGTTAAGTTATCTTGAAAGTGATTGTTGGAAAATACTAAGGAATTATGTGGTTAGCCAAGAAGCACACAAGACTACTTCATTCTTAGGAATTAATCAAACCGCTTTTGTGAAGTTAAAGACTTATAGAGGATTTTCTTGGTTTATATGGTATTTCGCGATTAAACTCTATTCAGATGTGAATCATGATTCGCATATATCTTCGATTAAATCACGAACAAATGCGCCTCTAAATATGTCTTTCTACATACTATAACTCAAATGTCAGCGAGACAGTAGCCGTAAAAAGCAATGACCTATTTGGTTTTCCCGTATGACGATTCAATCTTTCCCCAACAGCAAACGAATTTATGAAGGAACAGCTTTTTGATGTCCTCGCTCAATTCGTTAACATCGCTGGTTATATAGGTCTGTTTATGTATACTCGGGTTAACACTAATTTCTCTGAATTCTCTTCAAACTGTTTGCCAATTTGTTTCGATTCCGCGAATCTAGCGCAATTTGAAACGTTTTTCGGAAGTATACTAATCAATACTTACAACACTTTACTGTTTGTGAACATCTAATTTTATGTGTGTCTTGGATATTGATCTAATTTTAAACCATAATAGAATGCTTAAAACCTGTTTTTTGTATTTTAATATGTGTTGATACGGGATAACTTTTCCAAGCTTTATTGGAAAATTATATGCAGTTACCTAACAATCACCGAATATCTTTAGAAAGTGTTTCCGTTGAACATTCAAGGTTCATTACGTGCTCTAACAGACAGGCATTGAGCAAACTTCCACAAATGTTTTCTCAATAATACAAAGTACATTTAAACAGATAATCGAACACAAATAGTTGTCATTCTTCACAAACACAAGTATATAAGACTTGTAACGTTCTTTGGTTCAACTTCGTTCTACTTAAACTAGATGGATTTTCTTCTCGGCATATCAAATTTCGTCGGTGATTTGGCAGCTTTCTTTACTGCAACGATTTTACTCTGAATATTTTAGAATTTTCACAAATATTGAATTCATTGAAGATTTATTTCAATTCATAATATGGTGTGGCATTGTAGTCGATCTACCGAGTTATCCTGTTAAGTTTTGGACCTCTTTATTTCTATGAAAAACGACTGAATTACTTTAAACGGCAGAACAATACTATTTTGTTGCTTTATCATCACGGTTTTCAAAATCTGGATAAACTATCCTCGAGTTAAAACCGAACCAATACAAACCGTAAATACCAAAAAACTGTCTGTACGGATGGCATCAAAGTTGTGAGTGAGGCTTTGAAGGCACCAAGCTGCAATTTCGTGTTGTGGGACGTTCAAAACGAAAGCTTTTAAGGATGACCGAAAACGGACAATTTAAAAATGTATATCCGGCAAAAGCAGCAGGCCAAATTAAACTGCAGACAGTGACATTACATTGAAAATGCAACAGAAATATTTTGATATTTTAGAGAACATAGTTAGCAAAATGGCCAAATGCATGCCTTAGGAGGCAGGAAAAATTACCTCAAAATAAGCGGAAATGGTTGGAAATATCTTGCTTGTAGTAGAATAATTTTCTTCCAAAAATTAGTCTGATATTATGAAATATTCTAGATTCTCTTTGCTCCTTAAGTGAGCATCAAATTCTCTGTCGCTCTATTCAGATGGAAAACGACAATAGATGAAAACCCGTGTTCAAGCAATTGTGTTATATCACAAACTTCGCACCTCTGAAGAACAAAATGCAAAAGTTTCCAAACTTAAGGTCCCCAAGAAATTTATGAGTTTATGGTTCAGGCATAAGACCTCACTGTTAGGACTTTTAATAAAGAGTCTTCTTTGCCTGAATAGGTGTAATCTTGTAATGACATAAAAGCAAACATTTAAAGTGATTATTATTTTCATATACTACAGTTTGACCGCGAAGCAGGAAATCTATTAAATAAAATGAATATAGATTAAATTAGAAAATATATTCGGACACTTAAAACTTAATTCGTTAATGCACAAACTTTAACAGCAAAAAATGTTGAAGATATGGCGTGGTACTTTGGTTATTTTAATAACAACCTCAATTTTTGATACCGCAATTTGAAAAATCTCATTTTCCAAAAAAAATGGATTGGTATGAGAGGACCGATGTTGTTGCACTACTTGCTTTTTAATGTTTATTTGAACCGAGCAAATAATAGTGAAGCCTAAGATAATTCAAGGAGTCAGACTTGGAGAAATTGGAAATAGCTATTGAAATTATTCCAAACTGAGATTGAAGTATTTTCAATGCAGCCATCAAATTTTAGAACCAGCTTGTTGGCTGCGTTGATAATTCGGCAATATTGTAACGTCTGTAGACGTTTTCTGATCAACTTTTATGGAAAAGAAAAAAAAAAGAAAAATTTCGAACTCATTGTTATAAATTAGTTATTTAATCATTTTAGTCAAGTGGTCTGATACGATATTAATTATTATGAATCGATTTAACAATGTAATTAAATGCGTTTAATACAGATTTTTTTGTGTATATAAATATTTGATACATCATGCGGTATTTTTCAAATTAATTCCGGCAAGTGATACGGTTTTATTACTAAATATTTATTACTGTTATTCGAAGTGTTTTGATATTTTCCTATTGCTCCAATACACTTTGTGTCGCCGCACTCTACAACCACTTGGGGGTGGAGCCTTTTGATAGTTTCAATCTGTAAGTGATGTTAATACCAAAATATACGTTGAATAATAAAATCGTGTTCTTGTTTTGCTCGCTTGGTTTTTCTGGGATCTGATATCTTAAACTCAAATATTAGAAAGCATTGTTGGACCAAGAAAATATGTGGCAAATTTAATAAATTTAGAGTTATATTAGGGCCCTGGAAAGAAGCGTTTGCAATCCCCAAAAGTAAATGTTTCTAATTCTGTCAAAAATAATGTGTGGCCGTACGAGGCGAGGTCCGGGGGTGTATAAAACATCGTAATTTGTCAGTAGGTGTCTATGGAACATTTTTGCTTTTATACATAGCCAAATTCAGTCTAAAAATGTTTGTTTTTGTCTTTCGAAAGTCAAATTATCTACCAAAAATTCTTAATTATACATATTACGGATAAACTTGTTTACATTCAGTTCATAATTATGTTCGAGGAACTAAGTAAACACGCAGATATTTTCCAAACTAGTGAAAAAAGCAAAGCGATAAAAGTTTCATGCATACAGTACATAAATACTATCCACTTGAGGTTAAAGTGCTTTTTTAATGTGCAATACGCTAAAGTTTCCGAATTCATCACTAAAACATTTGTTGAAAGGCCAAGTTCCAAATTGAAGATGTAAATTACCATTTATGCCATATCGGCATTATGGCATATTCAGTAACGTATTTCTTATTCAATCCCGTTACTCATTAATATTAATTTATTCACTAATTGGCATTGAGAAAGCCGACTTTGCAATGTTTTTATATTTGCTATAATTTTTGTCTATCCGCAAATTATGCGTAAGTACATTATAAACAAGTCCATTTTATAACAGAACCAATGGACCCGCAGCTTAAGAGACTTATGGTTAGGAAAATACTTGAAACGCTACTAATATCAGCCAACCGAAATGAAAAAAATCTAATTTAAAATATCACGCTGATGTTTACAATTAGAGAATCATTTTTAAATCAAAATGCTTTGAGAGCATTATTTATGTTTTATCATTTTCGCAATAATCTGAACAATTCAATAAAACCTATCGAAAATGTCCATCTTCAAAGAACCTTCTTTGACAAGCACCTCGGCTAAGATGAGTTAGGTCAAATTCATATTAAACCTTGCGGTTATTTTCGACCATTATTAGCGTCATGCATAGTTCGGGTAACATTTTATGTTTCTGAGCACTGTTCAATTTTTGTGGGCATATACTCAATTTATTTAATTACTTTATAGGTATTATATGTATATAGTATTTATTTAAAATTTAACTCTCACTCGAAAACATATTTATGATAATTGGAACAAAAACTTTCAGTATAGAAATTATTTTTTGAATAATATTTTTAGAAGCCCAATTAGTGTGAATGATATTTTTTGATCGTCATGGATTTTTTATACCAATGGCGTAGTAGAGAACCCAAATTATATTTAAATTAAAATACTCAATTCAAATTCTTCAATTTTTTCAAACTTCTCCAAATTTATTAATAATAGTCCTTTGACATTTTTAATGCGTATAACAACTAAAGTATTTTCAGCGCAAATACAGTTTTATACCACACTTTTGAACGCAGAAGTTAATTTGATGCATGTATAAATTGATTACTCTCAGTCTGCAATTTCCGTTCATCACACGCTTTGTGGGGATTATGTTCTATAGCTAGCTATTAACGTTAATATAAAATTAACTACGATTTAACAATCAAGATAGGCCACTCTAATTAGAATTTTGAAAAGAAACATGAAAACAATATAGGTCCAGAATTTGAATGGCTCCATAACCTCAGCATGAACCTGTGAAAAGCAGTCAAGATTTCGTTTAATATTTTGTATTGTTTGATCCGAACATGGGTCAGACGTTTAATCAATATCAATCAGAGGGATCACATTCGAATAAAAAAAGAATGCATACTTTTTAATATATTTTAGCAAGATATTATTATTTGCAAAGGACGGTGTATTCAAATAAGTAGATATACCCGAGCTGAATAAAATTTGAAAATATGTCAAGGAGTAGAAAGAGAAGTTTATATAAAAAGTGGGCCTTTTAAAGTTTTTGTCGAATGACAAAAGTTTTTGGCCCTTAAATGTATTATTACTGCTTAAAACGACTTTTGCTTCTAAAATCGCATGTTCATCGATTCGCTCAATTATATTCAATTGAGCTGACTTTCACCCAAACAAAATTTCTTTTGCATTTGGTTTTGTAGAACCTAATATTTAAATTTGGTTTCCTAAGTAATCGGGATAGTAGTCTTCCTAATCCAGACCAAATCTTAAGTTATGATTCCAAGCTTAAAAAATATCGACAAATGAAAAACTTATTTTCACAAATTCTTTACTAAACAGTGATAGCTTTTGAAATAAATATTTAAAATATACAGTTTGTTGTTTTTACTTCTTCAGACATTAAAATTGGCTGAAATTGGACAACGGATTGTCGCAGAACATGTCATGGTCTCACATTTGTTATTCATCACCGCTGAACATAGATAGCTAGAAGATAACGATCGAGGTTCTCCTTCGAATTTCTCTTTAATGACTGGTTTTGTTACTGGTACTACCGTGTTGCTGATTTTTTCCGCTAGAGCTAGTTCGTCGGAACTTTTGCTCTTTTTTGAGTGCCTTTAACGGCTTATTTGAATTTGTCGAAATTGAAAAAGAAGTAATG
>NW_026017110.1:55573248-55600540 GCF_020466585.1 Dendroctonus ponderosae | reverse complement strand
GGGGAGCTAATCCCAGTTAAGGGGGGCCGTGATGGATTTTTGGCCCTGGTTATTTGGAGGTGGGGTGATATTAAATGTATCTTGGATTAGTGGGTTTGAATGATTGAGGACTTTGGATTTGAATTTGGAGTGTTTTTCTTACTGGTACTAATGCTGTTTTTATACTATTATATGCCTGTGGAATGGGAGTGGGGCAACATGAGTGGTCGTGATTTATCCGCCTCCGATGCGCAGCGCAATGTCCGCCTCCAATTCTGATTTAACGCACTGCACTAACTAAACTAATAAAAAAAATATTTTGCTATGTCTAGTTTGATATTAAATTTAAGGACTCCGAGACACTGGTGTACGAGCAGATAAAGCTCAGGGACTTGTTAACGAAGCTTAACTCGAATGAAATTAGACACTTGTTAGTTTATATGTTATTTGGCTGCAATTAAATTAAGAGGGAACTTGTTGAATTTTAATTAGATTCATTCGGCGTCAAAATACAGTGGTAGTGAGGAAAGAGCTGAACGGCAGCTTGAAAATTGGTCGATATGTTTAAACGCTTCTTTCATTGTGTTGTCACCGCGGAGTCCTGACATGATGCTTTCCGATTTTTTCCTTGAATTTCTTGAAGCAAAATTTTTATATATCTAGGAAGAACTACGTGCCACTATATTGGCAATCGCAAATAATATCCTAGAACAATTGAAAAAGTAAAGTTATATGGCATTTTATTAGCGATAAGTATTTGTTGCTGCTTTTATCTGGGCAAATGGCCTGCTTCATGAGATGAAATTATTGAATAGAAATAATGGGACACCCAATTTATATTTATTCAAAAGGCGAATTCAAACTTCTTTAAAAAAACTAGTTAAAATATGTTTGTTTTAATTTTTGCGACTAAAAGTGTATAAAGTAGTCCCTGATATATATAACAAAAATGTGACGATTTTACATCAAGGACTGTCCTTCTCCAGAGAGTTCAGGTTTTAAAAGAGCCACACTGTATTTAGGTGGATAGAATGTGCTGTTAATTCTTCGTGCTTTCTCACCCCAAATAAACTTTAAAGTACTTGCAAATTTAACTGCTGTGGTTTATTTGCACTTGCTCTGTTAGAGCCTTATTAAAGAATTGATCATAAACTTCATAATGAAAGTTGTGCTCTTTCCTTGCTAAACTCGCATCTCTGCTTCCAATTCAAAAGTATCGAGATAACTTCAACTGCCGTTTAAAACATTTGGTAAATTGTTAAATTATATATACAAAGTTACTATATATCCAGTTCAGGAAACTAACTATATGAAACCAAAGCGATGATATTTCATTCATATTGGGACGGTCACTTTGGGGTCCAGTACAAACTTTTGCCACTATGCTAGTCCGCTTTGTGTCTGCCGCACGCTAAACCATTGATGTCCACACGAGAGAAACCTATTTAATAAACATTATCAGAAGATAGGATGTTGCAAAATTTGTCAAAGGTTTGCTTATTAGTACTAATAACAGAATGACCATATCAGATGCTGCTAAAATCCTTTGTAGTTTATCATCTATTTGCCCTGCGAAAAACGGAGCAAGAACGTTTTAAAATTTGTGTTGCGTGTTTTTATTATTGCCTTTAATTAACTTCTTTCTTTTTCTGAGATATAGACATTGAAAGCTCCCAGGATATTAATATAAAAAAGATATAGTAATATTTTATTGCTGTGGAAATTTTTGGTTTAACTCTCTTACACGATTTTGCAAGACAGATGTTATCAATGTTTTCTTTGTGGATGAAAGATAGCAATTTTTTTGGAAAAACAGCTTTATTATGTAGAAATGTCCTGCATAACTCTGTTAATATCGGGTCGATTTGTAAATGTCGAAGTTCGTTGCAAAACGGACGTTTTATTTATGAAAAAAGGATCTGTTTGGAAAATTGCAATCGTTTGAAAAACTTGGAAGTTATTATGATTTTAAGATCGAAATGACGATTTTCCAAACAAAATACTTTCAATTTTTACCTCTATTAACTCATTTTCAAAATAGAGCTTGATATTATTTGCAAAGTGTATTATCGACACATTCACTGTCTTTAAGAAAGTTGGAAATTGCAACAGTTTACATCAAATAAGTAAAACTCTCAAATTTGCATATACTTCCACTCATTGCCCTGTAACTCGGTCAGTTAGTAACATTTTCCAGAAATTGAAAAACTGTTAAACCTCGTTCAATCTCAAGGCATTTCAAACGCTCCAAAACCCCTCAGAAGCTCAAACAAGTAGCTGTAAAAATTATATCAGCCTCAAATTGGATAGCGGCAACAGCAATGAAGCAAAAAAAGTTCGAACACAGAGAGTGTGCAAGCTTTTGAAAAAGAAAATCTTTGGGAAATTCATATTGGTTGAAAAAGTTGACATTTGTGAAGAGTTTTATGCCGAACAGACGATTTTCCAAGCCAAACATTTTCAGTTAAAAAATCTCAAATGCATTTAACGCGAAGTACCCTAATTGGAAGAATATAATGTTTTGCTCATAGAGACTCCTTTGTTAATTGTGGGTTTACTCTAAGTGTCTTTCTTTGTGTGTACATGATAAATAAACTAACATTTATTGGCAGCTAAATGTCTCAAAAGAGGATCATCTCTAAAACCAATCGGATAAATTTGTTTGTTAGAATGTCAAGCTCTTAGCGTGGCGACAATATTCAAGTTATAATTCAAATATTTTCGTTTTTATTAAGTTACAAAACTACAACCCAGGTTGCAATCTACTTCTACAAAATGAAATATTATATAATATTTATTGTCTGCTTAAAATCTTGACCTGGGCCACTTCTTCACAGTCTGAAACTCATTTGTCAACGTAAATATCTGAGTTTAAGTTAAGGTTTAAGTAAAAGCTTTTTAAGGCCTGTTTACGACAATGATACGCAAAAATTTCATAAAATACAAGTCAATAATATGGCACTAAAAGCTCTACATCAACATGGCAACCAGGGGCAAAGTAAGTAAGGCAAACTTACCGAAAGCTACATCGGGCCACCTGGAAAGAAAGCAAACCATTCTTTAGTATTACAGAAGCTTAGTTACAAGTTTAATTATTTGAAATGAATAGAGCAAATAAAGAAATATAAAAATTCCATCAACTTCAGTTGCTTCTCGAAAAATCTAAACTCAGTTTAACCTAAAGGATTTATAGTTTAGAAATAATGTTTCCCAGCTTCCTGCAAGCTGTCGCCTCATTCTCCATTTTCAACTCGTTAATCATCAAAAACCTCACACTACAATTGAACAAACAATTAAGTTGTACTCCGAATTGAAGATTTTAATGTTCCAGTTAGCAGATAACGGATAAACTATCGCACTTGCCTTAATGGCATCAAATTTTATTTTCTGTGCCTCCTGTACCAAACTGAAAATTGAGTCACAATTTCCAAAAAAGCTCATCAATATTGAGCCTTCTACCACTTTCCGAAAGCAGCGAACTACAGAGTTAACGTGATGATATCATTGTTTTCCTGATCGTCCCTTTGGATGAATCATTTGCAGTTTGAGTTCCGTTATTTTATTGTTGACTGTTTTGTAGAAAGAGTCTGTTTGCACGCAAATATTTTCAAATGCACGTTTCTGAAAACAGGTTTACCAATCAAATATGAGAAAACCATTCCGCTGCAATCATAGAGCGAAATATTTTTCATGCTAAATTAAATGCTCTTGATCTTTTGTTCGATTTTTATAAAACATTCAGTCTTTCCAACTGGATATGTTGTGCAGAGCAATAGTTAAATGCACATTCAACGCTCCAACGGAATTCAAAGCTTTTCACACGAGCTCTCGATTTAGTTTCTTCCGCAATTTTTATGAAACCGAGTAATAAAGTAAAGCACATTTTTATGAAGCAGCTGGATGTGTCATACACAAGTGATCTAAAGAGAAGATCCACATTCAACCTTGCCTACTTTTGAAAAGTTTTAACAAATATAACGTCAAGTTCCCTTGATATAACACGAAATGCGTAAATATTCAATGCTTTTAAACAATTTTGGGCTTTTAAATTTTTTTCTCATAATAAAAAAATAAATAGTCAATTTTTGAAATATTTTTTAATAATTTCTGAAGAACTTAAAAATGTGCATGATTTATTATATGGAAGAAGTTGAGTAATTTTTGGTACGAGTTATAAATATAATATTCACTTATGTGAATTAGTTACTCAAATTTGTTTTTCATAAAATTAAGAAAGGTTTTTGTTTCTACCGATATTTTTATTGACCACCTTGAACAGTGTTTCGAAGAAATCACGACAATTGATTCGTTGTTCGTTGGTTCGACCAAGACAATTAAAGTTGTAAATTACAATTTTACATTTTAGATACACTATTTGAGTAATTTAACTTTGAAGTCCATTACATCAAGTACATTTTTAAAACATTACGTAACAGTCATTAAGTCTAAAAGAACTACAAGTTCTGTTGGCATATTTCCAACAGTGATAATATATATTTTTCGATGGTTGACCAGTCTGCTCTCTCTGTTGGAAGAAATGGTCTGAGTCGCCTGACTGAAATTGTACTCGAAAAATCTGGGAGTTTCCTTTTGTTTTAAGGACCACTTTTGCTAATTAATCTAGTTGTGCATGGTGAATTGGTCAATCATGCAATATGATTTATGCTTTACTAATTGTAAATATCACTATACGAAGATCGTCGAATTAGCTCCAATAAAACCTAGTTCACATTACTGATTTCTAGCTGTGAGAAACGAGCATTAACTAATTTATTTAATACTTAGCGCTTCCCAGTTGAATGCTTTTAGTTAATTGTAAACGACTCTAACTGCAGTAGTAATCAAACCAATTTCTACTTCGGGTTTATTTTCAGTCTCGTCTCCTATTCATACATATCGGTATATGAAAATGACCAACTGCGACCGTCTAATATAGCATTACGATTAACATGTTGAGACCTATTTACATCTATATATAAATTAAGCCCAACGACTTAAGTAATTATTAGCCTAAAAATTACAAACCATTTAGAACTGATCCGTGAACTAAATCCCGCACGTTTAAATGCGTTTAGCTTTGGTCTTGTCTCAAACGTTGTAAAACTGCGTATTTAGAGATAGAAATTGAGGCTTTAAGCTTATTCGAGCAGTGAGCCTACATTAATACAACTGATTTAAGTTTATCTAATCGCGTTGAACGAAGTAGAAACTCAGACAAACAAGTTTAAATTAAACTGATCAAATACTCGTTCACATGGTAACATACTAATATTCTAAACTCTAGCATTATGCATTTTAGTTCAGTATGTTCGTGGCACATTGGCCTAATAAAGTCATGACATGTGTATGCTTTCCAACTGGCATGATCTCTTTAATTTCCTATTTTGTTACTGTAGCCTTTTGTTATACGCTGAAATTAAATTTTCTAATTGAAAATGAAAGGATTTAGAATCAGCGACAAGCCTATTATAGTATAAAGCCATTTAGCCGTGCCTGTTAAACCTTCCGCAATGCCGAGCTTCATAAATGCAGAGTTTGTTGAATTAAGCAGCGGAAAATGAGGGTCCTGAAGAACGCCATTCTACAATTTTTTAATAAGCCCGGCACTTACCTTCTAAGAAAATGAAATATGCCACTAAGCAAGAAAAAGCCAAACGATATTTTTTGGCAAATTGATTACTATTTACCATAATAATTTTTGTATACAGGCATTGTATTAAATATGCACTTATATAATATACTTGTGCCAGAGTGGAACTTACGAGTTTTTAAAACTTCGGAGCAAACTTGGGTGGAACAATCGTTTCCACCCATATTATTTGAAGGCAAAGTCGGCAAAAATCAGGATTTGATGATATTTAAATGAACTTTTCAGCACGTGTAGCTTCAAATATCTTCAATCTTCGAGATAATTGCAAGTTATTGCCTATTCTATTTTTAAAGTTGCCATTTTTTTAGTAGCAAATTAACTTGGAAGGACACGTTCATTTTTCGATCAACATACGGCAAAAACCTAAATTCTATGTAATTTGAATCAAACCATCAGCATTGGTAGACTAGAATGGTTTCTACAGATTGTGAAATATTCAGGTTTTTGCTAGTCTCCGAATATTCCAATTTTTTCCAATATTCCGCAATTTGGGGAAAATCAAGATTTGATGTTATTTAAATTAACTTTTTAGATTTCAGATAAATATAGATTGTGAAAGATCTACGTTTCTGCATGTTCTAGAATAGAGGTTGTGAATTTTCAATACTAGCGAGTACACTTGGATGGAAAGGTTCATGTTTTGACCAACATTTGCAAAATCGACAAAAATAAACATTTGATGCCATTGGAATTAAATTCTTAGCCGTTATAGATTGAAATTTCGTAATTACAATGAAAGATGCAAGTTTTTACTGGTTTACGGTTAAACGTTACGATTTTTTTTATATCAGCGAGTTTGAGTGGGAGCAAATTTTAAACTTTCGGCCAATATTTCTCCATGCGGAGAATTTATCTGAATTTAATAGAAACTTTGAGAATCTGCAGGCTAAATATTTTCTAGATAATATGAAAGATCCAAGTTTCTTCTGGTTTTTGAAGGAAAAATTAAAATTGTCATACGCACTTTCTTGGTATCTGCTATATCTTCCTAAATAACTCATAAAAACGACCAATTTTGCTCACCTTGCAATTATGACCCATATATGTATATACAGGGTTACTCATATGTACCTACATTTTAGGAAATAATTCGACTTCAATGTCTGAAAACTCATGGATTTATTAGTGACTGTGTGTTTGATCACAAGGTGAGCAGTTTTGTGATGAAAAATTATATTTGTAATGTGTCTTTTCGCATCAATGTTTTTGCACGCATTTGGTACAAAATAGCGCAAACTTGTTTCGCTGGAGACCTTTGCATTTCGGAACATGGAGGGCGAAAAGATTTAGGAAAACAATATCTGATGGAAAAAACAGCAACAGGATAATAAACCCAGAATCCTTATATCAACAAAGCAAAATTAGTTTGTGGGACTCGGTAATATCACATTGCCAAAGGCATTATAGCACTAAGGCCAAGAGCGTCAATAAATCCTTTGTCAACTGCGGTATGTAAATACAAAGAAAAACATTTTTCACGCAAAAAACGGTACGTGCCATTCGCAAATATTTTGCACTGAACACTGTTGGCTTTAAGCAGCCGAAGTCTTACACGTGTAAGACGAAGGAAATACTAAGCTAATACTGGGAAACAATAAAAACAATGTAGAATTAGAAGGGTTAACACTTCGGCTATGCAAGATTTGTTTAAATTCCAGAAGAAGTGATCTAACTGATCTAACACTGCACATATAAATGTCACCACTTTTACCATACCCAATCTACCTACATTACTTGCTATAAAGCCTATGTCCATAACGGAATACATAATAACTTCACGCCTGGATAGATATTATTTTTATTCTCAATATCGCACATACTTTAAAGATTAAGTGTGGGATAGATAATATTGACTGACAACTAATCTGCCCAAAGGAAAAATCAGTTTAATTTTATTTTAATCTGGTAGAACGATTATATTAAAGACGACCATCGTACTAACCATGACTTTGAAATAAAAGTCTGTTAATTCGGGATGATAACAGCAGGTAACGGTAGGATATAACGAAAACCTCAAAATTATCTAAAACCTGCTTCTGAAATTATACTGGTTGCTGCATTAATATAAGCTTCAATTTTTTTTTAAGTTTAAATCGTTTAAGTATTAATTTGAGAAAGCCCTTTAAAATTATCTTATCCAAAGACAGTTCCAAAAGGAATGCGTCAAAACATGTCTTTCGAATACTAAGATCTTTCCACCCACATGCTTTAGACCACCCTGCGAGCATGACTTCAACGCAACCTAAAGAACTTTAGAGAAATACTAAATGTAATTTTGATTAAGGCCTAAGGGATTATTAAAATACGTCTTTCAAATAAATTCAGTCCACGTTTGCTTGTCTTTCGATTTTTTGTCAACGCTTTTTGAAGCCCATTTCACGATATTTCATTTTCTTATTGGAAGCGATCAAGTATTAGGGGCAGTAAATCCAGAAAAAAGAAATTCCATGAGATGACATAGTCCCTAATATCTGGCTTTCTCAAGTTTTTAGGGAACAATAAAATTAATTGAAATGCTCTTGACAAGGAGATATGGTCCTTATGTTTAACCGAGTGAGTTTTATATATTTTATTTGGGATGTGCAAAATTTACAAAATATGATATCGCCGGATTAATCAGGAAATATTTTCAGGAGGTTTATGGGAACACAGAAATAATTACTTTTTATACTTAGGTTTTCTTAGTTAAAGCATTCGCATTTATGAAGATGTCTGCATAAAATGCATAACTGTTTAATTTATTTGCATCTATGTGTTCTGCCTTTATTGCTCATAGTTTTTAAATTCTTACCCCAACAACCACAGCAAAATGAACATTAATAAGCTCGCCGCCATAACTAAAATATATCTTCCATTTAAAAGTCGTAACTACGAAATTGTAAAATCAAGCGCGTTCAACTCTGAAAATTTCATGTGAAACACGAAGTATTTGCAAACTAAACTAAATTAGAAAAATCCCACATACGTGTAGAAATGTGAGGCGTTATGCTGTAAAAAAATGTGCAATAAGAAGAACTAGTTAACTAGCTGTATGGGTTTCGCTCGCTCATCCTATAAATACTAGTAATATCGTTTATTAGAAAGTGCGTAATAATTCGAGGTTAATATTCAAGATAAATCTCCAAACTTTTTATGAACTGTTAATGAATTAGTGGGTCCTGGAAAGATTAGAAGACTATTTGCTAGACAAAACAATATAAGAATTAGAAAAAGAAGAAGTTGAAAAAATTAAAAAAATACAAACAACATTACTACGAAAGAAAGGAAGTTTTGCTTAATCGTCTAGATGATAATTTACAGATTTTAATGAAATTTCAACTCGACCAATTAACATTTACAGGTTGGATGAGCAACACCTAGAAAAAATGCAAATTTTGAAACTTATAATATTTTCTAACAGTTTTTATTCCAGAGTTTTCGCGTTTTCTCCTTCCAGTCTTCACTTTAGTGATCAGAGTAAATGAAAATATATGTCAACTAAACTTGTTACTTGGTACTTTTTTAGGTATTTTTCATATCTTGCTACAAACAGCGCAGACATCTTTTGCAAACGACAGCCAACCCGAAATACAGAACAGTATTAACTAATCATTTGTCTGTGTTTTCAATGTCTTACACTTAACATTCTTTATTGCACATTCATTTTGCATTTTATTAGCATAAATAAGGCAATTATATCCCAGGGTTATAAAAGCGGTTAGATTTATTCTTCAAGTTTGAAATCGACCATATGATAATTGTCCAACTACTTTGGAGTTAAAAGATTTCTCGGGGTCCAATTAATATTTTTATCCTTACCAGACAAATTTGGGTATTTTGTGACAAACTGAGACGAATGTTACGTTTGTGTAGAAGAATTATCTGCAAGAGAGGCGCAGAAGGTGGCTCGTGCTGAATAAATCATGTTGAAACTAAACTTCGTTCTAAACTCGTCAGATATAAAATATTCAATTCTATGAAACGATTCGTGTGGAGGTCAGAGCCGCTACATTTAATAAATTTTAATCCAAAAATATATTCTGCTGGCCTGGCGACCCACCACCTCGAAGATATTATTTTCAAGTTTTAAATTCAACGATCCAGCCGTTTCTGATATCGAATCAGCTTTAAAACTCTTAGGACGATTCTATTTTCCGTGAGATTACATAAACGTAATGAAAGAGTATCGAAAAATGAGAACGGAAGACTTTTTGGTACAGCAAATGCAGAAAAAAATATCAAAAAAGAACAATTTTAATAGGCGATGAAAAAATCAATTCTCGTTCTATAAGGTGTGTCAGGATCAAACTTTTGTACACATTTAACAAATCATGTATGATGGCGCCCCTAAAGCGGTCAGAACAGAAGCTTGCTGATTTACGTAATATGTATCATTTCTTCCATCTAATTGTTTCAATTTCTATCTATTGTATTGCTTGCAATACAGACATTTAGGTCGCGGTGCGAAAAAAAATCATTATGCTTTATTTTGCAACGGGTTTGGCATACATTTTATACAGTATTATCGTATTAAACAGAATATGTAATTCACATTGTTTAAAAACATGTTTTCGAATTTTTCAATTTTTTTTTAAACATTATGCATTTTTAGCACCAAATCAGACACAATTGTATACTGCAGAAGATCAGTGCCACTCCTATTATCAATTTTATATTATTACATATTTGCAGTTAGACAGTCTTCTCGGCATTCGACTGTGATTTATTTACTAATACCGGGAATATTTTTAAAAATTTGGAAAGACGTGTGAGAATTATCTGATTTCAACGACTACATTAGGACATTAGGGTTGATTTGTACTAGTTTCCCCAATTTTCTTTATGAAAATGCTTGATGGTGAAAACATGGTTATTTTTAAGAAATTCTGTACTAAATAGACACCTTGAACACAAGCACACATTTAAATGAACGTTTTTATTAATTGTCTCTGGAATTGTGTCTGTTCCGATTTACATTTTTCTTGAGTATTTAATTTTTCGCCGCTTGCCAGTATTGCACCTTCTTGGAGCCGCCCAGTTTTTCAGTAGCTAACCAAAAGCTCAATTGTTTAGGCAAAAGTTTCAAATAATTGCTGAATGATTATTAAATATTGATAAAATCGCAATAGATGTTTACGCTACACAGCATTTAATCGTTTTTCAATAGTTTTGTGTTTCTGGCCTCATGTATTTCTAGCGATAGATGCCGATTGAGCTTGATAATACCACTGATTTTATTTGCGGATTTTCATTATTGCGTCCCAATATTTTGAATCTGTGTATTTTTTGCATACTTTAAAAAAACATTTCCGGTATTATCGACATCAACATCAGCAATTCCAGTTTTTATATAAACCGTATTTTGCATTTTAATATTACGTTTCGGTGATAACATCGATATTGCATGAAACAATTTGAGTGAACGGTTTGTCGAGATTAACTATATATGTAAATTATTGAGGAAATATAAATCAGACCTCATCCGTTTTTATATGTAATATGAAAGTTAAATAAAAATTTCCTATCTTAAACTTTCTGCGTGGTATTTCATTTGCATTTACGGCACATACCCTATCAATCTCTATAGTTCATCGGGGTTAGTCTGAAGATGCTTCAGTTTCATATACATATGAACCTTAAGGCGGAAAGTACTTATTGTAGTATAATAACTACCAAAAAAACTATTCAAACAGGCTTGCTTCGTGTTATAATATATTTATTGCGTGCGTGGCTAAAATTAATTAATCCAGTTGTTAAGCAAATTATTAAATTACACCAGAAAGGTTGGTAAAGGTCGAAAGATAAGGAAGGAGCATAGTTCAAACAAATATATTAGGATTAGTATATAATCTGTTTGGCATCACTGGCGCGTACTAAGCTAATTTTGCAGTTAGCTGGAGGGAACCGGTTTTGCAATCGCTTTTTTTACTTTACTCTGTGGAGGAAGCTTATTCATTACCTCTTCTTATGAGGCTTCCCGTGACCAAAGCGCCATGCTTCACATAGGAATCATTTGGGATCGCATCATCAAATTGTATATGGCTGCTGAGTTTTGTTCTACTGCGACAAACGTCTCACATATATTTTCCAGGTCATAGAAATCCTCTTAGTGGCGTAGTTTTAAACGGCATTGCTAAATTTGGATTCAATATCGGAATGTCTCTAGATGCTCGAAAGTGTCGAAAAAGTCTAGTAAACGCAAAGTGATTCCCAAAATAGAATATGATGACTATACTAAAAACGAATTCTTGTCGGATTTTTTTTCCATAAAATTTGTATACCTAAATTTAATTTAAAAAATACAACTAATTCGGATGATCGGAGTAATAACATGCAACGCTAACTCATATAGAAGTCTATTCCAGCTGCTTTTCAATAATTTTCCACTTATCTAGTTCCTTAATAAGTTAAGTGTGTTATTAAAATAATTATTCAATGCTGATTTTGAATCTACTAATCAAATGGATATAAATTTAGAAATTTCAATTCTATAATTATTTTAACTTATTCACATCTGATATTTTGTTAAGCAATACAAGCATTAAGAGCGAACCACTCTTATATATCCTGAGAAATACGATGACTTCCTTATCCACACACGGAACTTTATTTGGGAAAAGCATATTTATAACATTTGTTTTGACTCCATTTTCGCAAATAATTTGAAATAGGTTTTATGGGCTTTTTCGAATATTCAATTTTGTATTATTTTACATAAGATGATTGGAATTGTTATTGACGGCTTCTTTTATGTTGCTTCAATAATACGATATTTGTTTCCGATACTTTCTACTGTCAACATGTTGATGTTTTTCACAGTTTCTATGCAAAAGTATTGGCTTCATTTTGTATAATTCCTGTCATTTTCCATCTCATACAAAATGGTTTAGTTTGTATTACCAGTTTAAACAATTCGGTCCAGTTAGTGGTGATGACTTTTGCTTTGAACTATTTTTGTACTGTCTGTTATACTTTCGCTCGTTACCTTTCCACTGCACCCTTCAAAATGTTAAATTAACATGTCTTTCACACTTTTTTCCATTTCAATATCAATCTAAAATATCGAACCGCAACGGATATTTCTGCTTAAACCTGACTTTGTATTTGTAGGAAGACACTCTAAGTTTATGATACTGTATATTTTCATTTTCACTGCAAAAGTCTGGTGTGGTCTTAATATTAATAGAACATGTTATTTGTTAATAATTATAAATAGTTTCACTCAGTAAATTACAAATCAGATTTAACTCTCCGTTCATGAAAGCGTGTGAAGAATAATTTTAAATTATCTCGAAGCTTCACACCAGATTGGAATAAAACACATTCAAATAATGGGTAAAGTACACATTACCTTACCTTAAATTATTAGGTAATTGAAACTGAAATTGCATTTTTCCGGTTTCTAACTCGGAATTATGCAGATTATATTCCGGCTTAGAGGACGGAATTACATTTTTCGGTCCAAATTCACATTCGGGGCTTTGTGATCTGAATTTGCAAATCAGCAACTTATCTTAATAGCAGTTCTGTGACTAAACCAAAACCTTCCGAAATATTTTTTCATTTTTTTCGAATTTTCAATAAAATGTATTTATTATCTCTGTGTATATAAGACTGTACAGTATTCGAGAAATAGAAATGAAGAATGGAAAACAGGATTATATGTACCTAACTACATTTTTTCATTTCTCAATATATATATTTAAATAATCTTTATTTCCTACAGAAAAAGGTTATCGACCTAATCGGTCTTTCTGCCCTCATTTTTCAATTAATAGCATTATTCTAGCTTTGCATTTTGAAATGGACTTTCTAAAGACTGCAAATGCATTCAGGCTATAATCGTATTAATAACTGCATTTTTTAATTTTGCTTATAAATACGCGCTTTATACTTGTGGTATTCTAGACATGCAACTGCTAGAACATAATGACGCAACAGATGATTGTAATATTACTAGCTTTCAATTTATAGTATTTCCCCAAACTCTATTTCGTAATTGAATTTTGCTACTTGCTAACAATCAACGTCTATGTGAATATTAAACGTATTAATCAATATGTCGTCTTTATCAGAATTAATATAATGTATTTTTTCTTTAAATCTACTCAAACCGGTGGTGACAATACGAAATATGAATCCATCCATCATCTTTTCAGTGATGGATTCAGTGAAATTTACATAAGATTTGAATATTTTTAAACTAGTCAAATGCATCAGATAATTGTAATATTCTGCTTGTGCTGTTTAACATGTCAATTTTCGGCTAAGGCAACTACCAAGCTTCTCTTTACATATTTACTTTCCTTTAAAATTGTTTTGATGTGTCTGAGTTAATCTACTCTGACCGGGTTCTTTCCTCTCGAATTGTATCTTGTCATCGTCTCATTTTCATTCAGAATATTTACCTCACACTCGAGCATTATATTTTTATATTTAGATAAGTTCGTCATGTCCTTGTTATTATTCCTTTTCGGTTTGATTTGTTCCAAATATATTTTTGAGCAAAATCTTATGTTTCTCAAATAACTGGAGGATTTTCCTATTATATCCATCCACCCAATGTTTTATTAGTTATGGTTCGTTATTTGTTGATAGACTAATTTCTTACTCTGAAAATCCTTGATAATTGATAAGGTCCTATGTCAATGCAAACAACTGCTATCAAGTCCAAATTGCTCATTGAAGATTAACGTGTAACTGCTTACAAAACAAGAGATGTGTGTAGAAGCTTGAAGTTAACCTTGACGTCATTTACCGTCTACATTGAAGATGAAGAAAATATTGAAAAATTCAATTTAGTCATAGAATGTGAAATATTACTCAGTTATAAATCGAGTAAAAATGTATCTAGAAATATCTGATTAACCTAATTATCTGCAAACTCAAGTTATCAATTACGATTAAAGAGAATGTTAGTAGAAAGATGCGACGTCGTAAAACAAAGGCAAAGCTTGTCTATTCTTATTAAACCCTACAGCATAACTTGGAAAGATGTTTTGCATTAGGCCTCAAGTGAGCTGAACCTTGGCTGCTTTATTTTCCTTATGTTTGAACCTTTTTAGCAGTGGAACATAAATCACTTTTCCGTGATGTCACGTCCGCCCTCCAAAAGGCCTTTTTATATATTTAGCTTTTTTTAATGTCGGGTCCAGTTGGCTTTTCCGTTTGTTATACAATTTACATATTTTTCCCGTTCGTTGGTCATAGCGCCTACCTATCAATACTTCAAACAAAATTTATATTTATTTCATTGATTCCAACGTGAATTTAGAAGTTTGACATTTATAGTCTGATATCCAACGGAAATTTTATTTACGTCTAGCATCCGGTTAAAAACACGTGTTTGTCTAATTATAAACAAGCTGTATATGCAAAGTTTGATAGAAAATTTACGAAAGTATTTGAATGCAAATAGGGTAATTAAAAGCTAGCTTAATATTAATTTTCTGTAGAATTACTTTGACCAACTAATTTTAAAGCTAGGTTTAGTCGAAAATACATGCGAAGAGTTTCTAGTTTCCAGAAGCTTTCAGCAAATAATTTGTGTAATAGTGTTATATTTCGGTTATATTCCGGATTTAAGCCTTATTTCTAATATTTGAACACTTGCAGAATTATAATCCAATTGAAAAAGATGGATTATAGTTCTCTTGTGCTATTCAAACAGTGATCGGATAATAGTATTAGAAGGGACAAAAATAGAAAATGTTATGAAAAAATTACAGAAATTTTAAAAGGAAATGTGAAAAATATACCAATGGGCATTGAGAAAATTATTATTAAAAAGTCTTAACGAGAATGGATAGAAATGTAAAATGTTCATTGTTCATTTTCAAATGACACAAGAACAAAGCATATAATTAAATAATTTTTTTATTCTGTTGAATATCTCATTATTCAATCTGTTTGAATTAATTCATCATTTAGATACACATAATAGTGGCGAATATGGATCTTATGGCTTCAGGCTTCAACTTCAATAATATTCATAACGTTTTTATAATATTTATATTTATGTAGCTACTTCTCTATGAATTATTTTCTCTCTTTTCTATTGCAAAATTGGTCCCTACATGTTGTCAGTTATTCCTTTCTTTCAGCTCCTTGAAAAAATTATCATTTCTATGAGCAATTTATCGAGTGAAGATGTAAATCTGATTTGAATTATAAACACTGAATGAAAATTTTGCATAAGCTTCAGCTTCCAAAGCTACACTGGTTACTTTTGTTTCAAGACTTTTACTTGAATTAGAAAATTCACCAGTCATCGTAGAGAGACACGAAAAACAACTCATCGCTTTCGATAATATTCACCTCAGATATGAACGAAAGTGGGGAAGTTATTGCCATGGTACACGATGCCGAGAAAAGTTTTCAACCGATACATTGACCAGCTGTGAATGCCATCTTATACTTTACTTAATTTAATTGAATATACCGAAAATTAGCCTCTAATAAGTGATAGTTTATTAGTTATTGATTTCAATTTTCATGAACTTTACTGGAAAAATGTTTTGATTAAAGACTGTCAAGCCAAATTTATACAAATTGATTAATGGCGTGCTTCTTTGCTGATTGATGAACGTCCGCAATTAACCAGTGAAGTATTCCTCCGAAAATAAGTGGTAGTTTTAGTTAAATTTAATTAGCTGACTTTTTTGGCTTAGCCAATGAAGAAAATTTCCATTTATTAGGAAAATGCTCTTGAGCATCAAGTTCCGCAGTTTTCTTTAAATATTACAGTTTACAGAAGCTTTAAAGAAATATTTGCTCAGTTGCGCTCATCACCACAGGTTGTACGATTTTGCTGACAAACGTGGTGTTTATTTGTAACTTCTGTCTAAGTAGCAATATAATAATGCATTTAATAGAATATTGCCAAAGAGTTACTTTGTGTGTTTGCGGACGGATAACTATCTAAACCAAATTAAATTTCATTAACATTTTCACTTGCACAATAGAGTTAATTTGCTGAATCAATTTGATCAGAAGCAGATTGATATCTAATATTGGTGCATCTGTATAGGACTATTTTTTAAATGTTTTTCAGAACCGTTGATCCGGGAGAAGATAATGAGTGGAATACTTCTGATTGACTGGCGACATACAATGATTAAGGAATTGACCAAAATAAGATATTTGTCAAGCTCGGATATGATTAAAAGTTTGCACACAGAAATGGCCACATTATTCTTCGGGGAGTTTTTAGGAGACAATAGTGACGACGAAGCATCCGAAGGAGAACCCGGTGAGTACTAATACAATATTTTTAATTTTATTTTTTGTGAAACATACCGCACTTATTATACTACGAATTATAATACTCGTTTTAAAAGGTTATATGAAAATGTTGTCTGATTGCATAAACGTTGAGCTTTGCTAACTATAAATAAAACGAATGATCATCAATATTTCCTAATCAGTACCTACATTCATACAGGAATTTACTAAGTTGTGACATAAATTCAATGTAAATTCTTGTAATAAGTGCTGAGGAGATCTAGTAGCAGTTTTTCTCCAAATCCGCATGTTACATGTTACATGAACATGAACACCAACGGCAGTACAAGTTATGCTTATGATGGTCCAGGCAAATATCATGAAGAATAACCCATGAAATTGCAACTTTTAAGCAGCAGTTGAAATTAATATTGCCCATATTTCACAAATCGTTAAATGTTCCATAAATGAACAGTTTCCGAAATGTTGAAGACTAGTTATTTCCATTCGTTTAATATTTTCAGATATTGCACCCTCATAATTGCATGTTAGAATCCAGTTCAGCAGTTTTGTCAATTCGCAATTTATGTTAATTAGCTAATATAGGATCGTTATCGTAAAATTGTATTCCCAAAGTTCCTATTGTTAATATAATGACTTGTTTTCCCTCCGGGGACTGTGAATATTTAATGAATATTTCTAAAAATATTATCTCGTGTGTTTGGCAAATATTCATCTGATAATTGCACCAATTACATAAATACTGGTACAGCTCGCCAGGATACTGTTCACAATTATGCAAAAAAGTAAAATTTTGTCTTTATTTTTGTTATCGATAAGGTTTAGAACATGCGTACATTCAATTAATTGAATAAAACTGGGGAAATAAATACATTTTAGGATTTATTTAGACGACGAATTTAGAAATTCCCAGTAGGCTTCGTCTTCTGTTGCCTTTGCCTTTGCCGTGCAGTAGCGCATTAGATATAGAGTTGTTTCGTTCTCTAATTCGCAACCTCTACAGCTGGGATGATAGTACAGACCCATCGTGGAAAATTTTTTCTGCAAGGGGCGTGTCCCATCAGTCCTCCTTTTTTGTTGTTTGCTAAGTTTAAGCGGTTCTTTTCCGCACAAGTATTGCGGCGGCCCATGGGAAATTGAGAATTCGTTAGTGTCCTTCTATGTGGTGCAACGTTTTCTAATTGCTTGCACAATTTTTTCAATTTCAATAATTTGTCATCCATTAATTCACTATTTCGATATTTGGAAACATACTTTACTGTAATTTCGCAAAGCGCTGGAAGTTCCATCGGGAACTCAGCTTAAAATAATTAAATGATCAAAAATTACACATTTTCTTCATTAGATTTAACAGGAACATATCTGTCTCCTAAATATGCAAATAAGTAATATTTGAAGAAAAATTTAAATATTTTTTGGGTAAAAAGTTGTTTAAATAATAAGTAAATTTCAGGTAAAGCTCCGCCATTTTTCATATCGCTTTCCTTGAAATAATATTCTAACTTAAAGACTTAGCTGGATCAGATTAAGATTGTATTTTTCCCAATTTAAATTAAACTTATTCATAGGATACAGCTTATCAAGTTTTACGGAAATCTTGAAAACTAATTTCTAAGTTTAGGTGCACCACCATTTATAACGATAAATTGTAATTAGACAGACATCATATCAAAGCAGAACAATTTTTAATCAAAAAGTTTTATTAACTTGACTTGAATGAATATGAAAATACTTCGAGCCCGAATATTACCGTTTTCATTAATAAAGTATTATCTGGCTAGTGGCTTCATAACTTATGTAAATTTTTTTCGAATTCCCCGCAAAATGCGTTTAATTTTGATCGCAGTCGCAGGAAAATGGAAATGGTTATAGTAGTTGGCAATAAGTCTCGAATCGCACGGAAAGCTGATATAGAATTTAATAACGGGCCACTGCATTGGCCACCAATAGATCATGTAAAAGCTTGGGATTATAATTAAAATTATTCTATAGAACTGGCAAGCTGAGGAAGAAGCAAGGAAATGTGTGATGAATCGTGTTGCGCTCGATGAGAATATCCACTATTTTACATGTCCCTCAAGTCCTGCACCCCAACATGTATTAGAAGAAGGCGATTACTAAAGTCGGTTAGGTTAGGAAATAGCTTTCAATGCCAGCGAGAGTTTGAACAACTCTAATAAGTTGGTTAGAATTCTCAGGCTTTTAAAGTTAAATTTTTTCATAAAGTTCCCAACGCAAAAAAAAACATTAATTTTGTTCCTTAATTGGGCTTCCTGGGATCGAAGATCAGTGCCTCGGTTGTTTAACAACTTAAAACGCAGTCAAGGTGTTAACGCATTAACTATGAAGCAGAGACACGGTCAAAGGTGAAGTTTATAATTGAAGCGCTCTTAAAAGGTGTCCATTTTATGATGATCAACTTAGCTTCGAAATTTCGCTCTACACCTTTAAGTTTTACGGCTTACAAGACTGTTTGAATCTGATATTACAACTTCAAGGTAAAGGAAATTTTTATGGTGAAAAAAAGTTGATAAACGGCAGATAAGTAGTCCGTGTTCACCTTGTTTCTGGACACCTAAGTAATTTCTTCAAAGTTCGAGATCAAGACAAATCACTGAGAAATCTTCCAATGATATTTCCTGCCTGGTTCCGATGCTAGTTTCTATCTATTTCAGCACGGCCTTAATTGCTTGTTCAATTGCGATCAGTGTCACTTTCTTCGACAGATTAAAATTTATTGTTTTAGCAGAATTTGCTTGTAATGAAGTGTGCACCGTAGATTCCGCGAATTTATTATGTAAAACAATCGACCTATTTAACGTTTCTACAAGGAATGTAAGTTGTGTTAATATTCGACATCTCTATAGATTTAAGTTCTGATGGTCACAATTAAATAGCTAACGACAAACCCGCTGTAAAACGTACAATGTTGTTATCAAATCTCTGTCCGGATACTTAGCTGCTGTTGTGATTTTTCATACAACATTTATAGAATCGTAATTTTTTTACCGTCGAAATTGGCTACCTTAATATAGTTTCGCACTAGTTGATTTTTAACTATACTAATAGTTGTCAAATAATCATTGAACTATTATAAAATAGCAAGGTTGAAAATATACCTTTAAAAGCTAATTTCTTCGATAAATATACTGAATTTTTTCACAGTTGGCTCCAAGTAAGCCTTGGTAAAAATTTGGGCAGACGTCCATTGAAATGGCTCTTTAAATGTTGTGTTTCGTTCTGACATTTTGCGTTTTTGTGAACATTTCGTCAAGAACTTATGTATGTCAATTCAATTTCAAAATATGCTTGAAAATTTGTGTTCAAATTCTTTCAGCGCCGCTGCTGTCTGAGATCAAAGAAACGCCATTTCAGTCCACATTACATAAAGATGTTACATATCGACTCAGGCATGTGGAAGAAGCCTGGATTCATTTGCTTAAAAGTGGAGATATAGCAAAATTGAAGAATTTGTGCATGTGCAATTACGACTTTCTGCTAGCTGCGGTAAGTATATATTAACTATTTCAGAGAGAGTGAATTGTATGTATAAGTAAGAATGGGCAATAGGCAACTGATTGATTTGGTTCCATTAAACCAAAAATATTTGATATCAAAAGTTGTGTTTAAAGCGATAGCTGGACTTTAATTATAATCTTCTTGTATTCTTCTATACCAAATATATGCTATGTAATATAATTCTAGAATTGTTTAATTGGTTTACGTGGATGCATTCTTGCAACCCATTGGGAGTTCCAATATATTGAACACTTAATTATTAAGTTAATATTGAGTGTTTATGTTCAGGATTAACAAAAACAAGAGATCCGAATTTAAAAAATTATTTTAATTCCTGGCAAACCTAAACATCCAGCATCAGATTTAAAATAATTTTTTGAAACGAAACCACAGAGCTAACTTTATAAAATAGTGAGCTACATTGAAGTTTAGCTTCGCTAAAGAAGCGAAACTTTGTTGTCTAAATCCTGGCTGTTTTATTCCAATGACACGGTTGCGTAATTTTAGTGGAAATACAAAATCTTGTTTTGTTCCCATCTTCGGAATTTTGCAACAACCGAATTTGCAGGCGTTTCCTGTGTAATTAATTTCTTAAAAATATACCACCATAGGGAATTCTCTTTTACACCATTAGGTAGAGTTTCAAGCAAGTCGCAGTGTTGAATGAATATATTATGCTTGTAAAACAAACATCTTGCTCGAAGTGACTGTAACGATTTAAAATTCTATGATGCACAAGGTGTTTAAAATCAGTACGTCTTTTTACACAAAATTAGTGATTCAGTTAATGTTTCTACAGGATGGCAAATGTAGCAATGCAAAATTTGTGAAAGTTTGGCATGCTCCCAATTGAGAAAAAAATTTTTTTTGATTTTAACATAAAAGGCATAGAGATAGACATCAAATCTCAAAACGGGTTTTCGTTTTTTTTCTATCTTTTTATTTACGGAGTTATGGAAAAAAATCGACCTTTTGGTCTCGCAGTGCTAATATATTTCGTCTTGGACCGATTTTCAAGATCTACAGCTGCCGTCGAAGCTCAAGACAAAAATTCAATCCACAGGATTGCATTAACAGTGACCCAATCGGAATTGCCCCTGAAATTTAGTATTATGGTAGACTTTGAATTAAAGTTAAATTTATGTTCAAACAGTTTAGGATTATCTATGCTTGATATGAGTCGGTTAAGGTTGACTGGTGGAGGAGCCAAATTACAACTGCATGTTCTCAAAAGAGAGTAAGCCCTTTCTTCACTTGAAAATGCCCCCCTGTAGAAACTTTAACTGAAGCACCAATTTATTGTAAAAACATACACTGATAGAAAAAGAATGGTGCTACATAACACTTTAAACAGAAATCAAATAGCTCGCAGAAGTCATAATTTATCGAGTTCCAAAGTGAGGCCAAATTTGGCCGTTTAACGTTTATTTTGTTGAGCAGTTTAGTATAAATACTTCATTATATTTAAAAGGCATATCCAGACATTTATTGTTCTTTATTAATACTATATAAAGAACAATGCAAATGTTCACTTAAGCCTAAGCCTTAAAAGGAGCTTCATTAATCCGAATAAATTATCAAAGAAGGAATGTGAAATATTTTCAAAGAACGCAAAAAGTAAGCTTCATTATACAGCGGAAATTCTCGTTTTTCTTTAATAAGGTGAAGATAATAATTCTTGCGCTTAATTCTGCATAAATACCTAATTGGTTTTCAGGGTAGTTGAATGTATTTAGGTGTAGTGGAGGTATTTCAATTTTTTCAGGCAATTTCGCATAATATTTTGAGCTTACAAATTTAATTTATGTATTTGGAATATTAGTTGATTTTGTTCCCAATTTTGCAATGGCATTGTGTTTTCATTTATCGGGTCTACTACGCAAATCAGTCATTAATCACAAACTTAATACATTTAATTCAAAACCGAAGGTCTTACGATTGGTAGTTTCAGTGGTAAAACTGCATTCGTGGCTAAAATGTAGTGATCTATTGATAATTCTACTGAACGTTTGTCTTAGATCTTACATCGGCAACAAACGTTCTCAAAGTCGATGTAGCATTTGAGGTTTATAATCTAATCATGTAGGTTCAAATAATTAATAATAAATTGCATTGTGCGACCATAACGCACATAACTATTAAATAGGGTTTGAGAATGCTTGCCGCATATCAAGGATGTCGAAGTCTTCTAAAACACAATTTTATGCTCGTAAAATAATTTTATAGGTCAAGGAATTTTATTAAATAACAAGAGTGTTATAATTAAGTATTTAACTTTTTAATATCCAGACACAAGTCCTGCAAGCTCCGAGATTTTGTAGAAGGCCACTTACCTAGTAGGATATAACCTTCTACCTTGTATGATTTTGCAATTTTGTATAAAATAACAAGTTAGTTCGTAAGAAATACACATATTTAATCAAAAGTTTTGTTCTTTATGGCGGAATGGAATAATGAAAAATTACATGTTATTTAATTAGCTTATACTAAATTTAAATTGGCTCTTGGAAATTAGTGCTAGGGCCAAGAGCCGGAGTGAAAATAAAAAATATGGATGCTGTATAGATGAAAAACTGATATATTTTGTTTTCAACGATATATATTTTTACTTCGTAGCTTCAAACTTTCTCCGTGAGCTATTTGAGGTGTCTGCTGGAGCACGTTCGCTGTTACTTACTGGATAGAGAAATTGAACTCGTTTATTTTTCGATTAAAATGTCGACCGATGTTTTGACACGGGATTCGTTTCAGCTCGGCACGCAGGTAAGATCATCAGGCTTTAGTACGTTTTTTTTAAATCCGGCTAATATCAATATCATATAAGCTTTTATAATTAATTGCTATGGACATTATTACTACACATCTTACTGATTAAACGTCGGTTTTGATTGTTATAAATAAATCATTTTTAACTTTAAATTTTGCTATCAAGAACATGAGAGCCAAATCTAAGAAAAATCCGCTCTGTCGCAAGTAATTTAATGACTGAATGATAAAAAGTCTCGATACATATTCTCCGGCTATCGAAAAAAAAAAGCTCTGATCGTTTAGAGCTTTTATGTATCATCGCGATCTGATTTTTATTGTTCATCAATATAATTTGATGCTCATGTTGCCGATCTCTCGGAAATTGATCACACTCACTTCAGATTCGAAAAAGACTTCCTAACGAGGAGAATTTCTCCTTAGTAAAACAAAACTAACCATTCTTTTTAAATCAGCATGGCTGTTTAGCACTAAAAGTGCTCAAAACCAAAGTCAAACGCAATTGAAATTGAGACATATATTTTTTAAATACAATAAATTCACTTTCTTGCAGGAAAAAGTAAAAGTATGTCGTTCCTGACAGAAAGATAAAATTGAAAAATTACGTTAGATTTTTTGTGTATCATCGCGTTCTAACTTTTATTACTCATCAATATCCGTTTATTGCAACTTGGAAACAAACAAAATTAACAATTTTTTATTCCCGTTAACCGCTGAGCTGAATAGCTTAGAACAGTTGTTAATGAACTCGGTACAAACTGGATAGCAAATATTGTTTTCTTCGGTTTTCTGTTTAAGTGTCACCTCGCTTATTCGCTTACTTTAGGAAGATCTGACAAGATTCTTTGAACAAATTCAAATTTATTAATATACCCAAGTTGAGATGCCAATGAAGAGCGTTTTCAACATATAATTTAGTGTTCAGTTTATTTTATTTTTATTTATTTTGTAGTTTATTTGATTAGTACTAAATAATAAATTATTTAGATAAATCGATAAAACGCACGCTTAAGTTATTAATGTTTTAATTGGAAACGAGGCTTCGAGCAAACAAATGTCAAAAGATTTTCTTTTTTTTTCTTATAAATAAATTGGAAAGTACCCTCTATTTTTTACATTTAGAAAGACTGGGGTCCTATTTTTTTCTTTACAAATATGCGTTCAGGCATATGGACACCATTGCTAAAACTAAATTTATAATTTACACATAAGGAAACGTGCTAGAGTTATTTCTCAATATATCCAAAATTTAATTTCATCATCATCACTCTCCTCGGATGTACGAATAAATTACAATGTTTCCAATAAATCTTTGGAGGTTTATTTATCACAGTAATATAAATAATGATCGACGGAATCTACTGTAAAACGTTTGTAAACTTAATTATGACTGACCCTGTTTCAGAAATTTACAGGTTTTGGAGTCATGATAATAAATAATAAATATTCAATGAAACTTGTGGGACATAAATAATTGTAGTGGTTCAAATTACGGTAGTGCTTTACATCATTTTTTTCACTAACTGACTTTCCTATGGATTTATTGGCTTTCTTAATGAGAGGCTATAAAATAAATTGTAATTTTCAAAAATTTGCTGTAACGGAAATAAAGTTAGCATATTTATATCAATTTTGCATCATTCTTGATTTTGCTTTGATTAATTTTATAGTGCATGTTCTAAATAAATAGCGTTTATTTTAAAAAGACTTCTTACGTCCAGTAACCATAATTTCATAATTCTTAATCTTTGATACAAATTTAGATTGGATCAGATGTTTATTAAAATCATTATATTTTCCTCCAAATTTATGAGTTTTTAATAATTATTTTGTATTATCTAAATTCTCTTTTATGAACTTTTTGTGAAAACCAATACATTCAGACAAAATTGGAACAGGAAAAAGTGTATCTAAAGTGAACTGTGTCGTTCTAGTCTAAATAAAATTCCTCATTCGTATCCTTTTGAAACTAAATTTAGTTTGTATGTAAATCATGGTGTGTATGCAATCGAAAATGATTCCTATGTGCACTCTCCTGATATTACTAAACCAAGCGTTTCTCCAATATTTATGCAAGTTTCGTCAAAGAGTTTTAAGTTTTTAAGCTCGAGGCCTCCGACTCTACCATTTAGTTGATTATAGAAAGAGAAGATGTAACGTTAAGACGTAATGCTTTAACGAATTCTTCGGTAGTTTTATTTGATTTCGAATAGAACTGAAAATTACATTTGAACTCTGGCTTGATAAATTTGCTTTGACTTGCAGTATCTTTTTGCTATACACTAATCGATTTGCGTCTTTGAAGCTAATCTCTTGGTTGAGACCCGTAACGGAACGTGGAGGAGGTTTGATGAGCGATTTGGTCACCTCAGCAATGGCGTGGTGTGATGGATTTACACTACCTCTTGTAGTTCCTTTAAATGATTGGTTACAACCACCATTGCCTAGCCAAGCGAAATCGATGATAACACCAGATGTTCGATTGATCGAATGTACCCCTAATGGACAACATGTTGTTGTTGTTGCCGATACGGATCCTCAACTATGGCACATAATGACAAATCAACTAGTACATACTTTTAAAGGTAAGAACTGAATACATTAAATTTATAATTTCATTGGCAAAAAATATTTTTAGTTCTCCCGATTATTTGAAATATTATTTCCTGCCTAATGCACAAATGTCAATATATGGAAACATTTCCAATAGATACCTCGTGGTTTAAACGTTTATTGGTTGATATATATCTTATATGTTTTAATCGGAAAAAATGAGTTTACTGGCTGGCTTAAAATGAAATCGAAAATATTTTAATAGCGTCGTTTAAACGACTGGGTTATGATTACATCATTTATTCTGGAAATTATCTTGCTTAAAACATTTACTAATCCCTGGTGCAGTTAGTGGAGTATCGATTATTCAAAACTTTGATATCCAAAATATTTAAATATCTTTTGGGCTTAAAGATAATTAAACTGCGGCATTAAGGGCAGTATAATGAGGATATCATTAAAATCGTACATTATCAATGCAAAAGGAACTACAGAAATATACATTTTGGTTTAGATGTTCGAGAAGAGGGAAGCGACAGGCTGGGAAAGTTGCTGGGACGGTTCGAATCCTTTAATTAAACCCATGAATTTTTGATCAGGGACATTTTGAAAGTTCGGGCGCCTTTGCAAATTTAATTAATTGCCGCCAAGGAAATGTTATTAAAAAAACGTACAATCTCCCAACTCAAAGCAGGAAACAATGTCTAGGGCTTTTCGTAGACGAAAAAATATTTGATTGTTGATAGTGAATAAATTATACTTATTAAATTAGTCACCTTGATTAAAGTTAGCTTTTTCTGGAAAACTTTCCATCCAATTGACTTTCAGTGGGAGTCCTTTTTTTTCATTTTGTCAATTTCTATTTCAATTTATATAATAATGTTTTTTTGGTCACCTACGATACTGGGTGAACAAATTATCCTTACTCAAGCTAGTCGATACTTGGCAAAGTAAATCAGGCAGAAGTCTCTTAATAAGTTTCTTCACTCAAATTCGTCTACTGTTAATCATATAAAAATCCATTGAAGTAATTATCTTAGTAAAGTTAATAAAAGCATTCGATTTTCAAGAGCTTTTCTAATGGTCTTAGTGCCGCATTCTGTAAGTTTTCCGTTAAAAATTAAAGGCTTTTAAAAATAACACTTTTGCCGGTGTGTTATAACGTAATTTCCTATTGGTCATGAGTGGATTTTATCATTCTTCCGAAGCTATGTTTTAGCGGAGCCCGTAAAAGATTTTCCTTAACACTTTACTTTACGTTAAAATCCACTTGTCCAACAGGATGATAATCAGTGATATTTCGTTGCCATTTTTTACTGTATTTCTGCATATCCTTACTACTATTAATAACAAAATATATTTGCATCAGTCCTAACGTATTTGTTTACATATTAAATGAAATAGGTAGACCAAATAAATAAAATGTTGGCGTTAAAAGACATTTATTACTAGTTGCTTGAAGAAACGTTAAATTTTAGTGAATGGAAATCAAGATCAAAGATAATAAAATTTTTACAAACTTCTTTTTGGGTATTTCGCCTCAAAAATTTTTGTCTTTAAAAAAGACAGAATTTCCTCACGTCTTTTATTACAGATTGATAA
>NW_026017110.1:55563048-55573198 GCF_020466585.1 Dendroctonus ponderosae | reverse complement strand
CCTCAAAAATTTTTGTCTTTAAAAAAGACAGAATTTCCTCACGTCTTTTATTACAGATTGATAAATAGTGCTCCTATTTCGCAATAAGAACGAATTATTTATCAAAAAGTAATCAAGAACTATCACCTAGAGGGTATCCTGCGACACACTTAGGCTCAAGCTGTAAGAGAAAATTCCAATTAGTAGAGAAATTAATTTGAAAAATTACCTTGACGTTTCGATAGCTATTTTCTGCTATCGTTATCAAAAGAACCTAAATGAACCTAAAAAAGAGTTTGTTAGTAAATTGTGTAACAATAGTAGGATAATATAATATATCAAAATTCGCTCTGATAATTCGTTGCAAATTCCCGGGAATATTAAATGGGTGCATATTTCAAAGGCTTTGACAATGCAGACGAAGTTGCGCCTTGTAGGAAAAGTGCATAGCAAATCAAACAACAATGGCCATCATTTTCTTCTGTCAGAACGACTACACCAATACCACAAAATGCGATTTAAAAAATTCCACTCAAACAACTACTTTACAACACTTATCTTTAAAATTAATTCGTCAACAACTAGTCGGCCTAAAGTTAACGACTCCTTTTAGGATACCATTAAAAATAAGCGGTTGGCCGATATTCGTGATGGAATTAGATTATGTTTTTAATGGATAAAAGAGTTACAAAATACCAATTGAAAATTAACGACCGTAAACTTTTAACGCTCTTTAATCTTAACGGAATGGTAACAGAATAGTCCCCTGAATCTCCGTAAGTAGGAGCCGTATATTGAAAATATATTACAATTTAATATGATTCCTTGCAATCTATTAGAATCTGCAAAATTTTCATTTTATTCTGAGACACCCTGTGCCTCAACAGCAAGATTACTTTCTAGTGAAATGTTGATTGAATGTTTCTACACAATTTTTCAGGTGTGATTAATAATTCTTTACAAAGATGTAAACCGTCTACAGAACTGATTGAACCATTGAAATTTAATAGCAATATATTATCATCTAGATATAATACATCAGCATGTTAAGAAACGAATGTAATAAATCATTTTTTTATTCTGGGAGATATGTCTAATAAAACACGCCGAGAAGCAAGAATGAATACAATATATCAACTTCCACAAACTTTCGGATTTATATAGTCACACTTGTACATTTCGGACACATTGTGAGCGATAAGTCTTTTAGAACTTCGTCGACTCAATTCCACTTTACACGTAGGTCACTCTTCACTACAATGATAAATTACATTCGAAATAACCACAGCAACACGATATTAGAAGGCTAATAACAAGGTACAATCCGCTTTTACAAACAAAAACAATATAAAGAAACCACAACTGACTGACAAGTCCTGTGGGGAAACAACTTTTATCAAGCAAACGTTAATCAGGTTTTATTATTGAAAAGTAGGTTTAGGTATGTGTTTGAATACTTTCGCCGCTGAGAAACTGTGAAAATAAGTTGATCGATAACGAAATACACATCAGATAATTAAAGGGCTGATGTGTTGAAGAGTAGAATAAATTGCTCTGTCCCAAGAGAGATCACTTCAATCGTTACCTTATCGCATTTGATAATGTCTTCCGCAGTTGCAGACGAAACGTCGGGTTCTTACGGACCACGGCCTACAATCCCGGCTAACAATGTTTTACTGAGTCCGGCCGTAAAAGCCTACATTCCATGATAATGACCATAATTTATATAGTCTGTTGAATATTTTTTACAATCTTACAACTATTATCAGTGCAAACATTGCAACGCTATCACAATGAACAAATTGTTTTTCTGACCAACCATCAATATTTTTAAACCCTTTTTCAGTTCATTGAAATTTGCGTGTTTATTTTTATAAATTACGTCTTACAGCTGCTTAGAACACACCAAACCCTTTTTTTTCGGTGGCAATTTCGTGCAAATGAATCGCCACTCATGCGAAGAAGTGCTGTTACGTTGGACGTATTACAAATTGCGTCGTGTTTATTACGCCTTAAGCCACCGAAATATTTTTAAAATCATTTTCAAAAGTCAACACATATTGTTCAATTTAAGGTGACTTTGAAAGCACTTGTATGCGAGAAACGTTAAATCCTAATTTCACTTATCAGTTTCTATCATTTGCTCTGAATTTGTTTGATGTGACCACAAATAGCTAAATTTATTTTCATCGGCTTATACTATTTCATAAAATAATTCAGCATACCATTGGCATTGACTGAATCATATACCAGAATCCACACGCCTCTCATAATCTTTCGATAGTAAATTTTGCAAAAACGATCATTTATACGTATAAAATTTGCCTTTTCCCTCCTTTCGAACTATCGAAATAAATGTATCCTGACTATG
The DNA here is from genome assembly GCF_020466585.1 of Dendroctonus ponderosae. Taxonomy (NCBI): domain Eukaryota; kingdom Metazoa; phylum Arthropoda; class Insecta; order Coleoptera; family Curculionidae; genus Dendroctonus; species Dendroctonus ponderosae. Next base: position 55,570,848 of record NW_026017110.1, on the reverse strand, counting down.
CGATGCTTTTTTCATAAATGAACAAGCAATATTGGATTAATTTTATCATGAATATTTGCAATTTACTTTTGCATAGTTTAGTTAGTAGCAAACAAACCCTGCGGATCTGTATTTTCGGCAATTGCCTTTACTCATGTTAGTCTTGTTGTCAATAAAACTCCAATGATCAAATGTAGATGTAATTATCTCATATGAAGGGGCTTTAATATATATTTAAATTGAAATTATTATAATAAGATACTGAATTGTTCTGTGTGGAGGTATAGGCATAAAAAAATTTGAAATTTTTTTCTCAAAGAGAGCCAACAGATTTTTTAGTCACCACAATAAATTAAATTTCTATACATGTTACTAAACACGAATTTGTAATGTTGCCCTATTGACATGAAACTATTCCGTGTATTGTATTGTAAAACGCACCATGCATTCATTCCAACCCTACACATGTCTTTGATTGTATCTAATCGATTGGAAACCACTGGCTTGAACAAATATTCTATTTAGTGGTTATTGTTCAGATATTAATTAATGACTAAGTTTCATTCTGAATGTTAAGGAATAGAGTAAGATGATTCAATGCGATATCAAAATTATTATTGGTGACTCAACAAAAATATGTACACACAGTAAAACAAAGTTTTTGCACTGACAGAAATACACATGCTGTAAATGGCCTTTATTATAGTAACACTAACATAATGTGAGAATCACACCATAATTCATTCCTCCATGTTTCGATAAAACATTTTGTTCCATTTCCGTTTATGGGATTGTCAACTTTAGAATTGACTAAAAATGTTTGATTAATTACCACAATAGTGTTCAACGAAACCCCCGCAAATCCATCAACGTGTATCCTCAAATAAAGTTTTACAAACAGTTGGTTTCACACATCAAGCACAATTGAGCTAAACATGATTCTTCAAATACGTTAACATTCCCCATCCTCAAGTTGTGAGCGCTAGGTAGTTATTATCATAAATATAACAATACCGCTAAAATAATTTACGAACGTGCACTTCTACCAGATTAGCTAAGATTTCAGGCAGCGCTATTTGAGAATAAAGGATGCCGCAAGCACCGTGAAGTTGAGCTCACATTGCAATGCATTATGTGAGTCGTAGTGAAACACAGGAACACAAAGAAGGAAAAGCCAAATATACGTAACATTCATAAATCTGTAACGCATCTGTGTATTCGCGTAGGTTCCAAACGGTTAAATAGGTTTCTCATCTTCAAAGGCTATGGAATTTATGAAATGCCGCAGGATCCACAAAATATCTTATCCTACCTACCCGAGAGACAATGCATTATAAATGCTTACTGACACTTCCTGATATATAGCGAGAAATATCCCTATTCGAAATTAATGAAATAAGCTCGCATTTGGAACGAAATTCTCCCAATTGCTTAGCATGCCCAATGAGCTAAGGTATTTTAATTAAATATATTTAAGCATAATTGTAATTTCTACCATTATTACAATAATTTAATTTGAAGATGATTATTACACGATAAATTATTTACACGTCTTGTCGTTATGGATAATCTAATTCCAATTAGAATTCGATTTTTACGAGAAAATGTAGGAAACTCAGCGCAAAAGTAATAAATCCAGTTTTTCACGATTTAAAAGTAACTTTATTATTTGCTATGGTTGCATATTTTATATTTATTTATTTACTAAAATGAAATCAATCCAAATAATGGTTAAGTAAATTGAAGTAAATCCATTTATATTGAACAAAATGCTATACATCCAGGCTATGATCAGGTAAACTGATGTAAATCTACTCAAAAGTTGAAAAAAAATTTGAAGGTAAAAATGCACCTTCCTTTCCTTTTTGAAAAAAATTTTAGTAATACATATCTAAAACTGAAAAATCGATTACTTTTAATTTGAATCCGATGAATTTATTTTTCGTCGATAACTCAAATATAGATACAGTGGATTTAATATGTCGCTCCTCAATTAAAACGCTACGGTAAAATAGAAGATATTAAAATGTAATAACTAAAATTCGTTGGAAATGTATCATCAAATATGCATTAAAGGTTCAGAGCAAGGTTCTGTTAATTTTCATACAGGATGCTTCCATCGGTAAAAAAATCATAATCAACGAAAGCAAAATAAATAAGTAGATAAAAATATTAAATTAAAAGCATTTATTGATATATTCCTTGTTGGAATCTGTTTCACCATATAACAACATACGTCTAACTTAATAAGTATTCAATAAGGTATTAATGTTTTCGTTCCCTGAACAGACCAATTTAATAAATTATGTTCAAGGTTAAATTCAAAATCAAATTGACAATTATAGGTTTCTTTGTTTTACACATTTTTGTTCATGAGTTGTCAAATTTTTTATCATTATTGCTAATAAATGAAAACTTATTTATTAGCTTAAAAATTAACTTAAACTTTCTTAGTAAAATGTCCTTGGATGCAAGCAGTTCTTTCACATATGTATTCAAATTTTTGTAATCAAATGCTGGATTTTTTTGTTATAGATTTTATAGTATTGCCATTATTATTAATGTCACTTTATTAATTTTAACTCAATAAAGTTTTAAGGTAAAAATTAAGCATAGTATAAATTTGATGGAATTAGAATCCGTAAATGAAACAAATGAATTTTAAAATAAATACTAAATGAGTGACATTAGATGAACGGTCAAAAGCAAAAGATGTCTTCAACTGAAGGGAAAAAATGGGTCACATTTTGGCATCTGCTACTTTCTTAACTTGTTTCTCTTTCACACTGTGGTTAATAATTTCCCATATTCTATCAGGATTAAATAATTGTTCTATCTTCTATTTGAAGGTTGTTGAGTTATCAGGTTGAATAGCACTAACCGTCGTAAAATAAAAATGTATGAATGTACCAGAATTTGTTATACTCGATATAAACTCAATTCAATCAAATGCTGTCTTTTCATTACTTGCTAGTCATTTGTAGCGAAATTTTTTACCACTCAGTATTAAGTATTGTAATTAAATACTCAATTTAATTTGCAAAATTAAAAAACGAAGTTTTTTATTAAAACGAGTTAATAGAATAGAGCAAATATTAGCACAAATCGTGAGCCATTTCATGTAGAAGAATTTTAAGCAATTCTTTTAAAGTCTTGTTTCCATGTGTATCCAGCGTTGTAGTAAATTAGTAAATTCCTTTAGCGACTCTGCATTTTGGGGCTTAACTAAGACTAATTGGATATTCAATTTCAGGTCACACCGACAAAGTGAACTGCATGGCCGTAACTAAACAAAGTCAGTTTTTACTAACCGGATCGGATGATATCAGTATAATCGTGTGGGATCTGAAGGGATTAAATATGAAGCTAAAAATATTAGAGCATATAGCGCCAGTTTTATGTATAACGAGTGCTCTTAATAATGCCGTCATTATAACCGGAGGAGAAGACAGCAGTATTATTATAAGCTCCCTAGCGACAGGGAATGTCGTTACTAAAATTGATCATCACCGTGGACCTGTTACTGCTATTAAGGTGAATACCACTTGTCTTATTTATTTGAAACTTTGATTTGTTCCTAACACCGAAGATGCTTTTGCATTATTTAGAGTTACATCACTGCACTTTTTACTTCAGGTTACTTCCCATGGTGATATTATGGTATCCGGAAGCAAGGATGGCAAAGTATGTCTCTGGTCTCTTCTCAACTATCAATTATTGAATACTATAGCTATTGGTGCCCCTGTTCAACTTCTAGATGTCTCACTAGACTCTATTTGGCTGGTTTCATGTTGCAGAGACAGCAAAGTATATATTAAGACTGTGGCTACTGGAACTGATGTTCATACCATTACTTTAGAAGATCATAAAGCGAAAGTAGGTATTTGAACAATTGCACATCGTTTCGATTTGGAACATTTTTTTTAGATTGGTCGTGATAATATTTTGCTTGAATTAACACAGTTCTCGTCTAAAACATATCAGCTTATGCAATTTGTCAAACTATCAAATTGGGAACATCGTCAGCACCAAGAATAGGAACGTCATTTTCATATATTTGAGTGCTTTTAATTTCTGATTCATCCAGCTCCAGTTTTATTAGCATTGTAATGCTCTTTTGACTTTATGCGTATACAGTGGCTCATCTATTTATCGACCTTTGTAGTTTGTTGCATCATTTAATTTTAAAAATTTCTGTTCACTGTCTCTGTTGACTGATTACCGCTTATCACTTTCAAACTAATGTCTGAACTGGTTAAAAAAATGTGTACCTGTAAAATTCGTCAACATTATAAATAATATTATGTCAAAAATATCAAATATCAATATCAAGTTGTATATCAATATCAACATTTCTCAGTTCTGAACCAATAAACATAAAGTTTTCAAATAATATAATTTTATTGCGAAAACACGCTTTACAGGAATTCAGCTAATTTAAGGAAAAAACGTGTTCCCTGTTTCTTTAAGAATTGGAATTTTCCGAGAGCAATTCGTATTCCAGAGAGCAGTAACATAAATTTGCAAAGTGCTTTTTCAACGCGAAATTCCTGCCGCCAATGGCAATAAGTTCCCGAAAAATATGTTTGGTTTCTTAATTAGAGACTTGCCTTGAATAACGTTCATGTCCCTAATTAAGGTAGTTTAATTTCTTGGGATTTAATTTTTGGTGCATTTAGTTTGCCAACAAATTTTCATACGAATATATTAAAGTTAAAGTTAAGTTAAAGAAGTTAAAGCCATATCTACAGTTTAAACTCTCTTAGCATTTTAAGCATATATTTAAGTTCTCTTTATGTCGTATGTATGTTGGTTGCTCTAATAACATAAATCATATAATTATGGTTCATTTTCAGGTTAATAGTTTATGTATAACTCAAGACAGCTGCAGGATAGTATTGGGTTGCTCAGATAAAAAGATTTATGTATACGACATACATTCAGCGAAGTTAATAAAGACTATAACAGGACAGAAGGGCGAAGTAACTTCTGTGAAAGTCACGGATAAAGACGACTTTCTACTAACAGCAGGTAAGTTGCATGATAAAATTGAGAATGTATTTTTTATTGTTCTGGATGTCAAGTACAAAATTATTTTGTAGTCCAAAAATTATGAAACCCGCAAATTTATTTTTTGTTTAAATTTAACACGCGTTTATCCTTCGGTTCGTTTCAAACGTTTCAACTAATTAAGATGTTCGTGTGCTTACGTTGACTGAATCGTTGACTCCTATAAAACATACTTGATATACAGAAGCGATAGTATGCGGGATAAATTTGCTGTTAAGAGAGCAGGTTACAAATCAATATTGTGAGATTTTCAGTAAAAATTATGTATTCATTTCATTAAGACTTTTCTTGAATGCCTGAAGTATAAATTTCGGAATGTTCTTCTTATCTGTTGACTACTTCCAACAAAAAATATGAGCTTTTGTTAAATATTTAAATTTGCAAACATAGCATTTCTTCCCTTCTGTGTATAATGATCCTACTTTTATCTCCAAATCTCTGTATATTGTAGTTGAATCTGCGTTTTTATGTTACTTGTTATATTCAATCTAGAGATGTGGACACACCTTTTAAAAGTTCTTAAGCACAAAAAAGCAAGTTTTGAAGATGCTTGAAAAGAAAACTAAATTTAATTTGTCATAAATGTGAGAAAGCAAATAACTTCACAGAATACTTTTGCGCTTAAATATCAGTATATTTTACGAATTCACACCAATACCCGACTAAAACAATTGTGTTAAAAAGGTTTGCGTCAGGCGTGGGTTATTGTTATTTTTTGTAATAATAGTTAATTAGACAGTATTAAATGCATTTAAATCACTAACAAATTTCTATATTAACAGCCAATCGACACGATTGTAACTGAAGACTTGATATTTTGATATATTAGTTCAAACATTCAAAGAGTAAATTGGAAACTAATAAATTTCGTTTCATTCTGAACCATAATTATGATTTAAATTAATTCGATAGTAGTTTTAATTTATGTTATTATTACTAATTTAAAGATAGGCAAGGGAAAATTAATTCGTGTAATCCAAATTGAATATATCTGTTATGAAAATGTAATCTAAATAATCATACACATCCAACAAACACTAATTAATGGAAGGTGTATTTTATTTTATGTATGACAATTTTTGCATTGATTGACATGTTTTTTTCTTTTTACTATGTACTTGACTTAGTACTTAAAATATTTTTAAGTAATTATCTATATATATATACATTAATTCAATTTTGAAGCCTAGGGAGTATTAAATATATTTTTTTAAACCTCGAAGTTCGATTCTGTGATCAAAAATCAACAAACAAATCAACAAACAATCAATCAACAAAACAAAAGTAGAAATTCACACACATTTTTTTACCTGTTTAGTACATTTGTTGGGGAGTAACGAGTTAATCATTTCAATTATTTTCCCGAATCATATCATAGTAGAGGCATATTATATTTTTTAGCTGTTGCCGTACTTTTCGACAGCCATTTATGCTTCAAAAAACCTGACTCTGTACATACGTTTTTCGTATGTACAGAGTTAGTAGTTACCCCAAAGAACTGTGTTAATATGTCTGTGAAAGATAATTACTGAACATAATTTAATAATGAAATTGACTTTCATGAACCAGGAAATTTTTCATAAGAATGCTAAACTTATTTATAAAGTTTTCGTATTTTCGCCCCCAAAATTTAAAACATTTTCAGCGTATTTTAAGCAATTTCCTTCTAGGAAGATATTTCTAACAAAATTAATTCACATCGCACCAAGTTAAATTATAAGAATTAAGTACTTACTTCATCGTATTTAATTTAATATAGGTTTGTTAAGTAAGTAAATCACTGCTTGTTCATGGATGGCTTATAGCTTGTAATTTGTGTATTAAGGAATTAATATTAAACCGTTCCATTAGCAGCCATTGCATTCTGATATTTGTATTGTTCTGAACAATTAATTTTAATTTTCAGTCATATAGAGGCACGTTTCGGACGTTTTAATTAGTTATATTTTGAATGGAATAATGGAACGGTAAGTATTTAATTTGTCGGCTTAAACCAGCTCCAATTTGATTAATAAAATTTGTCAATGAAATATGGAGGTATTACTATTCGACAGTAAACCGCATATGGTTAATCAGAATGTCGATTGTGCCAGTGAGTTCAAGCTGACGATAAGATTGTCGAGGACAATAAACTTAAATATGTTTAACTCGGTTAAAAACTATCAAAGTTGGGAAGACACTAAAGCTTTGTGTATGCCGTAATTACTGTTGGATTCAAAAATATAGATGCACACTTTTCCACGCTGTATAATTTCTAATAATGGAGGAAGGAAATGGTCAACTTAATTACATTTATGCATTGAGACAGACATTCCTTATTTGATGTCAGTGATTCCGAGGATCTCATAAACTCGTGATAAACTAAACTTACGCATTTTTTAGCACATGTACTATGTAATAGGTTCTTTCGCAACCTATGGCATATATTTTACTGGAAAGCACAGAATGAATTGCTTCAGCCGAATGCTTTAAATTGTATAAAATTGACTAAAGACTGATTCAAAAAACTCGACATAATTTCTCAGGTTTTGGGCAATAAAATCTTAGCTTATTGTATCAAAATTTTGGTATTTGGAAAATACCCAGTTCCCTCACGTTCCAGGGGCGGATCCAGCTTTAAATTCAGGGGGGGGGGTTATGTAGAAAAAATATACAGTCTTCTGTTGTCTATGAAATTAGAAAAATTATTGTCGTTTTGTGCAAGGGTGGCGTAAGATTATTGCAAAATTTCATGTTTTCCGTCCCGTTTTG
>NW_026017110.1:55549571-55562551 GCF_020466585.1 Dendroctonus ponderosae | reverse complement strand
TCTCGGAGGCAAAATGAGCAAGAACGCTCATTTGTACATCATTCTGGACAGAAATAAATGGCCTTTTTAGAAAGTGAACCATGGATGGGGAATTGTTGGCAGTTTTCTCAAAAAATGCTTGAATCCAAGAAGTTTTAGAATTGAGTGGTTTTTTTTTGAGTTGCAAAATCCACTTGAACGTGACGCTGCTTTTTTCGAAGTTTCTCAAGAACCATTCGAACCACAGAATTCGTTTTGGCATCGTTGGATAGACAATTAATTGAATAGTCGATTAAGTCGTAACATCAGACACTTAGGTGCAAGATTATGCGAAAATTTCATATTTTCCGTCTCGTTTTTGCTCATATCTCGGAGGCAAAATGAGCAAGAACGCTCATTTGTACATCATTCTGGACAGAACTAAGGAAATGTTGGCAGTTTTCGCAAAAAATGCTTGAATTCAAGAAGTTTTAGATTTGCGTGGTTTTTTTTGAGTTGCAAAATCCACTTGAACATGACGCTGCGTTTTTCGAAGTTTCTCAAGAACCATTCGAGCCAGAGAATTCGTTTTGGCATCGTTGGATACAGAATTGAATGGGGGGGTCACAACCCCCATGACCCCCCCTGGATCCGCCCTTGTCCCGTTTTTTATTGCGAATTGATACCGAATGATCTATTTATGTGAGTAGCGAGTTTCTGATCACAATATCATATAGTGAACATATAGAGTATTTTGAAGCTCAAGTTGTAATATGAATTTATAATTTGTTAGGTATATATATTTTTTATTTTAGCATTGACTTTTTGATAGCCCTTGTATTACTAGTTAAAAGCTATCTAAGAAAGAGTAAGTTAACAAATCATATTAATACATGTTAAATTTTTATATAAGTTATAAAATATCAATCAGGAAAATATTCGCTTTAAATTTTCAATTTTTTGCAAATTGTCGCTCTAACTTAAATCTCACTAATTTTGATAAAAAAATACTAATTCAGATGCATTATAACTGCACAAGCAGAGAAATAAAATTAAAAAGTAACATTGTGCTACTTAACACAAGAAAAAACAGATTAATAATTATTAACCACAAGCGTCTTAGAAAGTCTTAGAAAGCTGTATACTTAAAAAAATATGTATTTCATTAAATTTGCTGATATTTCAAGTCAACGCAGACTTCAAAATAAATAATATTACATGTTTTAAAATTAATTGTGTTTATACAGGATCTTGCCTAATATCAATCCCAAATATATTTCGGATTCTCAGAAATATTTTTTTTATTATTTCATATTAAAATAACTTCTTCTGTATAATATTAATACAGAATTTTTATAACAAAGATAATATTGATTCATAATCTCAATTATAATTTCTAAATTAGAAGTTTTCAAGTCCCCTTAGCTAGTAATACAGATCCATCAGATAAACCTGCTAACAAACAATATCTTTCGATGGATTTTATCGTCGTCTTAATCGAAACTATAACAGTTTGTCCTGCAACTTCAACATAATCACGGTTTTGCAGTAGATTTTATTATTTAACCACTGCTGAAATCTTAGAGCAAGTTTATTAAATGTGTGCAGATCTTGTTTGTTCTTAGTAAAATAATACTATTTTATATAATAGTTCTTTTTGAAAATTGAGATCCACTAACTTTCATCATCAAAAAAACATGAAAAAAAAATGAATTTAAATTAATGTTTTATTAACCTAAATGAAGTTACCAACTTCAATATGGCCCAAAACTCCAAAATCAGCCGTACGCATTAAATAATATTGTATGTTTGGTTTATGGTTCATGGAATTTTAAACCCCCAAAATTGTAGTTGCTGAAGCGATAAAATCCACATTGGGTGCGGGAAGCGTGTACTAAGTATCCCCAAAAAGTTTATGTGTAGGTTGGAATTCACATAATTGGGTTGGCCCTTTATTGAGGGAAATGTAGATTCCGTCAAGTGGTTAATAACACACATGACTTCAACAAGCTTGACGCTCGTAGTTATATAGTCAAACGATTATTTTCTTGACGAGGATATGCCTGAACCTCTTCAAGAAACCCGCAAAAAAAATGTAAGGCGTGATTCTAACACTCAACCAAATATTGATCTGGGAAAGTTGTTGCTTTATAATCATCCAATCAGATAACGAATGCAAAATTTTAACTGTATCACCCGCGTCAGAATCGTATGTTTGCAATCCGTATTTTTTATAATACATTAATTATCGCTTATTAAGAACTTTTGTTTGCTAAGTACTTCAGTGTCAATTCATTTATTTTCTATTACATTGGTAATGACGGTTGGTTTTTGCAACAACAGAAATTCGACTTTCAAATATACTGCGTCTATCCTTGCATTCAAGACGAATGTTTATTTTCAATATTAATATATTTTGCCTTAACAAATGTAAAACCGAAAGTGAATATGTATATTACATGCGCATGGTCGCTTACTGGCTGATATTTTACTTCAATTATATACAAAAGTTGGAAAAATATGAAAGCAGAAGTTTTGAAAAAATTTCAATTTGTTTTCCTGAAGAATAGTATTCTGAAAAGCCAAACAGCTTTTTCATAATTAAGTATCCCGTACTCATAAATCAGTTCACTCAGACTGGAGAAATTAATTTTCTAAGTGGCTCTTCTGCAATTCTAAAGGCAACCAATCAAAATGTTGCTTTAAAATCCGTTGAGAATTTCGTATGGTCCGTCCTGCCCGTAAATTTTCAATTCCATTAGCAGCCCCTCGGAAAACACCTGCAAAATAGGGAAATATTGTTTCTAACGGAACGGTTGAAAACTCTGAAACGATGAAGTGTCGTAACTGAATAAGCATGAGAGCATCAAATACTTTCCCTAATCCTAAAATAGGTGAGCAACGTAAACAGCGCAAGATAACGAATTGGGATTTCGATATTTAAATGACAGAATTACCAGGTCTTCATCATTTACGCTTTAAATATAAATATGTATATCTAGACTGAATATAATAATTATAATCACTAATATAAATAAAAAATCCTGTTTTACAACTTCATGATTTTTGCCTCGGTCTGGATGTGGAATTTTGTACTTGGTACAGGCTTCATAAATCCAAAAATATTTACGAATAGTTTGTGTCTTAGCTTTAGAATTTCAGTCAAAGTCAAAATTAACAGATCATGTTTTCTTCTATCAACTTTGTCCCAAATAATAACAGATTTTCAAATATTCTAGCAATAAATAAAATTGTTCTGACTTTAAAGCGTATTAAATAGGAATTACCTACCAAACTTCAAACTCCCTGTGTGCTAAGTTTCCATTCATTACAAATAGTGCAGCTCTTTAAATGATCTAATTGTTTAGAGGATTTTACACTTAATGTACGAGGTGGGCGGTCAAAGAATGTCCACTTGATTTTGTGAGCTTTTGTTGAAAAAAACTGAAAAGCGCTCGGACGCGTCACGGTTAGTCTTACGGCTGACTAACTTACTGGGTGATAGTTTTCATTTCATTTTTATATTATATGGAAGTACATGTCACCCATCGAGCGACACCTTGATTTAAAGCGCTTCGAATTATCTTGGCAACGGTAGCAATTTTTCCTATTTTTGATTATTCGTCGTTAAGCTTGATCAAGACATACGACAAGTTTTTCATTCGTTTTGAGTTATTCATTACTTTCATGGTTCATACTTAAACGGCGGCACATCTAAAGCATTAAATACGTCGAATTAATGTTAAAATACCAAAATTTTAAAAAGAAAACTGATTTTTATATTAAAGTGTGTAGATAGGAAAACTACACCGTGAAAGCTTTTATTCAAAATGCCAACCCTACTTTGATCCTGAAATCCAGGCAATAGCTTTTATCAGGATCCATTGTTGGTTTGAAATCAATAAAAAGTTCCTCGAATATCTGCAATATTATTATATATCACGTTTTTATACTATTTAGTGATTTACGTATTACGCAAATAAATTCTTTAAAATGCTTAGAAATTGGGAAAATAGCTGTAAAAAAGGATAATTACGGTCTGTAATATTTTTGTCTACTGCACGTATGCGCGTACAATTGATTGAACTAAAACGAAATTAAGGGAAACTTGTTGTAAAGACGTAGTAGAGTTCAGTCGATTTTGATCCAGGAAATAAATTGCCTTCAAGTTACACTGTAATTCAATTGAAAATGAAGTTAATTCAGAACCCAAACAGTTCAAGCAGCGAAGTCATCTTGGACACTAATTATTATATACCTAACCGTTTCGAATACCATTTCAGTCAAGAGAGTGTTTTTTTTTAATACGAGTTAATAAAAACTAGCGATGCTCTCTAGCGATATCCCTTTTGCAATTTTAACAAAAAAAGAGAACACATTTCAGTTTATTAACTATTCATCATAACAGCAGAATTTCTAGCTGACAGACTGGCGAACAGGAATGACAATTTTCGTCTGTGAAGTTGAAAGCTCAGTCAGCGAGAGTTATGTAATAGTAGCAACCAGCTACAATGTAACTCAATTTATATGCAAATTATCATTACTCTTATTCGTAAACGTAATTTTAATATGATGAAAATGTGAATTAATAAACCACTCCAAATTATCACTAAATGTTATGAAAGATGTGTGTGAAAAATGTGAAAACATACGTAGATGTAGTTTGACCCAAACGCTACCAATGACTTTTAACGTTTAATTTTGTTGTTTTTTAAGTTTTATATGCTTTTCGGAAATAAGTGCGTAAATTTTTGTCTTCCAGACGCTGTCCAGAAAATCTGAAATGAGTGGAATAGAATTTCTTGCTTACCTATGTTTCGCAAGCACGAGTGCCTTGCATCTTCAGAGGTATTTTAATCAAATGTTACACTGAACTAATGCTTTCGAACAAAACGCCTCGGAAGCTGCAAGCTACTCGTGACTGCTAAACGTTAAGAATAATTTTTATTTCAAGACGTTCTCTAAACGCAAAAAACTTACCAATTTCAAGCTGAGGCCGCTCAAACTGGAAACGGAAAATTGTGAAAACTGTTGTGTCTTTTGTACTTGGGCAGTGTGATATCACAAATTCTGATGTAATTTTTGAATTTAGAAGGTAAAAAATAATTTTTAGGAAAAAACAATGATTATTCTATGTAGGAACTAATCGATGGTGTTAAATATATAAGCAAAATAAATTGTTGTTAGGCTGCGCAATATGGCTTAGGCATTTTCGGTGCCCGCAAATAACACACACGCACAAGTAGAAAATGTATCGATAAATTGAAATGATGACGCGGTAAAATTCACGGAAACTGCCAACACTCGCAACAATTATTGTCTTTTCATAATTCCGCGCATTTGAACAATTTGGTGAAAGGAATAGGTGAATTTGGATTAACACAACTTGGTTCAAACGCATTTCGATGTTTATATGTATGTTTCCTTTAAATAAAACAATGACTTGCAGATAGATATGGGGTGATGGGGTGGGGTGTTTCCGTGTATGATTTCCAGTAATAGAGTTCTTAGATGGAGTGTGTTTTGGAACAGTCACTTTTGTTTTTAAATTTTCTTCGAACATTGTTCAACCTTTTTGCCCTCCAACATTCTTTGCTTCATTGCATTACGTGCTCAACCTCAAAACCTTACTTATATGGCTATTTCATTAAGTTATTGAAAACCATCTGCATTCGTATCAACTCTCACAAATTCCTTCAAAATCATAAATGATGAAAAGGAAAAACATCAGAAAAATATTCCTTTCTTTTAATGGGACCACCAGATGCGTACAATAAAAACTTTTTGAGGGGAAGAAAGAAAGGAAATGTGATTTTTTATTTTAAAAAATGAAACCTTAAATTTGAATTTCGTGAATAATGCTAGCGCTATAAATAAAGCCGCATAGAGAAAATTGCATGTTTTATATGTCAGTGTGTATGTAATGGATAAAACTTCACTTATATATAATGTTCAAAAATGTTAATAACTTGTCCAGGTGCAAAGCCTGTAGAATAATACACTGCTTAGCATTGCCATGTAGTTATGAATTTCGAATAATTGAAGAACATTCAAAAACTATTGGTACTTGCGTCTTACATTACTTATTTGACGTTGTTCTTCATTTTATTGGAGTTAAGCACTGAAATGGACACCGTTTTTCTAGGTGGCGGCTACATCAAAATCTACACATTCCGCAGTACCGATCATATCAAAAGTTTTTTGAAAGTGAAGAAGAAAACCCACCATCATCTTACGGCACACACTGGGTTTATATCCTGTCTAGATATTTCACGGGATGGACAACTATCAGTTACTGGAGCCACTGATCATTTAGTAAACGTTTGGCAGCTCAATAATCAAGAGTTGGTACTCACGTTAAATGGACACTCAGCCCCAGTTACAGCTGTTAGCTTTGCACCTAGTGGCCTATTTGTCGCTTCAGGTTCTGAAGATGGAACCGTCAAGGTTTGGGGCCTCACTTTAGGAACATTGGTACTGACATTTTCGGTAAGCAAATGATTTAATTAGGTATAAGAAAAATTTCCATGACCTAGATTGCCTGAATGCGCTTACCAATTTTGCTTGTTTACAAATAATTCAATTCGCTACCCAACTCTTTTGTCTGTTCCAAAAAGAACTCACTATAGGAGATCATCAACATCAACATGCATAAAAAGCATCACATCAGCGCATATCAAAAAGTGCTATTTGTAATTTCTAACTGTTGATATATTTTATAACAAAGAATGTTTAACATTCATCACATATATCGAACAGATAACTAGTGCGGTTAATGAGTAAATGCTTCTTGAAGATGTGGTGCAAGAAAATAAAGTCCACAGTTTATGATTTCCTTGTCAAGAAATTGAACAAACTATTCGGCTCAAATTCACACCACAATGAAGTCGAAGCTTCCTTCAAAGGCTGCTGAAGACAGCAACTAGATGCAAGGTCCAGTTATTGGGAGGAAAAGACCCCTTGAAAAATGCGGTGCAGAAATAGCGCAGAGTGCGAAAAATGCGAAACCTTCGGAATTAATTGCGAAGGAATGCATCAAAGTATTCAGCTCAAATTCACTCCAGCAAGAATAAATTACGACCATAAATGTAAAATCAAAATAAAATCTGTGTGAAATAATTTTGCGGCAACCCTCCCGTCATCACTATATGCACACTATAATCTTACTGCTAAATTAATAAATTTCTACTATAATGTAGAAATTCTACTCAAAACTAATTCACTAATTGAAACTCTAGTGCGCGTCAGTGTTCTCTATTCAAAATATTGTTATGAATACAACTCTAAATGTGGAAACTGTAAATGCAAAAATAAGCTATTTATGATGAGTGGGCCGCTTATATATAAATGTAAATTGTTGGAAATTACAGAACGTCTGATATCTCTAAAATCTACTCAACGCCGAAGAACTCTCTTGATTGCCAACAAGGGCCTATTAAATGGCTGCGCCTGAACTGTGGTGCTTGATGTTAAATTCAATCTCTGTTCCAATAAAATAAACTGAAACGATTGCGTAATTAATTCCCGTTGTTGTTTTTCTATTCGCAATTGCATTATATTTAATATAACCAAAGACATTACTCCTTTAATGTACAGTTGAGCAAGAAATCACTACTAGTGGTTTTTTCACAGTGATTAATAAATCGCAATGTACAGTTTTCAGCCAGCAACTAATATGCAAAGACGTTGGTTCCAACACACAGCTTAAGCACAAAAACTAGTTAGTGCAGTGAATATCGAAATACAGATATTAAAATTAAATATACATTCGGATGATACCATTTTTGACCACGTTTTTTTTGTGACTTTTGCTTTTTTTTCAAATCCGCACTCCCATGCAACAGCATTAATGTGGCCAAAGTTTATCCGAAACTCTTGTTTCTGTGCAAAAAATGAGTTGAAATTAGAGCAGTTTATCATAATAGTTTCTTTCAGAAATATTGATTATCCATTAGAAAGGAACATAATACAATGTTTCGCGCTTTTGTAATTTACTTTAGCGCCGCGACTAGCAGATTCAAATTAGATTTTCGCAGGTTAATGTGATCACAAGAATTAATTTCAAACTCAGATACAACCCTTTGTCTGCAGAATGGTGCATCTGTTACTGCTGTAGCGGATTATTGCTATTTCTTTTAAAGGTATTAATTAATTGTAATGAGACGTCGTTACTCTTTCCAGATGATTCTGCTGTTGTTGTGAGTTCACAAATTACGCTTTACGATTTCCTGCAAGTAATTTAAGTATTTCTGTTGACACGATAGATTATCATGGATTCTTTAACCTTTTATTACCTGCGTAAAAACCATAGAACCCAAGAGATCATTAGAAACAAAGCTACGCCGCACTTATTTGAAAAACTACACTGCAGTACATCTTTAATTAAATCTTGTATTGTTGAACAGCTATTTCAATTGATTGATACAAAATTAATGTTGTTTCAGCGCCATACATCATCAATAGCAGCAGTTTTCGTTCTGATGGATTCCAGCAGAATAATATCCAGTGATGATAACGCTACCATATACATGTGGCATGCCGACAATGGTACAGTTTTGCAAACATACTCTGGGTTAAGCAAAAGTGTGAAAACTACAACAAATATGAAATATGCAGTAGCCACTAATGGATACACTACACTGAAGATATGGGCGTTAATGAGAGAGGATGAAAGATATGCTGTAACACATCCAGAAGAAATCACTTGTTTTGTGATAACAGTAGATTCTACTCATATCATCACAGGATCGAAAGATATGTCTTTGAAAGTCTGGTTAGTGGCTGGTGGAAAATTGTCACAGGTAAGTGAAAGTACAACAATCGGTAAATTTTCGCTTGTTTGGAATTATTTTAAGTTAAAAAAAACAGTGTCCATCCACGATCGATGCCAGTTATATGTGGACGAAGAATTATATTTTTTCTGGAAATATATATTATTTTTATTAGGGGTTGGAAGTTGATGTGTACACATTGGATAAAATTCAATTTAACATGCCTTTTATAATAAAGTGTGTAGGTAATACAAGATTATGGATATAAAATAACCCTCGAATTTTAGTTATGGCAACAAAACATGTCAAATATATGTTAAAATTGAATGAAAACGAGAAAATAAACTTGACTGGCAACCCTCACTGTCAAGTGATCAGCTTGATACAAATTAAATATTTAAAGGTTTTGCACAAAACTTATTTATTTCCATACCATCCATACGAAATACTGATAAAAGTCTTGTATACTTAAGGGCAAATTATTGCATACTAAAACCTAAACGACTCGGTGACTGGCCTGGGCTGTAGAAAGCCAGAAACAAACAAATAAAAGTGTGGCAAAGAGAAAAAAACTACATTACTATACACTGTGAAGGACAATAACTGCCATTCTCATACCATTAATTACGCTAATAATAAATTAGCGGTAAAATAGAAACTAGAGACTTGTGAACGATAAAACAATATAACTTCATTGATTTTTGCGTGTTATCTAAAATTGATTAAAGCTAGGCGTCGAGTCATTTAGTTGTTATTATGCAATCATTAGTTAGTACCTACTGGGTAGTTATCAGTATTTCACACGGATAAGGAAATTAAAATTTTCTTTTTCCTTCCAATTTAACTAAGTTTTGTGTGAAAGCCTTTAATATTAAGTCTGTATCAGATTAGGAGGGTTGATCAGTAGAGTTAATTTTCCCGTTTTTATTTATTTTTAGTCATTTTTGTCGTTAGTTTCCTCTCAAATTTTTTAATAATGTTTACCATATTTAAGATGTTCTGTTGCCATAACTAATTTTCAAGGGTTACTTTATATACCCTTGCATTACATACACACTTCATTACAAAAGCCTTGTTTGATTGAACTTTTATTACTCTAAATTGTTTTCTCGTTGCTTTATCGTCGTTTATTTAGAGATAGTGACAAAGTGGATATTTTCAACAATTTATCCAGTCACTTCACTTTCAGTTGTACCATTTCCGTTTCTTCACTTTTTCTTAATTCCTACATATTTCTAAAACCACTTTCGGCAATAAATAATATTGCGCTTTAAAATTATGAGAATTGCAATTTAAGTGCAGCTGAGAAAATTGCTGTAAATATTTTACATGCAGAAATGCTTTATATTGCCCGTGAGGGGAAAATAGATAAGCGTATCTTTTACTATTTGAAATATACTCTATAAATTATTATTTATATAAATACAGATCCTAACAAAATAAAATATATCAAAGGCGTTTGCTCGAATTTATGCTCAAGCAAATATTTTCACAGATAAATCAGATTATTGGTGTCTTTTATGAACATTAGCTCCAGAACTAATGAAATGGAGCGCAATAATAATAATTCACACGTCGGAGGAACTGTTGAGGAACATTATGCATGGGTATAGCTTTTGAATTAAAGTCCTTAATAACAACCCAGTAATTACTCTTTTTTGTGTCACTGTCTTGAAATGGTAAACATGTTTAAATATTGGCATCATTTTGAAACGCATGGCAGTCCATTTTTGTTCCCATACGCCGACAAACTGCCCCATTATAATACATGATCATGATATTTAAATTAAAAAAATAAGAGCATAATAAACACGGTTTAGGGAAGTGTAAGTATCTTTCTCTCACAATGCTACTGTACTGTACTGTTTTGGTATTAAAAGGGAGACCTTTTAATATTAAATCACTAAATTGTTCTTACTTCTAAACCTATACTGAAAATGTCAATTTTCGCTAATCGAATTTGTCTGTCACGAATTAATAAATAAAAGCGACCAGCAAAGAAAACAAAAATGTTAGAAGTTATTGTTGCCTTTCTACATTCTATAGTAGTTAGATTCACTGGTGGTGTGAAACAACTGGAACTAATATTAAACAGCTAAATGTTTGAATAAAACTTACACAACTTGAAATATAAAGTGTTTCTGTTTCGGCACGTAGGTAAATCTTGCTTTTGGGATCCATCTAATAAAACCATAACCGATTTCAGGATTATGCAGGGCCTGTTCTATTATGTTTTGCATAAAGCCAATTTTATTATTGGGTAGGTGTAGCTTGTAACATGCTAATTTCCTACCTACCTATATCAAGGCTGTTCAATAATCGTTACTTTTAATCTATTTATTCACCTTTCTTGTTAAAGTTAAACGTCCAACTCATGTGAAAAATAATAACTTAGAAAAATTATTATGTTCAAAATTAGGGAAACTTGCCAATTGCACGTAACATTCATACTTACATATGTATTGTAAAAACACTATTTCATGGGATACGTAATAAGGCTAGGCGAGTTTAAGATTAGATGTGTTCTAATCGTTTAATCAGTAACTCATTATATTGCAGATTGCTACCAAATTGAGTTTTCTAAGCAGTATAAGCCAAAGTGTTTCTCAATATTACTGACTATACACAAACCTGTATTAAGAGAAGTTGTTCTATATTATTTAGCTTCTCAAATATTATCTGCAGAAAAATGTGGAATACGTAGTCGTAGCTCAAATCCCAATTTTAAAAGTGACGATACAGACCTTTTTAAACTCCCTATATATACGAACCTAGTTTTAAATATCTAAGACAAACCTGATACTATTTGGCATATATATCTTGGCAACTTCTTATTATTGAAATAATTTAAATTACTGTGGAAAGTATTACTCAAGTGTTTAAAAGCTTTCAACAGAAGAAATTTGTAAAGAGAATATCCAAGAATATACGAAACGCGCGGAAAGCTATTTGCGGAAGCCTTGGGGTTTGAAACAACGCCTTCGAAATATTCGGTTAAATTTTACGCAAATAAGTATTTAACGGGTTTCCCCATGCTAAGAGCATGACTTTATGTAAATATTGGCCTACTCAGATCAAATCTGGTGGTTCATAATCACTAGTTTTCAATGGTCACAGCAAAAATTGCTCTATAATAGTTACTATAATATTCTTCAAGTTTTCGAAATGTAATTGTATTAGAGGCGCTTTCATAAACTTGACAATGTGGCTATTGGATGTATTAAATATTTGTGTAACAACATCAATTAACTAACTGCGTTGGTACCAAACTTTCTAAGGTCCGATTTCAACCGATCTATAAGTTTCTAGTAATTATTTTAAAACATTTGTGTTTTACGAGACTGTTTAAAACGTCGACAGATTCTTAAAATCGTCAATTTTGATTCATACCAACTATTAAAAAGTTAGAAAATTTTGAAAAAAAAAATAGGAAAACACTTCCCGAGACCTTCTATTCAAGAGGTCCTAATGATTTTTGGAATTTCCTAGATATAAGCACTTAAACTACATCGCGATTAACGAGACTCTCAGGTTCGAGTTTTGACTGAAAAACTTTTTTTGATGCATATAAAGGCAGAAATCATATTCCCGAATTGACAAATTGACCGAAATAAAGATTATATTTCAGTTGACTACTGGAGATCGAAATTTTACGCTTTATCAAAAAGAAAATTAAAATACAAAACGTAAATGTTTTGCACAATTTTAAATAATGGGGGGTTTAAACCAGAACCGCATGTAGAAAAACCGTGATGCATTTCATCCGCAACCGTTTTCATCTGCATAATTCAGTGTAATTCATTACTATAGTAAATCATTCTTAAATAGAAGAACAGTAATATATGATAACATTACGGAGCTAAAGATGTTGATTTATTTTCAAGGTAAAAGCTATAACGTAAATATCAAATATACAGGGTTGCTCATTAGTGCGTCAAAGTGCGATATCTCAGTAAATATGAAGTTTACAAGAAAATTCGTCCAACAAAAGTTTTTCACGTTTAAAAGGTCCACATTCTAAAATTACTTTTCAATATACAGGGTGCATCATAAACGTGTGGTAGTTACCAACTCTGGTTTTTTAAATGAAACCCCCCCCTTTTTTTTGTTATTTTCAGATTGGCCGTTCAATTTTAATTTATGTTTGTTTCAACCGTTTTACCTGAAAAATTTACGATTTCCGAGTTATTCGTAAAAATGTGAAAGTTTTGACAGCTACTGGGTTCCACAGAAATCGATGCTGTACACTAC
>NW_026017110.1:55529246-55548572 GCF_020466585.1 Dendroctonus ponderosae | reverse complement strand
GAGGCTAATTGCGCGGTTTAGAAGTATTTCCTTATAATTTAAAACATATCTACGCGTAGATCATGATGTTCTGTTAAAATCGCTGAAAACTGTTTTCCAAAATTCGCAGCGGGTAGTGTACAGCATCGATTTCTGTGGAACCCAGTAGCTGTCAAAACTTTCACATTTTTACGAATAACTCGGGAATCGTAAATTTTTCAGGTAAAACGTTTGACACAAACTTAACTTAAATTTTGACGACAAATCTGAAAATGAATGAAAAAGGGGCGGTTCCATTTAAAAAACCAAAGTTGGTAACTACCACAGGTTTATGATACACCCCGTATATTGGAAAGTAATTTTAAAATATGGACCTTTTAAACATGAAAAACTTTCGTAGGACGTATTTTCTTGTAAAGTTCATATTTACTAAGATATCGCACTTTGACGCACTAATGAGCAACCCTGTATACATTTACATAATACAACTTTTGCAAAATCTACAAAATATCTGCTGACCCTGACAGGTTGAGAATACTTAATCGACTCTTTATATCAGCAGCATCTCAATAATGGTAATAACTGGTTAAAGTTTACGTAAATAACAGTAATATTAAGCAAAATAATATTAAAACACACAAAGTCACAGCGCCGTGAAAAGACCAAATAGAAAATAAAATACCAAAAAATTTAGCATGATACTAAAATAACTAAACCATTGTGATAAAACCAACAAAGTCGTAAAGACATAGAAGAATTGTATAATTATATCCTTATCAAAGAATGGATTCAACAACACGGAAACCCAAATTACACCTTCTCGGTATTCCGGTAAAAAATAAATAATAGCACAAATAAATATTTTTTCAGCTATAGCTTTTATACTAGACTAGAATATCCACTAGAACAGATATTTGAGAAAGTCAAGAATTATCCCCTTGTACCTCCAAACTTAACTGCAACGGCTGTTGCTAATAACTAGTTTAAAATCTAGTTATGAGAACTATTTTTGCCCCAGTGGATATAAAATATGGAATTAAAAAAAGCACCTGCGTCTCAACAAGATGTTTTAAGACGGCGCTATTCCGCAAGATATATGGAAAAGACAAAAAATAATAATTCAATTCAAGTTATTTATTATATATTTTATTCACCGTATTTGAATCTGGAAAATAAAATTTGTTTGCCAAAATGTCCAGGTAGACCTCTTTCAAACAAGTCATCGATTATATGTCACTTATTGATCGTTCACAGGTAGATAACTTCTACCTAGGGCTCTTTCGAAATGCCTTTTCTAAAGACATAGCATATAAATCTAGAGCTGAATAATATATAATCTGTTAGATTGATTACTGGAATCCAGCTTTTACGACTATACGCTTCTAATGTTTCTTAAAAAATTTGGTTTAGATTTTCCTGCTTTCAAATCTATTCCCTATTATGGATGGATGAGGGTTAAAAACCGTTTTCTATCGTCAACCTCTTCGCATTTTATGTATAATTCGTTATTTGTCAAGGGTCGTCTTAACTTGGTTGACCGCACTTTCGTTTCCTACTTCATTCTAATTTCATAAAAAGACGTTCTTGTAATATGAACGGACGTTATTCGCATTTATTTTGTTCAAACCGAACGAGAACGTTTGACAATTATTATAATACTTCGATGCAATTGTTTCCGGTCATTCTAAATATGAAGACAATATCCAGTTGATGATCTGTGTTATGACCAATTCACTGAATTATAAAACACTCCTCCAAGAGACTCTAATGCCATTACAGAAAGGAAATTTTTAAACGAACAGAATATTTATTATGTATTTTTGTTGAGTAAAAGTACCGTTAAAGCATTATTTTCAAAAAGCTAATTTCAATTTTATGATTATATAATCAAATAAATTTTCAACTTTATTTATTAGCATATCCTATAACTATGATGTTTAATAACTTAATGCCGCATTAAAGATATAAGTTTGATACTATGCTACTTTAAACTAGTTAATCAAGTTATTAAAAATTATTTTTATATTGTAGTGAAGATATTTACTTAAATTTTGGTTTTCTAAGTAACTTGGTTTGCGGTTCGGTTTGTCTTTACTTTGGAAGCATATTTAGTAAAACACCACAGCGATTTCATTCAATTTATTAAAAGGGAATTCAATGAATTGGTCTCTGGTTCCATTATCATTTACGACACCCAAAACTTCTTTGAGGCTTCCATTTTTTTAACTATTTTGCTACTTATGGAAGTTATTTGAGACTTTCGTTTCACTTCGTTTTTTTTCCTGTTGCCTCTCCTACCCTAGTATTCAAGTCTATTCGCCCACAACATCCACGTCATCAGATAAAAATTTACCATCTCCTGTTCTGCAATGAAGTTAAACCAACGATACGCCACATTTCAATTTCCATTTTAAGCATCTTTCCCCAACAATATTTCATAATTGGATGTATCAAAAGTCTTAATAACTTAGCGATTACCACCTTTATCAATTGCTTCAAAGACGAAGTCAGTTAGTTCAAATATAAATGTTGGAGTTCTAAAAATTTGAGTAAATGTTGAAAATTACAGAATGACCAATTTATGTACGAGTGGATTAACCATCATACAATAACAAATTTCGACAACAGGAAAGATAAAGCATGTGTGTGTGTATTTAAGCATGAGATTAGAGATTAGTAGCAGTAAGTTTGACTCACAAATCACTGAACTGATTGACGCACAAATCAATTATTTGATTAAATAAATAATACATAAATGGGCTGGGAATATAGGACCTGATTAGTCAGACAGAAATGGTTTCAAGAACCTTATAACCGCCTGAATATTTCAATCTCTATATCCCATTAAAAATAGCCAAATTTGTACAAGTAGCATGAAAATAATTTGTATAATTTTATTTATTATTAATATGTTTCAGTGAAGTGTCTTAAGTACATCCCTTGAGATGCTTTAAATTTTCTTAAATAGCTTAAATAAAATCCTTGCTTATAGATGGTAGCAATTTGAAAAAACACCCCTAGCTCTTTGTGCTTAATAAAAATCAATCCTCATTAATTGATCATTAAAAAGGAGACTGAGTGGGAAAATAATGTTCTGTTTAATGGCGCAGGATAAATTAAACGTAGAATACTTGCGAATTTACGCTTCAGTTATCACTCGATGAGAAGCATTATAACTTAAGAGCAATTACAAATTAAAAAAGAAATTATGGAATTTTGCATAATTTTAAATAGCGGATTTTCAACCCACAGAAAGGTGTTATTAAGGCTAATAATTGTCTTCTCCCTTATCTCAACTGCAGTTGTGTTCCGATTCTCAAATTATTAATCATAACTAATATTTATTCTTCTAGCTTTACCTGCTTATCAATAAGAGAGTCAATAGGAAACTCCTATGCTAATAAAAAAACATGTTTTCACAAAAAAAAAATTCAACAACCAATTGATTCGATTTTGATTTTACCTACAGATGTTTTAAGGTATAAAGTAAATTGAAAATGAAAGAGGCATTAATTTTACATTTATTTTTTAACACAGGTGGTAAATCTAATAACAATGGGATTTTAGCGCATTCTCTGGCAACATTTTGGAAACGTGCTTTTTCTCAAATTTCCCCAGAAACGTAAAGATTTTATTTTACCCTTCGTACAATACCCCTACTCTCCCAAATAATAATTTTAGCTAGGGGATTGGCCAGTTTTAAAAATTAATCTCATTTGAGTGCACTAACTTTTTAAACTATGGCTACTTCTTTACTAGCAGTTATATTTTTCTGAACGATCGAATCGGGGTTTTATCTTTCGTGAGCCAGTGCTTTTAAATTGTTTTACCATGTACTGAGTTGCTACACGTGCCTTATTTATAGTTGAAGCAAAATTACTGTAAAATTTTATTTCCTAATATAACATTATGGTCAATTTTTGCTCCGAATTTGTCAGGTAATAATGTTTAACTACTAACTATAGAGAAGTTTGCGACTAGGAAAGTATGTTCATCGGTAGGAATACAATGGCACTTGTTCCAATCCTCTATAGATCACTTAAAGCCACATTGGATTTATCCTTGCGACTACTATTGGTACTTCATATAAATAAATAAACAGTCCTTCGCCGTTTAATGCTAGCGTTAAATATTTTCCTTTGTTTAGTTAGTTTCATATTGTAAGCTGTATTCATAATGTCGCATCTTTTACTCAAGTTCAACAAATTCCAAACCTCCAAATCGACAGCTTCTATCCAATAAATCTTTGCATGTAGATTATAATGCTCATCACAAGCGAGCAGCGAGCAGCACCAGACAAAAGGAAAATGTTGTCATAACTTTTAACTTCCCGGAAAAGTCCCGAATATTAACCGATGGAGCATTTTATGGAAAACTTTAATTCGCTGTTTTCTATAAAATCCGGTGCTTAGTGTCTAATTTTGCTGAGTTATTATTAACTGAATACTTTTATTTCTGAACTTTGCCTAGTGCACCTGTTCATGTTTGTATGTAGTACAAATGAAAAAAGTGAACATACCTAGCAATAAGCTAATAGGTCTGCTTGAATTAGCTTCTTCGAGGGCCTTTTGAGTTTTCGATGAATTATACAACCATCTCATTTTAGGTCGAAAAGTGTTATATTATATTCTCAAGTTAGTATCTGGAGTGCTTTAGTTCATATTACCAATTTTAAACAGTGAAAATTGATTAATGTTCTCCATGGATGTTGTATTCCAGTTCTGCGATTTATCAACTGAACAATAAAGCAGGAAAAAACTACTTTCAGAAGAGAACACATGTTCACTAGCATCCTTTGAGTATAATCTATTGCAACTGCAACTCGAAGAAACCCCTTTATATGGTCTCTAACTCAAGGAACACTTACATAGTGTTCATACATACATACATTATACATATACATAATAAAATGGCTAGTTCTCAAATGGGCCATTATGCTAAAATTATTTATTGAAACACATTTCTCTAACACCAGCAGCCTGGATACTGTTTATAGCATTTTTGCCGGTCTTGCAACAAAGCATCAAATAAGTTCGCAATTTATTTATCAACCAGCTTATGTATTAAAATGTCAAAATTTCGCAAACATCTCGTGATAGGTAATCAAAAATGTTTGCAGTCAGTTCTACAACTACAAACTATTAAATTCTCGATTTGCTTTCATTTGAGTAAAAGGTGATTTTGTGATGTATGTTGTGGTAGATAAGCTCAAATTACTGAAGCATTTGCGGCTAGTCTGTTTCGAAATGCTAATTTATGCTTCTAACTTTGAAAAGGCAACTATTATATTTGCAGCTCTTTAAGACCATTGTCGTATCGATCCTTAACGTTTTTGAATATCATTTCATTAAAACAAATTTAGAAATATGCGATGGCTGGCATATTTCACATAAGCAACAGCGAGATTGAGTCAGATCGATCTCACACCTGCATGTAACAAAAAAGTGCAGTTTTAGAAAATAATTTATTATGTCTGTCCCAGCCGACTGATGAAAAGCAGTTAATCAAAATGGTGATAAGAAAACGTTTTCATATTTACAACGTGCTTCTTGTAAAAAAACCTTTCAATATACGGGTGCGTCACGAGTGTCTGGTGGTACCAAATATGGCATATTTTTTTACAACGAAATTTCCTTTTTGAACCAATAACTTTTCTTCAGACAGCAATAGCATCGCAATTGTGGGCTCACGGTAAAATCCTCTTGTATTAAGACGAGTGTAAAGTGAGAGCTTCATATTCTCAGCCGACGACCAACTTAAATTAAGTTAAACACGTTTTATTACGGGTTTAAATTTCCTAAAGCATGCGTGTCCGTCCTAAACTGAATTGTGGTGCTTTCAATATTGTGGGATTGCGGTTGTGGGAAGCAATGTGTATAATGTGAAACTGGCTTATAAAAGTAAGCTTTATTTCTGCTAGTAAGCAAATTTCGTTGAAATTAATACAGAATTTGACGTCCGTTTATTCTTAAAAAGCAATAGATTCTAAAATAGTGTTCATATAAGAGACAAGAAATAACTCTTGGTAGTCAACCAGAAACTTTCGGGGTTTTCTAAATGAAAAATTTATCTGCTTATCTGCAGGCGAGAAGTAAGAAAACCTACTGCTTTTCAAACTATTCTTTAAACTTTCAGAAAATTTTCTATGGATTTAAATAGGAATTTTAAGGTCTTATTAATTAGCTACAAGGTGTAACTTAGCATTATTTGCCTCTTTTCAACATTAGACAGGTGAAAATAACACATCTTTTAGCAATCTTAAATAATTTTCAATCAGTTAAGAAGGATTCAGTTGCACTGCCCAGTAAGTGAAAATAAATATGAATAAACACATGTTCGTGCATGTTCCTTAGTGAACAAACCGGTGAGCATCAGCTTAGTGTGTGATATAGATGCATTTCACCGTTAAATTGGGTCTTTTCTACTAACCATATATTTCCAAAGATTTGCCTTGTCTGCCTTCTAAGCCGAAAAGATCAGATCAAAGCGTCAATGTAGCTTTGCAATAACTTTCGGTAGAATTAGATTCAGGTTTTTTCGGACGTAGCTTTGCTAACCGAGATAGCCCGAAACACGTTTTAAATAGCACAATGTAACATAATAGCTGGAACGAATGCTTCTAGCAGCAAAAAGTTTTTCAATTGAAAAAGTTGAATATCGAATTGAAAATACCTGAAAATGCGGTGAAATATTTAGTCGGCGAACTCAACGAGGAAACGTAAATGAAAGCGCATCCATATTATACACAATCCGAGGATTTACATTGAAGTACTCGAACTTTAGCATTTATTTGCTGCAAGGTAATCACATACCTACCGAGTATGATTCTTTCAAGTAAAGATATGAATTTAAAAGCACCCATTATATGCATGTAAATGAGTGCCGTGTTTTAGATTTATTTTTCAATTACATTATTAGGGGAAATAGCCCAATTGAGGCTTGTACTGAACATTAAACTATTATTGATATTAATTATATTTTGGAAGTCTTCTCAAAACTAATTTTCTGTGAAAAAAGACATTTTTTCACAGAAGCCCGTTGAGTGTGGCGAACGAAAACAAAGAGCAAGATTAAATAAGACATCATAATTAAATATCAATCGGGCCAAATAGTGCGGAAACATTGTTCATTTAGTTCGATTCTCGACTTCAGATTTCCTCTTCTACCACTTGACAATTTCGGGATCCTTTAATTAAGCATCCCTTTTTCGCATTCTCTCCACAAAACTGAACCCTCACTCACATGCTCATAAAGCTCCAGTGCGGTCTTTATCTATGAGTGCGGTCAGAAGCGCACTTTGGACCTGAAGGTGTGTACACTGATCGATTTGTTCAATATTTCTAGGAATTTGTTCTAAATTATTAGATTTAAAACAGTTTGTTCTTTATTAACACCCTTAATTATAGTCATGTTTTATAGTGCCTATCGGGAAAAGTGAACTATAAGTAGTAAGTTAGTTTGTAAATGTAATTTACCTATAAAGTAATAATTTCTACGTGCATGTAATTAGTACAGCCCACCCGTGAGTTTAGAGTCACGTGCAACTCAATACGAGTAATTTACTATGTTTAAATAATGTTATGATTGATTGCTCTTATTGTCCAGGAAAAGTATTCCATATTTCTTTTATCTAAACTTCGGCCAGTCAAATTTTTCTTCAAAATGTTAAGTGCAGTTTAATTATTTTAGATTTAGACAAATTTTCTGAACAAGTATACTTCGACAGCAGTCTGTCCATTCTTTTTTTAATGCTCCAATAGGCGTCAGTGAACAACCCTTTTATTTTCTACAACCTATACAATATTTTACCCAAATTATTGAAATCCCATATTAAACAAAAAATATAAAATTTTTAATTATTTTCCAGGACATTGTGCAACTGTCGCCATAAAGTTCAGTTTTATGGCAACTCTGTATAACTGTACCTATAAACTGAATAAATTGATATACTCCCATTTGGTTATAGCAAAAATATTTCACCGGTCACAAAATGCAAATTGTTTGTTTAGCACTTTTATTTCCAAATGTTTATGTGTTGTTGCTTACACCGATTATACATTTCAAAATAAAGTAATCCGGACATTATATCTTGGTTTTCCTCTTATTTACGACTCTACTCATCCAGGCATGAGATTATTAATGGACGAATATTAATATTTTTTGCCTGTGTGGTATCAGATTAGATTGGAAAATATATTTTCAATGCAGAACCGTGAAATTAAATGCAACCTCCGCTATGTTTTTCAATTACTGAATATAATGCTCGGACATGTCATTTGCAGATATTGTAATGTCAATGCACTGCCCCAAACAAATAATTAATTTTACAAGTGGATTGATAGAGAGATTACTGAATTTTATTGTAGGTGCTCGCACAATTATGGAGGCAAATATTTCAGTTTCGGCCGCATGATCAAATTACAATAATTAGAAACCTATTGGAAATCAGACAACCAGTACGCATGGAAAACTCCTTTCGTACAATAATTCAAGCATAAAACCTCGGGAAAATTTTCATAGGCAAATCCGCCTACATCCTCAATACGCTGCAATGCGCTCAACATAACGCAAAAATTATGTATTTAGACCATAAAAGACGGGAATAGAACCATTTCAAAACAAGAAGTAAAATACGTAGGAACAATACTAGACTGAACATAAAAATTCACAGCAATCCACGCACAAAACATAGGAATGAAAGTAATTTAAAGTACAAAACTGCCGATCGCTACCTTACAAAGCCGAACAAATAAGCACACAATTGTACAAAGCCATATTTAGATTAATCCAGCTGGATTACAGACACATACAGTGCGTAACAAATACAAACAATATAACAGATTACACTGAATTCAATAACGAGAATAAGACATCATAAAAACTCTCTGCACAATCCATCAAACCAACTGTTGTACGACCCGAACAAACATGTCAAGGATAACCGAAAGCGTGCTTCAAATACAAGCAAAATGGAATAACAATTGCCATAACAGCACTATACTGACTCCTCTTCGCCTCTTCCAACAACTCTACTAGAACACTTATAAAGACAATCCGACTAACAAGAAAAATAAAAATATCCCTCTAAATTTACTTAGAATAAGCTTTAGTTTTAAAATAATGTTCATTTAGGCTAATTAAATGTATCTTAATTAAAACTATCTAGTAAAAATAACAGCATATTGCAGCAAAAAATGTATATTCGGCTGTTCAACTGAATGCAACAATTCTTTTTATTGTTTTCCTGTAGAATCTATTTACAATTCAGATGTTGACTTGGGGCCACTTCTCGTTTCTAATATAAATTAATGCATTCTCTTCGATCATTCCTTCGTGAGGAGTCTCAGATTTTCGACTGTCTTAATAATGAAGATGAATTGCGCGGTGCTTGATACATTTCAGCTCGAAAAAGTTTTTTACTGAAACGGAACTGAAGTTGAAACTTATCAGGTTGGCATTATTTTGCCTCCCATTTTACTTCCTTTTGTTCGGTGTAAAGTATCATAAAATATATTTATTGACATTTATATTAAAAAATAATCAAATATATTAATTATGTCAATTGAAAAATCAGATTGAAATAGAGCTACTGATTTTTTTATTGATGCCTTCAAACTTAGAAATTATCTTTAATTCCTCCGGTTTACAATCGTGTACTTTGAAAAGTTTCTGTGTTGTTCATTGCAGCAGCATTGATGTTTTCCTTATATATTAATATTTTGCAATTAAACTAGCAGCAACTATAAGAAAATATCACATTGAAATGATCGATAAATCGGATTTCCAGAATGGTTTTCAGACTCGAAGATCCTTAACCAATGTATAAAAATAACGGTTGTTATTTAATTAATTGCACGAATACGAAGAAATTCTACCGACTGCGCCAGTATATCGATTTTTAAATTGAATTGTTCAAATTGTCAATTCATGCATCAAAAAAACACAGGCTTGTGGATGCAAGCAGAACTCTTTTTGACAGTCTTTTAAATCTAGTTTACAGAATAAATGAAAACAAACAAGATCGCTATTTCAAGCGTTTGTACGGCACATAATGCACCACAATAACACAATTTCCTACAAATTACTTCGCAATACTCAAACGCTGTTCTGCGGCAATACATTCAACTAAAATAAGAAATAACGGACATGTTGTTCTAATGTATTGATATAAAAGTATTTTAGAACTAGGGTGATAAATCGTTTTCTGGGATTTAAATCACACTATTGGATATTTAATTCTATCCTAAATGGTACAACCATTACGCCTCGCATTTCAACCCGGCATGATTAATGTAAAATTTCCCTCACCATTTTACGTTGTATGTTGCCGTAATGCCTCGTTTTTGTTTGATTTACGTTAAGCACCACATCGCGTTACGATTATGCTATTTGTCAAATGAATTCGGTTAATTTGAACTTTTCTACACTGAGTCAAAGTGGCAAAGTACATGTGTTTTAACTACCCATAGTAGTCACATGTCGCCTAAAAATGTATCATTAATTTTCGCAATAGGTTCGTATGTTTACAAGCGCGTGTGTTGTTTCAATCAGTCAGCAGTTTTAAATATGTTTTACAATAATAAATATAATTACTATAATAAACTTTTTAGCGCTCCTGTATAATTGCATAAACGTATTTTTGACTGAAAAACAAAGACTAGCTGGAAAACAAATGTACAGTGACGACTAGGGATCGGCACTGAAACCGATATGGACTGACAATCGGAACGTAACGGTTTTTTTGGTTTTCGGAACCTATTGGAATGTGTGAAATAAATTAATACAGGGGATTCTGAGGGTTTTTAGAAAATTTCCCCCTCGATAACAAGAAATGAAAGCCAATTTTAGATTGAAACATGGTTAGGGGAATGTCAAAATATATACCAAAGGAATAAAAGCAATTACAATCATTTGGATTGTACAAAACTTTCATCTTCTTGTATTTTTGTTTATTTTATGTTTATGTGAGTCTTTAACTCTGTTTCTAACGCTATTCGTGAAGAATAAGTTTTTGTTATTAGTAATTGTTGATTATAACAGTTTTTATGACTACTATGAAAACTAGTTCTTCCTTTGCAACAGTTATCTTCAGGAAAGTTGAGGAAAGAGTGATGCTGTTAGATAATGAAGTGATCCTTGCTGGGATATTTTTGGACCTCAGTACACTTTATTCCGAAGTTTTAGACGACAATCAAGTAGAAAGGGCAAAAGCACATTTGAAGTCATTATGGACTAGACTGGTGATCTTAAAAGAGTGGAATTCTTCCCATTCTGAATCTGACCGTGACCAACACGATTTGGAAACGCAACTATCTGGTTATTCATCAAGCGATGAAATGAGAGTATTTTTAAGACTTACAGGTTCAGAGCAAAAGTTTTTAAAAGGAATTAATCAGCACCAAATTTCATCACATGCTTCATTTATAGCTCTTAACAAAATTGAAAATATTTTAAATTTCTATTAAGTGCAATAAAGAGCCAGAAAGAGATTAATGCCGAGTGTCAAGTCTTAATAAGCGTGTCGGCAAACTCAATTTTTGGTGCCAGTTACGAAGTCAAATATTAACCAAAAAATAAAAAATAAATTATTATTTGTGAGGACCAAGCGACTTTTCAATCGGAAAGAACAAACACCGTACGTTTATACACTACTTTTCAAATCGTTTTGGAAATTGAATTATTTTTGTTTTTCGAGCACCAACAACAAAAAATTTTAAATTAGAATTTCCAACAAAGCCGACTCCTCTAAAGATGATGAAGAGTGTGAAGACACAAGCCAGGGAAAACAATCTTTAGACGTAAATAAGTAATAAATAATACAAAAAAACGCTAGACAGAAAATTCAACTAAAACTTACTTTTCAAAAATACCACGATTAAATTATTTTTTTATTATTTTTTTCCAAAGTTGTTTCATTTAAAAATAACCTGACTCATTCCGTATATGTACTTGCTTACGACTCACTTATTATAATTCTATCTACAGTTCAACCGGAACTGAACCAAATTGGAAAATATTTTCTAAACCGGAACCGTACCGGAACAGAACAGTTTTTTCGATTCGGTCCTGGTCCGTGGTTCCTATTTTGTACTTTTTGGGGGTAAAGTAACCGATTTTTCAGGATGTCACAAACCCTAGTTTTGCAAGCAGCTGTCGCAATGAAAAATATTACGTACACAGTTTGGGATCTTGATGAATTTTAATCTAAGTTCTTCAGCTTCAATGTTTCACATATGTATTTGACATCCTCTATTGACCCTTGTAGTAAATTATTTGCTATTTCTAGGGTTCTAACTTCAATGATTCTTAATAATAAATAATCTCAAATTTTTACGTATTTGGTCACGGTCCTCTTCAATTTTACTTGTTTAAAAACATTGCTTCAGTTAAACAATTAATCGAGTGCATATCCGGTAGTTCGTTCAATACGGTCGTTGCCACGTTTAAATATGTTCCCCTTACACCATTATCCAAGCAAATGTGAAATTTTTGTTACCCCATTAATATTGTTTCTTTTGTAAAACAACAAGTTTTGCTCTGTGTTTATGGGGCGCCGGTTCAGATTATCTCCCCAGTTAATGCTTATTCAATACTTGAAGTAGGCCTTTTGTGGTTCAATTTGACTTACTTAAAATTTTAGATACGTGCGTGAATATTCACTGAAATTCGTTTAATCCTCTTTGAAACTGAATTGGTTTAGATTCTATTTTCAAACACTTGCGAAGTACATGACAATGAAAATAAACTAGATTGTCCTGGTTTCCTTGAATTTCACTTGGCATTTGTTTATGAGTCGGTAAAGCAATGTGCAAATGAAGCCGTATTTTGCGGTGCTTGAGCTGTTGGAATTTAAATAGAGGTATTAATGTGAGTGTTTTGGTTTTAGGGTAAATTGTCGGCGATATTTTGTTGTCAGGATGTATAACGAATGCATTAAGAATTCCCTAACATATGTGTCTATTTGGAATTTCCATATGAACACGTGGGGAGTAGGACTGTAGCGTTTTTATTAAATTCCACCAGAGACATAGCACTTTTTGTGGCAGGATCATTACCTGAAATATTCCACAAAATGATCAAGAGCCGTTCAGACATTTTGTTTTACATCAACAAAAATTTATCGAAACTTTCATATTTTACTTTTCTCGTCATATCCTGAAAATTCATAATTTCTCCAGGTTTACTAGTAGGGAAGTCGTCATCTTTTCTTCACAAGTCAACAAAAGCAACTAAACGAAATTAACTCAAATAAACGATCTACCTATAATTTCCAAAAATTGTAAACGATTACGAATCTCGGAAATGTCTGATAAAGGATAAAAATTTCAAATTATTTTTAACAGACAACCTGCAGACCAAAATGCAAAGTCTCTTGAGTCACCCACTGTGTGTGCTAGTGAATTAATTTCTTCATAGGTAAAGTTTATGGTTCCCATTATCCAAACAAGGCAATATTTAACACTTTTGATGACAGCTTTCCGCTGTGCGCCATGATGAATAGAGCTAAACGGAATAAATTTCCATTCCATTTTACATGCCCCAGCAACAGTTCTAACAACATTCAATTCATTTTCTGTTGTAAAAATAAAAATATTGCCTTTATTACCACCTCACTTTAATAGTTCTAAACGTTCTCCATAAAACTTAACTGTCGTTGAGCTCGTTGATACTTTCTGCTCTATTTAAGTAAATGGAAATACTTCGTTGGTGCGGTCTGAAAATTACTGAATAAGGAGCGCTTAAATTGCACAAATTTATAAAGTGAGCTAAAACCGCTAACTAAGACGTAAGCTTAGAAATATTTCAATTTAAAAATTAATCGATTTGTAGAATTATCAGCTTTTACATTGATGGAAAGCTTTAAAATCATGCTTTCAAATGCTATCATCCTCCATTTATTCAATTTTTATACTGAGAAAGTGTCTACACACTTTATACGATGAGGAAAGGTTGTTTGTCTTGCATTCAAAAGTATCTAATTTTCATACACATTTTTTTAACAAAGCGCTTTTGATTTTGAAGTCATCATCAGAAATCCAAAAGTAGACAATCAGGGCCTCAAAAAAAATTGCACGAAATAGCACCAAACGGAAAGTAAAACTCATGCGTTAATTTTTCGCGGACAATTTATACTCTATAGGTTTTACTCATCAAGATGCAATTAAATTGCGGTGCCAATGGTTAAAACGAAAGTAGTTTCCAAATAGTTAAGGGTGATATTATAAAAAAGTATATAAAATCAACACACATTTACACATTGAAAATATTAGTAAGTTTGTTAAATTAATTGAAATTAAAAAACGTATTGTATTTGTACTATCGGAACCCTCTGGACACCGAAGCACTTGATTGAGCAACTAAGGTATCTCTCCAAACACAACTTTCCCTGACAAAAGGGTTTAAAAAATACCTAACATGTTTTATTCAATATTCAAATTGAATCAGGATGTTGATGCATAGGGACACAGGAGTTCGACATATATGAATACACTACTAATCAAAACTGTAACTCCAAACCAATTTTCAAGAATCTTGGAAATGTCCAAAAACAGATTTTCTCAACCGTGTCAAAGTGTTTCATCAAGGATGAAATTTGTCTTGATTAAGATCACATTATAACCGTATACTATGTCATAAATACGCCTCACCGTAATTAAGAATTAGAACACTTCGATATTACGTACTTTCGAAACTGATTTATCAGTAGAGAGCTGGACCTTAAATGATAAGACATAATGTGTTTTGAAAACCCGTTTGTTGGGTAATTCGGCTCAAATTTTTTTGCCTTTTAACAAATTTTACAAATAAATACAAATTTAAATCAATAATTTGGTAGCGATATATTTCTCGATATACTAATTAAGCAAAATTTTGACAACCTGAAACAAATTATGGTTTACAGAAAACCTACTGAGACAAATAAATATTTGAATTTAAACTCAAATCACCAGATAATAGTGAAATTGAAAATCGAAAATCAGAACAAAATAAACTCATTACAAATATTTTTACTCCATTTATACAGAGGATTTCATATAAAATCAAGCGAATAGATAAAAAATTCAATATTAGGACCGTCTTCAAAACTGACAATAAAATTAGAAGCAAAATATAATGAGGAAATTGAAAATAAAAAGAATTAAAGAACACCAAACATACATAAGATACAGAGAATTTTACTGTAGCGCATTGAGCCTTTCCAGAACAAATAGAAGTCACTTCAATACACACGCCCTCGACCAAGAATGTTTTTTGAAAAAAGCGCGAACAACATTTATTCGTTTAACTTATTCCTAAAGAATAGCGCAACCACCAAAAATGTTGCTCAGGCGATTAGAAATGGGCAAGGCAGTTCAGATATTGGACTTTGACTTTATACCTATACATCCCGTTGAAAACTGCAAGATTTTCCTGTTGATGTTATTTTCATTCAAGAATGAAAGTAGTGCAATTATTAGTCTACTCATACAAGTAGAAATGAGTACAGCTCCTACGCTAAAAGAGTAACCACCTTCTTACTAGAAACCAATGAGTTTTAATTTGGTACCCTTCCATAGCAGGCAAAAAATCTGCTTGCACTAATATCGTATAGAAAAGAATTAGTTTGATCATCCCGATCGGTGATATGCTCCTATCCACAAATGCTCACTACCATTTTATCCGTAAGATTAATGGTTTACTTCTAGCGGGTAACTTTTAATGTATCAAAGCAAAGGAAATATTTCCTGTGGCAAACTCACGAAAAACCCTCCATGGAAATATTGGCCACATTAGGAGAAACTGTCCATTCAGGTTTAAGGGTCAAACTGATATGCTTTTTAAAGATTGGAGGAACGTGTGGCCGTTCCTTTACATTAGCTACTTTACCAAAATCGCTGACTAAGCAATGTACCATTATCGCATCAATCGTCAACAATAAGTCAGCTAGCTTAACTTTCTGCCCTGTCTAGTCAGGGGCTAATACCTATTGGGTTCTTGGTATTTTACGAAAATACTACTTATATTTGAATTGCGTATTATATGCGGAAGATTATGTTCCGCTTTTTTAAAGGGCCACTCATTCCTATTCAAACAGGCATTCCAATACGCTTTTAACAGTCATACTTTGAAAGATTCTGGCCAACAATAAACATATACGATATGGAATATCAAAACTTTCGAAGCATTTATATCGAGTTTTATGTCGGGAAATCTCATAAATCAGCATTTCACCGACTGGTTTATGGTCTGTAAACGGATTTATTAGTTAAATTGCATAATAGGATACATATCATAACAGCGAAGTTTACCATCGCTGATCTACATTTTTAGGAAGTTTTTAACATTAAAGTAAAAGTCTTCAACCTCATTCGCAGTTCAAATAAAATTATGTTGCTCGATTCTGCAGTGGGAATAAATATTACTTTTCCACAAACTGTTTGTTGATTATTTCGCCTTAAAAAAAGTTTGTTGACAAGACAGAATTTCCTCACGTATTTTATTACATATTGATAAACAGTGCTCTTATCTCGCAATAAGAACAAATTATTTATCAAAAAGTAATCAAGTCACCTAGATGGTATCCTGAGGATTCTTAATTGTCTTAATTTAAATTTCGTCTTATTTTTTTAGCGGCCCGTATAGAAATGATGAAATACTTCTAACGTCTCATTTAAAAACATTACTAGAGGTGCGAAAAATTTTTTCCACATATATGAAATATGAACATTTCCGAAATGCACTGAATATAAAACAAGCATATTGAAATATTTCGTTAAAAATCTACCACAAATTAAATTTAAATAAATTCACTATTATGAGGTGGTTCTGTTATATAGTTCAGCAATAATTGACTTTATATAAATTTTAACACTGTCCAAATTGTTAATATTTAAACATGTTAGAGAATCAAATACTAAATAATTTTACTGAATATTTGTGAAAATTAATTCTGCTGTAAGAAAAGTAAATAACCGA
Source organism: Dendroctonus ponderosae (assembly GCF_020466585.1). Classification (NCBI taxonomy): domain Eukaryota; kingdom Metazoa; phylum Arthropoda; class Insecta; order Coleoptera; family Curculionidae; genus Dendroctonus; species Dendroctonus ponderosae. The sequence continues at coordinate 55,531,637 of NW_026017110.1, read as the reverse complement.
TATTTCAGCCGAATTATGTTTAGCTTTTTGTAAAACTCTCAATTTCAAGTGCTTTCACTTTAGCCATAACAAAACAACAGAAAACAAACCGCTTCTTTTGTTCCCATTAATCCCATTGCAAACAATTTTCGAAAGTTTGCTTTTGTTCTGAAAAGTTTGTTTGCCGCATTCAAACTGCTTATTGTGTTGCCACAGAGGCGTCTTGATTTTGTCGAGAAATTACGACACCGAAAAAGTGTGGTGTGTTTCAGAGGTATAATTGTGTATGATTAAAAATGTTTTCGTGTAGAATGTGCTCAGTGAAGTAATTACATTTTTGCTGTTCCCTCTAGCACGATTTTTCCAGGAACTTTCGGCGAATTGTTGCTAAATTTAGGAGAACATGAAATGCCGTAATCACATTCTTTAAATTCATAGAATTGCTTTAAGTAAAATTTTTTATACAATACTCAAATGTCATTGTTTATTAGTGGTTTTACATAGAACTAATTAAGGAAGCCCTTCAGTAACTAATAACTTCCACGTTCTAATGATTTGCGAGAATGAGAATGAATTTGAAGGAAATTTTTGTCATATTAGAAATAATTTAATGGGGAATGGAATCAAGTATGAGCGGATATTACAATAGGAAGCGACTGCTTATCATTTGAGTCTTGATCTTTTATCACTGAGTTTCATAGAATACTGATGGTAATTTAAGAGCAAATTTTAAAATTTGAAAATATTGTGTGTTCCAGTAGTACTCACAATTATCCAGTAATACTCACTTATTAGGTTTTAAGTTATGACCGAAAGAGAGGTTGCTTGCTTACACTACATGCCTTAAGTTTACATCCAATTTTACTGCTGCAACTTTAATACCTTATTGATCTTTGAATTTGACTTGGGCGTGAACTTCCGTCATATTATTTTTTTCCTTTCAATCGCGATATATTCAATAGTACTTAAGACAATGAACCCATTAACTTATTTAATATAAACATAGTCTGCAGCTTTTAGACAGATTTTCACTTTGTAAAACTTTATTCTAAGCATTCCTGTTTAACTTATTTTAATCAACTCTGTTTCCTTAACGTCGAAGGTGATCATTTGCATTTTAAAAGGAAATTGTTTAAGTACCTTATAGAGGGGAAGGTCTACACGGTTTCAAACGTTTTCGATCATTAGTGAGTCTCACGTTTCCACTCGTTAATTACTTTTCTGAGATTGTTTTATTGAGGTACTTTGGTTTCCGAATTATGAGAAAAAACGTTTTGAGTTGGTGTTCTTTTTTTGTTTGTAAACAGTGTATTTTTTATGCACTTGTGATACAATATTTTCAAAAATGTCTTCAAGCGTTCAATTTAATTGCAAAACGTTGGAATGTCAGCTATCCAATTAATTTGTTGAATTAGGTTCGATCGCATGAAATTTTCGAATTCAAACTTTTTCAACTTCAAAAGTTTAATTAAGGGCGAAACCGTTCCAGTTGTCATTGTGCTTAAGTTTGTTCGCTATTGACTTTATGAACAAAATTATCTGTGTAACATTCATTATGATTTAGCGCTTTATATACCCCGGGTAATACAACTGCGAGCTACTCACAAACAACGCTGTGGCAAAATAATAATTATTTCGCAACACTAACAAGAGATAAGTTCTATTTGGTTGAGATTGATTTATGTTTTCTAAACCTGCTTGTTGGGTATTTGGCTTCAAAAACTTTTTGTTTTAAAAATAGTGAAAACGTATTCACCTGAGAAATTCACTTAAGCTCAATCTGTATGAAAAAAATCCAATTCAATCAGTAAAGAAATTAATTTTGAAAGTTACTGTGACGTTTCGATAGCAAATGCGAGAAGTTTTCAAAACTAAAATTAGTTTGTTTTAGTTTGCATACTAAAGTTCTTGAAAACTAGTTACGAAAACTGACGGTACGTTTAAGAGAGAAACCTCGGTTTGTCGAACTATAAAGATAAGGAAGGGAAGCTTTTTTATAATATATTGAGAGTATGTTGAGTGTTTTGATTCATCGGGTAGGTTGTTGTACAACTGTACATGTTCAAAGTTAATTTAAGTTTTTCTTTGCAGAATTGGTTACTTAACTACTTTTTTACAATAATTCACATGTCAATTTTAAGCCAAGGTGAGAGCATAAAGTTTTAGCAAAAGTTTTTACGGGTTGTTTTTAATGAAAACTTCTATATTTCCTTGCAAGTGTTTTTATCAAAAGCTTTTTTGTCATACTAAGAGCATTACTAAAAAGTTAAAGCTGCAGAACTGAAGCCACAGCGCTTGTTATGTATATAATAAAACGTCTTTCCTTGTTTTGTTTAGAGATTGAAAGTTTCACATGAAGCCCATGAAAGACAGACTCAGGGGCGGATCCAGTGTTAAATTCAGGGGGGGGGG
>NW_026017110.1:55492524-55528247 GCF_020466585.1 Dendroctonus ponderosae | reverse complement strand
AAAAAAATAGGGGGTTCCATTTGAAATAAGCAACTTTTTGAGATTTAAAAACATGCAAGTTTAGAGGCTAATTGCGCGGTTTAGAAGTATTTCCTTATAATTTAAAACATATCTGCACGTACATCATGATGTTCTGTTAGAATCGCTGAAAACTGTTTTCTAAAATTCGCAGCGGGTAGTGTACAGCATCGATTTCTGGGGAATCCAGTAGCTGTCAAAACTTTTACATTTTTACGAATAACTCGGAAATCGTAAATTTTTCAGGTAAAACGGTTGAAACAAACATAAATTCAAATTGAACGGCCAATCTGAAAATAACAAAAAAAAGGGGGGGTTTCATTTAAAAAACCAGAGTTGGTAACTACCAGACGTTTATGATGCACCCTGTATATTGGAAAGTAATTTTAGAATGTGGACCTTTTAAACGTGAAAAACTTTCGTTGGACGAATTTTCTTGTAAACTTCATATTTACTGAGATATCGCACTTTGACGCACTAATGAGCAACCCTGTATATCGGCTAAATAAACTGGAGCATATGTGGTCAATTAATTAGCAAATTGAATATTTTTGAATAAAGCTCCTACATTTTAAATTTACGTGCAAAAGTATGAATAGTATCATGCAATAATCATCAAAGTTTCACGAATTTCAAAGTAATCGATAAAAATAATGACAGCTAATTAATTGTAAAAAATGTAAATAATTGTTTGGAAAATGTGACAAAATACTGTTCTTGGGCATTTTTGAGATGCAAGAAAAACAGTTTTCAGTTAAAAATCATATTTGAAAGTGGATATTAATATTCCCTTTATTTTTCGATAGGTTCATACAATTTTTATCTGCTTTCTTTTTTACGGTTCCCACAAATAAAACTATAAAACTGAAAGAGCAGGCGAACAGGCAGGTCACGGAAGAGGGCCACTGCTTCCGATTATTCAAGCATTAGCAAAGTTTGATTTAAATAGTTTCTTATCATTAAAGGTAGATGAGATGTCCCAACAAGAGTCTAAAGGCGTTAAAAATTGTGCCACTACATTATTTAAATAAGTTTCAATACAGTTTCAATTGTCATGGAAAATATACTCTTTGGATGATATTAATTTAATTTTATATACTGTCATGTACACAATTAATTGAGGCATTTTCAATTGTTATCTTAATGTTGTATAATTTTGTTGGCCGCATTTGATCTCAATATCTGTCCGTAGTGTTTCAGATACCTCCATTTAGTTTTGTATGTTTCGGTGGTACCTTGTGATCGTAAGTGTTTTGTTGGATTTGGTGTTCATTTTCTTTGATAGAACCTTATCATTGTCTTATTCCTTAGTGCCTGAAGCCTGTTTACTGCTTTCTCTGTATTTCCCTCTTGTTCAATAAGTGCAGTGTCATGAGAATATTGTATGCGGATTCGTCTATTTTTTTTTCGCCGTTTACCGGAAATCCTATTTAAGTAATCGACGAAAAGTAGCAAATCCTATAAATTGTGTTTAACTGTTAAATATTTTGCGTTTGCAAGAAAAGCTCAGTTGGAACAGAATTTAGTGCATGAAATTCAAGCCTAGCGGGAAACCCTCTTCATGCCTATTAATGTACTCCCTATGGATTATGTCGTTCAAGTTTTCGGAATCTAATCAAACAAAACACGAAGATCTCCATCACCACGTCGTTTATGCCAGCCTGTGAATGGTTTTTAGAATATTTTATTGAATTTCTTTAATCTTATTAATTTTAAGCTTCATTTTATTAGAATTATATTCCTTTAAAACCCATAAGTTTGGTGGTTAAATTAAAAGTTATATTGTTCGCTTTTACCAGTTGCTCTATAGCACGGATGCAGCCCAGCCTCTATTTATACTAGCAAGATGCTTTTGTAAAAATTTGTAATAAATTTTAAGCAGGTCGGAACGTGGCCTGAAAGGAGTCGAAATTGACGACCTCCGCATGTGATATATTATTATGTTTACTCGGAGCTGTATAACAATATTGCAAGGGGCTGCAACTAAAATTGATATCGCAAATAAACGTTATGAAAACCCGCGTCCGAAGTGTACGAAAAGATTGGAAAACCCTGCGTTTCAGATGAAATAAATCTTTTATGGCATCCTGTCGTCGGATCCAATAAGTTATAGTTTTGCACCGTGTGTTGAATTAAATGCTCATATTGCACCGCCGTGTTGCAATGTATAACATATGGATTACGATTTCGTGGTTTGCTATTAGTTTCGACTTCTAGTGTTTTAAGATTTTACATGTCGGGTATAGACAATTAGCATTACAAAAAAATGACAAATTGTAATAAACTCTCTTTCAATCATGGGCTTATGGCTGGATTTTCAACCAACTGTGCAACTCTCAATATAACCTCCTCTGGAAATATCCTGTTTCTGATAATCGCTTAGTGTAAGATTAGTGCTCAGGAAAATATTCCCAAAAGTTTAGTGCACGAGGAGTTACAGAAACAACAACTTTATCCTTTTCCTTATCAGGCGGTTCAGGCTTTCAGTGAAGAAAATCCCTTAGCTCGTGAGCGTATGTGTAAAAAAATTCTTCATAATGGCGACGAACGTTTTTTTCATTTGCTTTTTACGGGTGAAGCGGGATTTGGGCATGACGGTTTAATCAATCGACATAATGATCATGAATGGGCTTCTGAAAATCCTTATGTTACTGTAGAAAGTAATTTTCAAAAACAAGTTTTCTGTTAATGTATCGAGACTATTTAATTGGGCCGTACTTTTACCTCCTAAACTCAATAGTGAGCCAAACTTAGATTTCTTAAGAAATCAATTATCTATTTTTTTGAAAGATGTGCCCCTCCCAGTTAGAAATTCAATGTGGTTATTACAAGAATGAGCCCTTCCTCATTATGGCGCAGCAGTTAGGAGAGTCTTGTATGAAACATATTCAGAAAGGTGGATAGGACGAGGTGGGTTTGTAGAGTGGACTCCCGGGATTCCTGACTTAAATCACATGGATTTTTTCTTTTGAGGGTACCTAAAATCGTTAATGTACTGCACCTCAGTAAGCAACCCTCCCAAATTGAGTCAGAATTGAGAATGATTAATTTGTGCATTGAAAAGAATGACCAACACTGAAAATTTGCTATAAACATTTAAAAACTGTATCACAAAATCTGATCATACTTATTAAATATTAAAAAAATACTCATTAATTGTTCTAAGTGCACTTGTTTCCATGACAAAGTCTATTAAAACATTGGAAATAATTTATCGTGCCTTATTACTTACGCCGTGCAAGACAATTTTAAAAATAGATTTTATCGAAAATGGCTCAATTTAGAAGAGATATTTGACAAGTAAACCTTTTTGACGTATTTGTTTCTTTGATTTTTTGAAATAATCAGTAACAAAAAGTCGAAATACAAAAAGTTTAAGTTATTAAGTAGATAACATGGGTGAGTTAAATCCTTTACCATTAACGGGTAACTATCAACTTTTGCACAATAATACAACTGGTCATAACTAATAAGGGTGACAAATTTTAAAACAATCCGGTAACCGACAAAAAAATAATTTCGAAAAAAATTTAAATCTAATTTTAACACCCTGTAGATCCGTTATAATTGAGTTTTACCAAAACTGTTACTTGTTACACTCATTTTTGCTGTAGACTTGCCTCATTGAGTGTTGGTCGCATCTTCTCCGGACACCCTGTTATTACAAATATACGGGGTGTCAATTTGAAAACTTCCCACCTTTAATATCTTTCCTCCAGTTTAAAATATGAAAGATGGGAAAGACCAATAAATTTTATTTGTAAGGGGGACATTTTAAATGAATATGTTTAGCCTCCTTTTTTCAACCCCTTAGGAGGGTTAGATGTCACCCTTATCATCTTAAATGTGAAGGGGGGTAAAGTGGCACATCGTTTTAAAGGGCATTCAATTATCTTTACATTAATTACTACTTTGTTGCTTTTGTCTAGAGGTTTTCGAATAATCGCGTTTCAAAGTTACAGAAACAATTAAATTTGCCTGCATTGAGATTTTGGTTTTCAGATTAGTGTGTAAACTAAAATTCTGTCATTGGGTTTCCTTATAGTACAAATGATTAGAAGATTCGGTTACACCGTTAAAATCGTTGAATAACCGGAAGAAAATGTAGTTTACTTAACTTAGAAAAAGTAATAGGTAACTAATGTCGAGATAATTGAACGATAATTAAAACGATCTGCCACTTGACCCCACTTCCCATTTCAGATTCTAAGGGTGACATCTACCCGGCCTAGGGGGTTGAAACAAGGAGGCTAGAAATTTTCATTTAAAGGGTTCCCCTTACAAATGAAATTGACGGGCCTTTCCGATTTTTTATTGTTAATGCTACAAGAAATATATTAAGGGTGGGACGTCTTCAAATTGACACCCTGCATGTCTCCATCTAAGGTTTCTTTACTAACATCTATATTCGGTACCGTCAATGGTCACATTAATTTTTGTAATTTTTAAACTGTTGTTTATAGGAGTTGCCTACATTTCTTGAACCACCCTGTGCCTGGTCAGCAAAAAGTTACACAATTGATTTTATGATTTTTTTACAGATGATTTTTCTATCGGTAAAAGGAAAATAAAACACGAAATTACAGTCGAATAAATGGGAAAACCTCATCCGAAAAATCACATATCCGATAAATGTCGTTTGCAGATTTGGACAAGCAATCATTTCGATTGAAAGCATTTAAATGAAAATAGCACACTAAAGCGTTAAACACATTGGATGGGACGATACGATAAGGCTGTGTTCAATTTATTCGCAGAAGTTTTCATACTTCGCTAACTTAAAGCAGCTTTTCAAGTCATGCAGAGTTGTTTCGTTAGTATAAATGCCGGTGCGGCACGAAAAGTTGGGTTGGGCTTGCTCAGGTGGTTTATCTACTTTCAAGCTCATATTTAAAAATACGACCTGTCAGGGTTGTTTATAGCAAAAGTTTCTCATCAAAACTTTAATGAAACTGTCAATTTAGAATACGTGCATTTTAAATAGCGTCTTAGATGAGAAGATGAAGTTTTAGAGCGTATACTTATAAGAAGGCTTTAGCTTCATTCTTGGTAGAAGCAACAGCGTATTTAGTTTTCTAATTAAAAAGATAACCAACACCCCTAAAATTTACAACAAAAGCAATTGACTTCTGGAAAATGTTTAACTCCATACTCGACGTTTGCTCCAGTCCGAAATTCTACCTTCAATCGCATTTTTTTAAGTTATGAAATACACAGAACGACCTTTGCTCATAATCACTGGAACGTTCCCAGTTTTATACATTTACATAGTGTCCGTGTTTCATTTAATTAACGACCAATCCCAGCCATAACAGGATAATATTTTCCTACTAAATTATTTTTGTGCTTGTGCTCACCAATTATTCTGCGATTTATTTCTTTGAGGCGTAAAAACAGGCATTGACTTTCAATAATTCCTTCTATTGGAGGCCCCCCAGAGTAACATATTATGTCGAAGGTTGGATACTTTAGTATGTTAGATGTGTTATAATTGTAAAGTTTTTTGCCCCACGTTCCATGTAACTCTTTCCTGATAGTTTCGATTGATGCAAGCCGATTACGTTCATTGCTTATAATTTTTTTGTTATCGGCAAACTTTGGAAAATGCTCTTACTTCAGACACGGTTGCATCTTTCAATTTCCAAATTCCATTAATATTTATAATTTAATAAATAACTTATATAAGGAATGTTGAGTTTTCTCATTTAAAAACAAACTAAAGGAGCATTACATTTCTCATTAGTAAAATAATTGAATTTATTTAATTTTAAATTTTCTTTTTGGGATTCTATGTGACTAATATTACTTTATTTTTGTATTCTTATTTTTACAATAGTATTTTGTTTATTTAACGTTAAGTGGAGTAGCTTACGCTAGATTTCGCCTTTTTCGTTTCGATCGAAAATTAGTTTTTTTACAAAAAAAGACCATATTTATTTTATTTAAATGTAATTAGTTCTTTCTCTGGGCCTAGCTTTAAAACGGTCCTTCGGTGAGTTTGGTGAGTAAATCAAGATCAGCGCTTACAATTTGAACATGCTATTTATTTAATTTTGAGACATCAGCCCCATTATTTAAAACAAAGTTTAGACAGAGATAAAAGCACAGATTTTAGTACCAAAATAACCGTATTTTGTCATAAGATCTAAATTTTAGGATTACATAATATTTTCGTCTTATCCGATTAAATTTTATGTCTAATTGGAGCTTTAAACTCACCAAAATTATCTAGGTTTCTTAAACAAATAGATCATTCAATGTGGTGTAAAATTAGCTGGGAATTTACCATCATTATCCGACTATACCATCCCTATCAGCACATCTAATTTTAGTAACGTTTAGTCGGTCTTTTAATTATCTGTTATTGTCTGTTTCCGTTAAATTCTAATTGAAAGTATGCAAATTTTTATCTAAATGTGTTCCGGTTAGGGGGCTTGGACTCCGATAAAACAAACAATGGCAGTCAATCAAATGCCATAATGATGAATAATGATGCAGAAATAAATCGGCGAAACATTTCCATTTCGAATACCTGAGGCTGTTTCCATCCAGTTTCCAACCAATTAAACACTGCATTGAAAATTGACAACGAAATCAAGAACGCACAGCGAAATGTATAAATACACCGTAAATTTTAGAGCGATACTACGCTACAAAAGTTATTCACATATACATTTCAATTGACAGTTGGGAGCTGAGTAAAAGATATTTTATGAATATCTGGAAACTTGGAAGATTGAAATAATCGAGAAATTAATTTTCATAATCTTTTAACGCTCATTTAATATATCATCTGAATAACAATTTTGCATGGCATCTCGCTTTAAGATCATCAATCGTCTATTTAACTTCTTCCTCGTTATTAATTTCAATTTTTTCCCAAATAAAATGTTTCGCATTTCAACTGTATTTACTATAACTCCTTTCCTCGACCTAGATACATTTAATGTTTCAAATGTTCTTAATTGTTTTCTGAATTACAGCATTCAATGAAAAGGCCTCCTATTCCCATCGACTGCGCAGACCGGTATCCGAGTACAAAATAAATTGTAGATATTTTTAAAAGATAATAAATATGTAATAGAATTAATTCGATTCTTTGTATAAGCGAATAATGTCAAGTATTTATTCTTCCAACCACTAATAAAAACCTTCTAACGGCTACAGTGGCAAATGTATCTCTTTCAATCTCTTTTTATTTCATACTTTAACAGTGGAATATTAAAACTTTTACTATTTTAAAATAAAATTTTTAATCAAAACGTTAAACGAGTTTCTGCTTCCTTGGCCATAAGTAGTGGATTCGATCAAAACGGGATTAGTTCGGTATTGTTGGAGATGTTACCACTATGGATTAATGTTGCTCAATTGAAAAGATACATCTCTATCGATTGTTTATTTCTGTTGAATGCAGAACAATATTGCACCTGTTTCTTTATATTAATACAACCAGACGGTTCAATGATATCTTTCTATGGACATTTTATACGTTAAACGAGAACTTTGCCGTTTACATTCGCGTCTTTAAAGTGGAGATCTTCAATAGAATAAATATAATTATCTGCTGAAATAGCGGAATTGTTTCCGTTCTGTAAACACGATTATCTTGTAAATAGATAAAATCAACAACAAATTGGATCAACTTTCCCACAATTATGTCTATTGTTACAAACAATTTCATCGTTGAATGACAGGTAATTCAATGCAAAATATTTAATTTAATAAAATATTATTGTAATGCATTTACGGTATTGTCCCTCAACAGCACTGTACTCACATTTATTATTTGCAAGGTAACATTATAGTGTTACATTTATAACATCTTTTAGATTAATCAGAATGGTCACTTATGTGGTTATTTAAAGTGAAATATGCAACTGTTCTACAGACAATATATTTCGGGTTTCGGGTCAATTTCTTTAAAAATTGGGTAATATTCGATGAGAATTTGCCTACTGGTTTCTTATGTATTTACATTTCCAGGTCTGTTTTCTTCCTCGACTCTCACCAAGTTCCATTGCACTTACTGCTGTTTATGTTGATTTTAACTGTTGAAGTTTCTAGACTGGTTTCCGCATGCTGTTACTGAGTTTAATGTGCAATGCTTTAGTTATTTAATCTAAGTATGTTCTATTTATTTGAGTTGTTTCCTTAATATGGTTTACAATCTCAACATAGGGCTTCCATTGCAGTCTTCGCGATTATTTTGGCACACTCATTAATAATTTCCATTCATTCCACAATCTAATTAATTTTCAGTAAATCAATCTTAAATGCTTTTCGATTTGGTTATTAAATGGTTGTGTTCTAAAAATATGAATTGGAGTATTTTCAAAATTCGACGCCAAATGCAATTCGTTTATTCAATTTCCTATTTTACTTTAATTTTATTTATGGGTATTTATTTTACAAAAACGTTGTTTATTTAATATAAGCATGTGTATGGGATTATTAAATTTGCATTAACGATGCAGGAAAATTATAAAATGAAACCGAATGCATAGTACCAGCTTCAAATAGGATTATTCCCATAATTTCCTTGTTCTATGCTATTCTTGAATTTGACCACCCACGTGCTTTAGAAAAATTGCACTTTTAGCTGTGTGTGCTTTCAAGAAAGCACGATTGAATACTCAGAACGCAGAGAGAAAAAGGGTGATGTTAAATAAAGTAATCAGGATGAACAATTGCATAATGATATTACTTACTTGTTAATGCAAAATTATAATAAATATCAACAAACATTATGTTCCGTTTCTTGAACATTTGACGCTGTTTTTCTTATACTCGTATATGTTTAGTGGAACGAGATTATAATTTCTCAAAAGGGTTAACAGATGTTTACTTAAAACTCCCATATGTATTTCTGTTGAGTGAAGTAGTCAAAGTTAATTGAGACGATATAAAAAATAAATGTCGGTTGACTGTTGGCGGCTCTCAATTGACTTTGCATGGACGTAAAAATTATTTTAATTATTAGTTTTTGCGTGAATGAATGAGAAAAATTCTTCCATAAGTCGTTTCCTGGAAATACAACCTCGGTCCAACATTTAAGTCAGGTTGAGTTAAGAAAGTTCTAACCGAGAAACGAGTATATTTTGTAACGTGAGCCCCATCGTGTAGGTAAACTTTTAAATGTTGTCGACTGACACCTCAGTGTAGTTTTAATCCTAAAAAATGGGTAATTCGGCAGAATACATTTGAAAAGCTGGTACAGCTTTAAATGACGCCACACTTTAAAGCACTTATTATTAATTCATCTGTTCAAAATGCTTCTTCGGTTAGATTCATTATATTGGCTTAAATAATTAGATTTACTTTTCCTGATTGAGAAAACGTACTTTACACAGGTAAACCTTATGTGCATCATGTGCAAAAATGTCAGACACAAATAATTTTCTCATAAATGTTTTTATAATAAAAAAAAATTCTATTGCATATGGAACTGCGTGAAATTTGCGGAAAATTCAAAACAACTTCTACAATTCTGGTCTAAACAACAATTTACCTTGTATCCACTTGTCTTAAATAATATCATGACCCAATCGAAATTAGTATGCTGACTGACCTGAAATTAGCCAGAGAATTAGCATTAGCAGGTGATTGAATCTGTAACAACCTATATTCAAATTGCAATTACCTAGTTTATATACATGGAACGCCAGAAAATTAACTGAACAGAAAAATTATTTCAAAAATTGCGATTCTCTATTCCGAATCTATCAATAAATAGCTTCGTAATTGAGGCTTCATCAAATAAACCATTCATATTTATGAAAATACTTCAAGAAAAGCCAATATCAATAATATATTAAGCGCAAATTAACAATGGCTCAGCACGTGTATTCTGGCTGTAACCCTTTAAACTCGAAACTAAACGAGTAATTGGCGTTTATTAGCTTCGTTCCCAACTGTTGTGTAACTTTATTATGTCACGTACATGCAATTTGTTCGTTTTTTAATACACTAGCGTAAAAATAGTATCGTATTTCTATTATCGTAAGGGTGATTCTTAATCAAGCTAAACGCCAATTATCAGCATGCCAGTTCTTAGAGAGACCAAAGGTGTGTTTTAATTAGCCGGGGATTTTACTTGGGAGTTGCTTCTTGTATTACTTGACAGTAAGTTTGCTGAGCATATTTACAACAATAAAAGCAATTTCCTTTTGGGTGTAGAATATAAAAACATGCTGAGTTGGAAGTTATATTTTTCGCCACTTGATGGTAACTTTACTGATCGTATTAGTGAAATAACAACAATTTTAACCAAAGAAGATGAACGGAATCTAAAGTTAGGACTTGCACATGCAATTTCATTATGGAGAAACAATCTGAAATGTTGGTAGTTTGCCGCAGAATTACTATGCGGCAGTGATAACTAAGTTTTCCTAACAATTTCAAGTTGTCTGTTTCAAGTGGACACCGCTACGTATACACTATATAAATTCAATTCAATAGTTAGTGCCGTGCTAGAAGTTATGTCACTAGTTAGAAAATATTAAAAATATATTGATTGGACTTTCACCACTATGGAATGTAACAGCTTTGAAATGTAAACTCTGACCATTTCTTCCATTATGCTCGGAAATTAATCAATTAACTTTGTACTATCTAGGGGCTAGAGTTAACCCTTTGGAATTCTGACGCTAACTTGGTATTTTGAATATGTCTGTATTAAATAACGGACACTGGAAACAATCTGGCACTGTTTCATTCGTATTGTGTTTTCATTCGTAGTCGGTGATTTTACAACGGTCATCTACAACTAATATTGAAAGAGTTACACATCACGTTTACAATGGTTAATTATAGCGACGCAATTATGGAAATGAGCGGCAAGCAGAGCAATATTTAATTGCTAGTTAAGGACTAAATAACTTTAGTTAATTAACTGTATTTACTGGCATAATTTTATAGAATCAACCGCCCCAAATTAAACTATATTAAACCTACAACCCAACCAAAATTGAATATAATAGTTGAAAGTAAAAATGTATGGCATATCGATTAACTCAACACAATCATGTCAATCATCATACGCCCCTATAAAAGAGCAATTTCAAGATAATTTTCAAACATTTTCGAAAGTCTCTAATAAGCCAGGTTAACCTCTAATTGCGAAAGCCGGGCAGGGAAATTAGTTCTAAAATCGTCCTAAATTTCTGAGTTTTAGTCGAATTTTAATGCAAAATTCTAGGCCGGTTTTTTATAACCGTATGTTTCAGTTTGTTCCTGATCTTCAGGTAAAAATTATTGAATTATTTCGTAAAATTGTATAACCGATTCAAATTACTTTTTTATGAAACGTACATATCGTGTAAACTTAATATTTGCCGCAGGATCATTAAAAATCGTACCTACAATTAAAAAAGAACTTTTGCAGCAAGCATATAAGAAAGCTAGCCATAAAAAAAATCATGGGTTTACTAACTTTACCAAATAACTCATGGAAAACATGGTCAGTTTTCTAAATATTTTATAATTGAGTGTTTGTAAACCACCTCACACACCAGTTTGTCATACTGTGAATTTGTTATTTATATTATGAGATTTCCGATGCACTTATTTACCCACAAATTGTTTAAATACCTAAACGAATGCTTTAAAGCAATGCCTGGGTTTTACATTTTAATGTAAATGCATCTTAAACAATTTTAAAACGAAAAACCGCCAGAAAGAAAATAATTTAAATAAGATATTCTACCTTAAAAGGCAACGCCAAAGGTTTTCCTCATGAAATTGCCATTGATAGGTATTATTCTTAGTTCTTTAGTTGAACCGGAACAATCCGCGCATTAATTAATTAGCTGATATTTAATTAAAAACCTTAACTGCAGGAAAGTAGGACGAAAGGTGTCAACATAATCACGGGGAATTAAACGGGGTAAAAACAGAAGATGTACGAGGCATTTAAATAATTCAAAGATTCAAAGTTGATTCTGTATTTAACAACAATTTTCGTATTTTTTTAAAAATTAAAGATTGTCTTAGACTGCATAAAAAATAAACTTTGCATAAAGAATGAACACTGAATACTAATTCCGAAATAGATTTTTTATTATACATCATTGACAAAACTGTCGAGTATACAAAAGTAAAGAATTATTCATGCATAGACATTCTCTATAGAATAATAATGTTGCAAAAATTCAATTTTTGTTAGTATTCCTAATTATTATATGTATCCGTCATATCTGTCACATTGTTTTTCAAAGATTTTATTTCCAGAAACATTTTTTCGATAACAATGATGAATTATTAATACAGTCCGAAACAGCCGTACTTTCGACGGCAATATCCATTTTTAATAGATATCGAAAATATGGGACACTTCCTGATTTCACGAAAATCATATTTAAAAGGTAATATCCGAATATAAACATTATTAAAAAGTCAGTGATATTTTCGTAAACTTATTACTCTAATAGAAAAATTTGAGCTTTAAAAATAGTAATTTTATATTGATAAGGAAAATCGTAAAATGTGAATAAGTTTCGAATGCCGTCATGCATTTCCCATTCAAGACTTTCTGAGTTCGCATGCAATGGGGTTTTAATGGTTAAACTCACCTAAGCCACAATCAGTGAATGTGCATTTTGCTGTAGAGCATTAGAAGCCTGAAAATATTAGCGTTATAATACGCTTAATCATAAATGATATGACTTATATCGGTGATAAAATCTGGACAGGTTAATCTTGTGCTTTAGATTTATTCTAATAGATATTTTTCACAATAGCTATAATTATGTGAGATTATTTTAATGTTATTGAGGAAAGTCTTTGATTTAAAATTTGGGCGCTTAAATTATATGCGAAAATTTGCATTGCAATAACAACGCAATACAAATTTATACTATTTAACATGCGACTACTGCCGACTATTACACCAGCATGTCTTTTGTATAAACAGAAACAAACACACAAGGCACAATGTTTGCAAATCTCATATTTTTTACGAGTTTCATGTTTTCATTGAGCTAATGGCTAATTGAAACTAATGGCGAATTATGAGAGCAATTCTTATTAAAATGTTCAGTTGCACTGTTCCATAAAAAATGGTCACTGAGTTATTTTTGAAAGTACTACTAATAACAAAGTTGAAATTTAGAATGAACCTTTCTCATTTCAGAAATCTAAAAGAAAAATCTGTATTTGTCTCAATATCACCAATTTCACCAATTTCCAATCATCGTGCATGAGAAATCATGCATTTTTAAACATATCTAATTGTTGCAACTAGATAAGTTTTTATAGTGTGATAGTTAATTGATATTAATCGTTAAGTTCAATTTTTCTTTCCTAGGTTCTCATTGGACATACAGACTGCGTTACTTGTGTTGCTGTGTCAGTGTCGGATAAAACACATGTAGTTTCAGGCAGTTGTGATACTAATTTAATCGTCTGGGACATTAATACAGGGGCTGATTTACATACGTTGTCCGCCCATTTGAACATTGTCAGTTGTTGTAAAATGAGCGGAGATGGCTCTATCGTTATTTCAGGTAAGGTTTAAGGGTAACGGGGTCATTTTTGACTTACATCGAAGATAATAGTCAGATCTAAATTTAGATTTTAGAACTCTTGCACAATAACTTGGCTTGACCAAAATATTATAAAACTTTCAAAAATTGGATCATATTCGGGTCTGGAAACTTCTGGGTCAACTACCAAACTTTCGGAAATGTAATTTTCTCTATTCACGGCTAAAATACAGGACATATTTATAGACACAGATTTATCTTTTGAAATAGAGTTAACTATGTTGAGACGAAATTTTTAAATTGAGAAAAGACGCAGTCTGAGGTATAAAATATTTCTAATACTTGTAATTGTAACTTCAAAATACATTTTTTTGCCATGGCCTTAACATTTATGACTCTATTTTTTCAAATTTAGTTTGTATGTATATGTTTGTACCTTAACTTAATTGGCATGTCCTGACTGTGATTTACCCTCATCATATCTGATAAAATTTTCAGAGCCATTAATTGTTTATGTCTGTTCTAAAATTATAATGAATACTGAAAACCTTCCAATTATCTGTCGACCGACTGATGTATATAATATTGCTATTATATTATATAGGTTCAGAAGATACAAATATAATAATCTGGGACACAAAGCAAGGTTTGCAACTGACGTCCCTGCAGCTGCATTATGCAATAGTTGGTGTTGAACCTACATCCGACTTTTCCAGAATAGCTGTCCTACTCAAAGATACTCAATATAGTCCAATAATTTGTTTGCACAACACTCCAGCCAAATACGTGAAATTGCCCACTTACTGTGCACCCGATAAGGAAATGATTGAAAGTAAGTCGTTGAACTGAATCGCAATTATACATACTTTTCACTATTTCTATATAGATCCGAAACCAGCTCCGAAGCGTCAAATGAAAAGACTACTTAAAAAGGAAGTGTCCCTTGACACGTACACGTGGCAAAAGAAATATGCCCATCTCACCTCAAATCTAGTGATTCCTTCAATAGATGAGAGATTTAAAAGGCGCTTTTCTGTTTCCGCAAGCATGGAGGAAATCTCGAAGATTCCACAAAATGATCAAAAGGTAAGTTTGCATTAAGACCAACACATGCTAACCACACGGATAGTTTTCTCAGACTTACGCGAACAAAAATTAATATTTTGCATATAAAGTGCATTGCAGAACCGCTTGAATTAAACTATCATAAAAGTGGATTACGCATGTAATAGAGAGCATTTAATAGACGTCGTCAAGATCGTTAGTTTCATCTTAAAAAATACAACTCCGATTTGAAATGCACATATTTTTATTTAGAATCATTTTTGCCTTAACGCTTTTTTCGTTTCGTAAGTGGTAGATGTAATAATGCTAGTAAAAAAACAACTGTTTGCGGCTTAAAAATTCGACTAGAAAGGCTTTCAGTAATATAAATTGCCGTAAATTATACAAATATTTTAAGACAAGAAAATTATAATTTACTGCACAGTATTTCTGTTCATATTTCTAACCTACTAACGATGGCCTGTATCCTCCAATACACGTTCCGCAAAAGATCTTGATTGCTTTCTGGCAGAAACCGACCCCATTCTTCACGCGGCAATTGAATTAGGAGGTGGATTTTGTACTCGTATATATCACTTTGGGATATTTAATAGATGTTTTACTGGATTTTCGTCAGGACGTCAGAAGTTAAACAAAACATATAATAATCAAAATTGTCAGTGACTTCCTTATGACAAAGGTTCCGAAACTAAAACATGCACTAAAATGTATTGCATCTTATCAAACCTATTTCCTCCGCAAAACAGTTCGACTGCTACTAAAGCTACTCTTTTGTACAAGATTAGATTCGGCGAAAAGTTTTGGAGCATTTTATTCTATTTTTGCTTTATCTATAAAAATATTTTTCCCATTGATGTCCATTGCAATTATTATGGACTCTTACAAATTTAAACTTTCTAAACCTGTCCCGTGAGAGAAATCTAGAGATTTTCGATAAAAGTTTCGAATTAAGCCGACCTTCTTCAGTCTTCTTATTACTGTTTTAACACTTACTTTGATTTGTTCAGTACTAAACAAGTAATTCTTCCGAAAAGAAGCGATAAATTAGTTATCATTTCGTAATGGTTGCCTTCTTAAAAATCCGCCAGTCTCTAATTTGAACATCGTATCTTATAAATTCTTGTCCAGGTCTTGTATTCTGGAGTATCAGTATGATCTTGTTATGTGAGAAAAGTAGATTGATTTTTAAACACAATAAGTGGTAAAGTAGCAATGAAAAATTCTGCGTTAGAATTAAACAAGCACAATATTTATATGTGAGTTTATTATTCCAAAAAATATCTATTTCAATAAAGTAGTAATAGATATTAATGAAATATATCATCTTATACTATTATAATCAAGGGCTCTTCTTTCTGGAATACTGGCTTGTAGCTCGCAACATTCGCTGCGAGAAATTTAATCACATTAACCTATAATAACTGTTTCTAAGTCATTCGGATGATTTTGTTACACCACTTTGTTTGATAATTAAAAAAATTCCTACTGCATTTGTGGCTACATTTAACATTCCTTTCAATTTTTTTATATCTATCATAGTTCTTCACTTTTACTCTACCACTTGCATCCATAGTAGATTGCAGCTTTTATTTCTATATTTCACATTATTTCAGCGTTTTTTAACATATTTGTGACTAAAATAGTGGCGTATATAATTATTTACTTTTATTACCTATTTTGATCATGTGGAAGATTTTATTGGAATTATGTGTTTTCGTTGTGGTTATTGAGTCGATCTACAGGGTATTATTTATTATACAGGCTCAAAATTCCATTAAACTTACGTATTTTGCTTTATCGTTGACAGTGGCTAGGAATCGACTATATCGTTCTTTTATCCCACAGAAACTTACTTTTTCTAGTAGCTAGTTAAAATTATTTCTGGTTGGTCACTAGCAAAAAGTTTCTATCGATGGAGCATTATGTGTGGCCAATGTATTACTTTATTGTATTAATTATTCCCGTTTCTTTCCAAGTCTTCTTTTCTTCGTTGTCTATTTGGCTCCACTTCTTCATTATTTGTAAAAAATTTCCGCTCAAATATCAAAGGAAAGAAAACGATTCATAGACCAACTTTTGGGAGAACAGTCCGCAAAAAAAATACTTTACGATTTCTCGCATTTTTATAGTTCAATTTCCATGGCTCTATACATCTGCAGTAACATCGCTTAAGAACTATCGTCAAAACTTGATAAAATGATCGCATTGTGACTACTTTGTGTGATGTATATGTTCATACATACTGTCCTGAATCATCAATGAAAAATTTTATGAACACAAGTTACGATCGGTACAGCCGTAGAAACTGAGTTTTTTAAAGACCAACATATGCATGAGTTATGATAAACTTAGATTATTGACATTAAAGTTAATGTTTTTAATCTTCTTCTTTAATCTCTAATTAAATTAATTAATTAAAATAAAATAAAATATAAAAGTCGTAATTAATTTAATAAGTTTTGTTGTGAAAGTTTTTTTTGTGTGTTGGGACTGTGCCAAAAGTACAGACAGCACTTCATTAGCACAATGTTCAGCTTTTGTCTTGTATTTTTTATCCATTCATCAACTCCTGAAAAGCGTTTTCTACTCCTGTTAAGAGAGAATGAGTGTTTCTAGTTGAAGCACCCTCACTCTAAATAATCTATAGCTCATTTCCTATGCAATTACCTAAACTAACTCGATTAAAATGTTTAGTTAATCTGTTGCAGCAATTTTACACTCGACTGCACTGTTTAATAACCCTGAAACCTGCATACTACTAAAAATCTATTTTATAGGGAATGGGATCGAAACAAGCTTCACTGGCGCAGTCACAGCACTTTGATCAATTGGAAGCTCTTTGGAACAAGAGGTCACCTCCTAACCGAAGAAGACTTCAGCAGGTAAAGGTAAGAAATTTTGCTCTACTCAAAGATACTCAAAAGATTCAGGACCGTATATTTTATTACCCACTTTCGTATATTGGATAAGAATACGAATCGTTTTAGCTTGCTTTGTCCCTCACGCCCGTAACATTTATCTCCTTATAGGATTAGCCTATCTTGCTTTCGTGAGCGTTCCTTCGCCTTTTAAAATATAATGAGTTTTGTGTAGGAGGTAAGAAAAATATTTAGCTAGAAAACAACATTTTTAACAGCGTTGGTATGTTGGATCATCTTTTTAAGGTCGTATGGCGTTTACCTAGATATTTGCCTTGATTATTATAAGAAGCATAGGAAGCAGAACTTTTTAAATCCAAAATAATATTAAGGCATTTATTACAGATACAGATATTACTAGATATTACAAAGTGATTTATTGTTTACTTATATCTGTCAGCGATTTCATAGATACTATATATTTTCAAACACATTTTTAAGCCAACAGTTATGCCAAACCTACTAGACCCAACAGCGGAAGTTCAAAATACGCTGAAATCTTTCAAGCCGACCAAAAAGTGACATTGCACTAAAATATCCTTTCCGGTGGAAGCTGTATACAGCAATTTCATCCACAAATGTTGCAAAATAGGAATTTTGGATTACAGCATGCTACACCCACCTGATGAAAACTAAGATACATCGTGATATAAGCCTTGCACGCAATTTTCGTTAAGAAACCGTTATTAATTTACACAGTTTGGCCACATTTTTTAAATATATTTCGAAACATTGTTTGCTCAAATCTACTGCTCTTTAACATCTACCCCAATTTAATGAAACTCCTTTGCCATGAAGGAAAAAAGGTTTGTTTTGTTGGACGAAGGTAACAAGGCGGATTGTGTATAATTGCAACTTAACCCGGCTCAGTTCGTTGTGAAACAAAGAGCACAAGTTCTCAAACACGCCACCATTCAGGTCCTGTTGGTAATCTCCACTTTTTCTGAATTCAAACACGTGACAAAAATCGGCATCTAAAAATCCTGAATCCCTTCGTTCCGTTTTGTGTAATAATTAATCGACGAGGTTTTTCAGGGGTAGGGTTTTAAACCCCGTTGACATTGCGTCAAGACACCCTTGTCTCGATTTTTTTATTTTATTCATATGTTACTATTATTGACTATCATTTTCTGAAAAATGAGACAAATTATTAAGTAAACTGTATTTACTGTGTCTATTACTGTTACTATAATTATTGTTGAAATTTTCGCTATAAGAACAACGGATGTGGTTTTTGTTGATTCTGGCACCTCGAACATCTTTATCCGCCAGTATACTGTATTTGCGATTCAAATATATTCTACTGGCTGATTTTTTAATTAAATATAATAAATTTAAATAATAATATATAATAAGAATAAATTTAAAGGCGTTTGGCGCTGCCGGGTGAAAGTTTTCGGCAGACACATTTTCGGGTATTTCCAGTCTATCAATGCGAGAAATTTTTGAGAAAGTTTTAATAAAAAGTAGGCCCATGTGGCGTCATATTTCGTTATCCAATCCACTATACCTTTTTGATTTTTAGCTTGCTAAGTTGAAGCAAGCATTTAGATGTTCATGGTATTATTGTGATCTATTTTGTCTTGAAAGTTTATTCCTTTGCTCAATTTTCTGGGATGCATTTTTTAATGACTCTGTAATTTGATTTATAAAGCTTTCTAAGTTAAGGGAAATAATTTCGATGTTGTATTTATTTATGCTGCGTTTCAATTCATCTGTATTTAAGTGTTAATAGCATCTGTTCGATTGATGTGGATATTTTCCACGGTCGTTTTATGAAACCTGGATAGTGATAATTTATGCTAATGTTAATATTGTAGGCTCTCCTTTAATCTCAAATCCAACGTTCCATCTTGAAGAAACAATTAAGTTTGAAAACGCTACACTGGAACCACTGTTTGAGCATTTTGTGTATAGAGACTTGTTACAAAGGCTCTCGATATTTCTGTGTTAAACTTTGAAGCGCTGTTAAAATTATATTAAAACTTTACTTTTCCATTTGTTTGTATATAATTAATACTGATATATTTTTCCTCCGTAGTCGCTATCCAAGCAATCTTCTTTGGCGGAATCACAAATCTACTCATCAGAAGAAGAGCATTTAGATGCAGGACAATCGTAAATCTTCAATATATTCTTATACAACAAAGCCAATAGGGCTTATTCCGCGTTAGTCGTGTTATTACAATTGATGAAGATACCATAGAATCCTATTTGTGAAACTTTTTGTTAAATCACTGACAAACAAAGTTGAAAATGTACTTACACACAACAAAAAATCGTTGATATGTCTTATCAATACATATATAAAGTTTTTTTCAAGAACCTTAATAAAATCTTACGAAAATTTGGAATCACCTAAATAATTGTCTAATTTCACGGAACAAATAGATGCTCCTCACCCGAAGCAAAGTTGAATTTCAAACGCTGTTGCAAACTACACGTTTTCTGCCCCATCAGTTACCATAAAAAATAAGCAAATAAGCGACGCTTTTAAAAGCAAAATAAAATTTAATGAGACTTGAGGTGCGGCAGCCTGCCGTAGCCAGAGAATATTTTTTGTGATCTAATTGAATCAATGAAGACCTTCCTCGAAGTTACTTCTTATTCAATTCAATAAATCAAAAAGCAATTCTGAAAAAGTATTTTAATGGATCTTTCCGCATTATGGCTGATTCAGGTTAAATATGGTTTACGCAAATTTTAAGGCAAGAAAATGTTGAGATTGTCTCAACTTCTGCTGTAATTCTCTTGGTTAGGAGTTGATGGCATATCAAGGCATAAAATTGTTATAAAAATATTATACAAAGTGTCGTTCATTTCGTCTGTAGATTTAAACATGTCGTGTAATTCCGGCTCTGTTAGTTAAAGGAAATTCACCGGCGATATTATGGATAATGAATGCCTAATAGCAGGTAAGCTTCTGTCGCAGGTAATTTAATGATGAAACTATTGTCAGTGATTTTCCATTAGTAGTTGGAATCCTTCTTAGTTTAGTTAAAGTACTTATAAGGTTACTCTAATTCTTCTCGTGTATCTAGTCACTTTTAACTAGAAAAGTAAAATTAATTTTTCAGTTCTAAAAATGCTATCTTAAAACGACAATTTCCAAGTAACAATTTAAATTATTGATTATATTTTTAATATGTCGCTGGAATGGATACCTGGCATATTGTAATGATAAAACTGCTGTTCCACTTAAAATGCACAAAGAAAATACTCATTTTTATTGATAAAAACTACTGTTATGTATATGCACTGTGTTATATATGTGTAGAATTTATATATTTTTGTTACAAATTTTTTGCTAAAAATGTTATATGCAAGAAGTCGTTATAAACACTTACGTGTTCATGGACGCCTTTAATTTTTTAGTTTTCAGCTCTCCTAATATAATTTTGTTAGGAAAGCCGCTGTACGATAATAAACGAAAACATTTAAAACAATTACTAATTAGTCATATTAAAATTTTATTAATAGCTTAAATTAATATATTTTTGCTTAGAACCAAAATATATAGGTATAATAACGTAGTGCATTGGTCCCGTTTTACAAGAAATACAGGCACAGGTAATTTATATAAAACATAATTATTTTAGCATGCATAATATACAGGGTGATTTACAACCGTATGGACACAGAGCAGGGGCATGTAGAGGACCTCAAAACAAGTCCAGCTTCCATTTAAGTTTTTGTTCTCAGGCCCATGGTTAAAGAGATACAATGTTAATTAAACATTGTATCTCGTTAAACACAAAATTCTTAAATTGAACAGCAAATTGTGCAAAATTGTGTTCGGTCGAAGTCAGTGGCGCACCATAAAAAAGCTCGGGGGGCAAAAGGGGGTATGCCTCTAGAAAAAAGAACTCCTTGTAAAATATCTCATAAACTGCAGGAGTTAAAGAGAAAATACCAACATTTTTTTGAAACTTTAACACCCTGTATGTCGTTAGCCATGGGCCCGAGAAACAAAACTAAATAAAAACTCGATTTGTTTTGGGGTCCTCTACACGCCCCTGCTCTGCGTCCATAAGATTAAAAAAATAAAAAGGTCAAGTTGTGAATGTGTGTCAAATGTTGTGATAAAAATAGTTCTCAGCGATCCGCATAAAAAGTAATATCTGGTGGTAGTAGCAAAATGCAAAAGACTATTCAACTCTTCTTAGTTTTATAAGATATAATTTAACCAGACGAAATTAAAAACTAAAAAATCAACATAAAACATTTAAATCAAACGCATTTCCTATAAAACTGTTTGAAATAATCGCTTTAAATTTATCACATTATTTAATTAATCAGTCACAAGCTAATAAGTTATGACTAATGCGGAAAAGTAGTTCATTCGCTGACAAATTTTCAGTTTTACCTGCTTATTCGTTGAAATCTTATTCTCCCAATTAAGCAAAATGCTTTTAACCTTTTCCACCTACTACAGCATTGTCAATAATTTAATAGTAGTGATGGAGAACCAGGATTTAATGATTGAAAAAAACATTGCTAAATAAATCAGCCTGATATATTCAGCTGAAATACAAGTTTTCAGAGCTGACACCAATAAACACGCTCGCCGGGCCATTTTTTTTTTCAAAGGATTAAGCCGGGATTTAGCATGGAAATGACAGTATGTAAACCGGCGCTTTATATGGGATTAGATTAAATTACCCGGAAATAAACAGTCTGCTGTCACTATTTATTTCCCTTATATACAGTGTGATCTCAATTTATTCTGCTAAGCTTTGAAAGCATATTCTACATTCAAATCTATTGCAAAATTGCACTGTCTCGAAGTGTCTCCTAGCAGAGACAGCTGCTTTTAAAAGATCGCTCACTTCCGTAACAAGTACTTACGTATTGATACTTTCTTGGGACTCTGAAAAGATCAAATAAATTTGAATTATTTCAAATTTCCAATTAGCTCCTGCATGAAATGAATTTCCACAACTCTTATTTGTGAAATAACGAAAACTCAGCAGTATAATTATACTGTGTGGGGTATCAATTTGAAAACTTCACACGTATTAAAAAGTTCAAGTTATTAAGTAGGTAACATGGGTGAGTTAAATTCCTTATCATTAACGGGTAATTATCAACCTTTGCATAATAATACAAATTATCATAACTAATAAGTGTGGCAAATTTTAAAACAATCCGGTAACCGACAAACTAGTTATTTCGAAAAAAAAATTGAATCTAAGTTTAACAGCCTGTAGATCCGTTATTATTGAGTTTTACCAAAACTGTGTATAGGAACTTGTCACACTCATTTTTGCTGTAGACTTGCCTCATTGAGTGTTGGTCGCATCTTTTGCGGACACCCTGTTATTACAAATATACCGGGTGTCAATTTGAAAACTTCCCACCCTTAATATCTTTCTTGCAGTTTAAAATATGAAAAATCGGAAAGACCCGTAAATTTTATTTGTAAAGGGGACACTTTAAATTAATATTTTTAGCCTCCTTGTTTCAACCCCCTAGGACGGGTAGATGTCAGGGGGGGTCAATGGCACATCGTTTTAAAGGATGTTCTAATGTAAAGATGATTCAATACGAACAGAATAAAGAAAAGAAATGTCCATTAATATTGTTTTAGGTTGTATCAGAACCCGATATTTCAGTTTATAACTGTTATTCATAAAATAATATCTCAATAGTGTCTCATGAAATGTTTTAAGACGCATTAGTACACTTTATTTCGACTGCGATTCCCTATTCAAATGGATGTAACGAAAACGGTACCACCCGGTATATTCAATATTAATTAATAACTCAAATAGTTAGGTCATTTTCAAAACACTCACTCACCAGAAAACGTTTGTTTCCTGATTATACCTGAAAGGTAAAAAACTTAGTTACATTAAATTAAATTCCAAATCAAATTCATTCCTGGGTTTCAGTTATTTATTGTCTCTATTTAAAAATGATTTTTGATTGATAAATAGAGACAATAAATGACTGAAACCCAGGAATGAATTTGATTGGGAATTGAAACACAGTCAGGAAAGTATATACAATTAAATTAAATTAGCAGGCTACCAAAAGATACCAAGATGGGCACGGTAACGTCGCAAGAACGTCATTTTTAAGTTCCTAGCTGACCTGAGTAACACTGTCTTATATTCCAAAACATAGAAATTGTCGATATTTTGAAGAATGTAGGTGACGCTAGTAAGAAAAAAGAAGGAAGACTAACCGCTGATAAAAATAAATATTTTCTTTTTTCTTGATAAAAGTTTTCAAACAATAATATTTATTCCAAACATCTAGTGGCAAATACTATGCCTCTCGAAAAATATTAACTCAAATTTGTGTCCTTTTACATCAATAAATATGTTAAGTATAATCGATAACCAGCAATTGGCATAGCTGCTTTTAGATACGTTAATTCAACATCGAGAAATCGCTATTTGGTCAAAAACTCCATTATTGAACTATCGGACGTCTTAAGAAATTTAATATGTAATTATAATTTATTCATTCTCTATCTAGTATTGAACGCGTCTAATGGAAACCTCTCATGTAGTAATGAGCGATATTCACATTCAGTCGCTATGTTGCCTCCAGTTAACATAAAAACATATATGTTAATTATATGTATTATTATTATGAATAACTGTAACCTGACGATTGCTATATAGTCAATTGTAATTGGGATTAAATGAGAACTACTACACAAATAAACAAAAATCTCTAATGTGATATATTATGCATGTCATTTGAATCAAAATTAGCTTTGGGATAATTATAATTAATTTCGATTGCATAATTTTAAATGTTGGCATTTATTATCGGCTAATGTGCATAGTTAAGCAATGGGTACAGCTAATTAAATTTTGCAACAGATTTCTGTTAAATTACTATAATAATTAATTACTAACTAATAATATTCAAAAATTTAAACGAGCTTCTATTGATGATAAAGGCTTCTTCTTTAGAGGAATAAATTGTTTGTAGATTAACATATTCATCCTATTTAACTAATTGAAAGTCTATATGTTTCTTAAAACCAAGAGATCATGTGATTCTAATGGATCCATTTTTTAGAGGCATAGTGGCTTTATTCGAAAAACAATTGTATTTATTGTATGCCAATATAGCTTAAATATGATTTGGGGCATATGGGCGCCGCGGCTGACTCAAATGAAGAGTCAAATTTCCGACCATTTTGATTCCACTAGACAATAAAAAACACATCAAACAGTGAGTTTTGCTGGATATAACGGCGTCTCAATAATGCCTTTCGGATTTTGGATTTTTGTCGCTCTAAATTCGGCAATATATTTCGAAAATCGCTGTTCAGTTCGCCAAACTCCCCGTGCGCTACGTTCAATTTATGGTCGACATAATCGTTTTTGCCTCAATAGTTGCGTAAATAAACAAAGTTGCCGGATTTAGAGCGATGAAGATCCAAAATTAATTATTGAGACCCCGTTATATCCAGAAAACCTCACTGTCTTTTGCGCTTCATGGTCTGGAAGAAGTTTGGAAGTGGCCGAAAATTGGAATATGCAGATTGCTCTTTATTCGAGCAAGCCGCTGCGCATTATACCCCAAATCATAGTTAAGCTATAATGGCTTAAAATTGCCTTTTCAATAAAGCCTTAATCATGACGTTAACATAATTTTAGTAAGTTTTATTTCAGCTTAAAGTTCAATACCTCTAAAAAACACCCTTTATTCGATTGTATGAGATCATATCCAACTAGCAACCATCCTTTATTTCTTTATAAGATTTTCGACTTCTTCTAGAAGGTTTTTTTATTGGTGTGGATAAATCCACTTAATTCGTGGACAGGTCCTGATAAACATAACATAATATACTGTAATTTATAGTCAACCTGTTGCCTGTTATATTAGACCATTAGTGCCCACTAAATAACTTTTTAACACTTCTATTTTTAACACAATGTACAAAATCTCCCTCCACAAAACGTGGTCTGATAGATTGAGAATAGAGTCTACTTCAAACCTATATTATCTGCAATTCTGAAGTAAGTCTTTAAACTATTAAGCAATAAGGTATTAAATATTCATAATGCGTAACCATTTTAGAACAAATAAAAGTACTTAAATGTAGTACTATGTATCAGTCGTTAAATGTGTTTTAGATTAGTTAATATCCCACTTAAATAAATATTAGATAAATATGATGGAGTTTTATTTGTGAATCCACAGAAGAGTTCCCTATGCGTGTTGCATATATATTCCAATTATATTGTTTTTTAAGGGTTTAAAATGTGTGCATGTACAAACGACCTTTTGAATATATTTGCCAGGCATGAAACGTAATGTTTATTGCTTGAAGTAAGATCGGTGAATACTTCAGAAATTTCTTAAGGAGTGCGTAATTCAATGAGACACAGAACACGCTTCCGAGTATTACCTAAGTGGAAGGCGATTTAGTTTCAAAGTGATACTCATATTGTGTGTTGTTCTTTATGAGCAGATGACAACCAATAATGTGAATTTTTACTAAATTTAAACAAGAGCCTTGCTGGAAAAACTCACGAAGGATTTCATGTTCCATTCATTAATCGGACAATTCAAAAATAATTTTTAACTTGCTAAGAAGATCTTTGCCAATTTTCTCTTAACATTTCTAGTCAATTTTCGCAAATTTCACCTGATGGGACATATTTGGACTACATTTGACAATTATCGTTAGTTGTCTAAGCAGAAGAACGCCCTTCAATATTTGTATATCTTTCAGGACACCCTGTATAGAAGTTTGATTTTTCCCCACAAATACACAAGGTTTATCTACTCCAATGCAAACGATGGTTCCGATTTAAATGTGACAATTTGGCTCACCTGGCACATGTCTTTCTTTAGAATCGAAACCGCTTCTCGTAAAAAAAATATTTTATACTTTATGTAGAAAAAATACAGTGTTCTGTTGTCTATGAAATGAGATCAATTATCGTCGTTTTGTGCAAGAGTGGCGTAAGAATATTACAAAATTTCATGTTTTCCGTCCCGTTTTTGCTCATTTCTCGACGGCAAAATGAGCAAGAACGCTCATTTGTACATCATTCTAGGCAGAAATAAATGGCCTTTTTAGAAAGTGAACCATCGATGGGGAATTGTTGGCAGTTTTCTCAAAAAATGCTTGAATTCAAGAAGTTTTAGATTTGCGTGGTTTTTTTTTAGTTGCAAAATCCACTTGAACATGACGCTGTTTTTTTCGAAGTTACTCAAGAACCATTCGAGTTCAGTCGTAACAACCTGAGTGAGGAAATTCGAGTAGTTTTGACCCAGAAAGCGAAATATGAATATCAAAGACTTAGGTTCAAGATTATGCCAAAATTTCATGTTTTCCGTCCCCTTTATGCTGATATCTCGGAGGCAAAATGAGCAAGAACGCTCATTTGTACATAATTCTAGACAGAAATAAATTCCAAATTAAATGTTGGCAGTTTTCTCAAAAAATGCTTGAATTCAAGAAGTTTTAGATTTGCGTGGTTTTTTTTGAGTTGCAAAATCCACTTGAACATGACGCTGCTTCCAACCATTCAAGCCAGAGAATTCGTTTTGGCATCGTTGGATAGAGAATTGAATGGGGGGGGGTCATGACCCCCATGACCCCCCCCTGGATGCGCCCTTGTGCGTATGGCGAGCTCGAGAATGTCCATGTTATGGCACTGCCCCCGTAATGGACGACATATTTAGATCATGGGCAAAGGGAGCAACCGGCCGAACATGTGACCATATTGATACTTTGTGTATGACTTTCTGACAATGTGAATGTTTAGTAAATTTTATCTATCTATCTATCTTCGCGGATCAAATAGCAAGTACAGGTACAAAGTTTTACCTTAGAAATCTATAACTTTCTGATACAAAAAAAATTCTCCACTTCACCATTAGATGGCACTTTAACGGAAATCCTAATTTAATTTTTCGCAGGTATATCTTTATTGAAATACTAGACAAAAATGTGCTCTCCACACGACTCGAAAAACCTCTTTGTTGAGGAGTAAATTGACATCAACATTTGTATCACTCTCAACCTAGGGTTCTTAGATTGAATTGCAATTGCAGCAAATCAAGTCATCTGGTTTTAAAATGTGCCAAATTCGACAATTAATAGTAATTATTGTATTGCAGACGACTTGCGTTGCTGCGATTCCAATTTCAATTAAATAGGTAATATCAAACCACTGGGTTGAGGCAATAAAAACTTTATTGTCGCTTTGCTCCTAAACGAAGAGGTTTTTCGAGTCGTGTGAAGAGCACATTTTTCGTGACATTTGGCGTCTCAAAAATGATATGCGGAAAATGAATTTTGGATTACAGGTATGGTGCCATCTAGTGGCTGAGTCGAAAAACAATTTTTGGTGAGAAAGTTAGAGATCACTATGATAAAACCCTGTAACCGGTTTT
The DNA here is from genome assembly GCF_020466585.1 of Dendroctonus ponderosae. NCBI lineage: Eukaryota > Metazoa > Arthropoda > Insecta > Coleoptera > Curculionidae > Dendroctonus > Dendroctonus ponderosae. The sequence goes on along the minus strand of NW_026017110.1, from coordinate 55,500,385 downwards.
AAGTTTGATCCAGGAATAGATCAAAAATAAAAAGGAAAAAATAAGTAACCCGGAAAATATTCAGATTTCGAATTTTTGTTACATGACTTTCTACGATTATTTTAGCATGTAGAATCACCCTTAAAAATCTCCTAACGCATTTTCCGAACACCCTGTATAAAGATTTTAATGACATCAGCCACGTCAACTATGAATATCTGACATTCCAAATGTAGATTAATCAACTTTTAGGACACCTTAAGATAGGAATAGTCGACCATCTCTCTAAATTGCTGATGGGGCAAAATTACATTATTAGATATATTCACATTGGATTTCACCTAACTTATTTATAAATTGACCCGTTAAATTTTGAATAGTAAAGGTGCTTATTTCCATAGAGTTTCAACTTTAATTTACTCCCTTTCTCAGTTGTTTGCCAATTAATTATAACTATTTAAAGTGGCCCTAATTTATATTTAACTGCTGCTATTATTAGCATTATACAGGGTGTTTTTTTTGAAATCTTGAAACTTAAATATTTTGGTCTTGTGGACTAAGCACGGGGTACCATGAGAATTTCAAATGGTAACCATAACATTTTACTGGAGATTCGAATAGTACGTCGTTCTATTCTAAAGTAGCTTATATATTTAGAGCAAGGTATTGAAGATATTTAGGAAGGGTTTACTCTTGAATATTTATAATACGAGTATTAGTATAATTTTACAGTGAAAATGTAATGTTTTTTAAACTATATAAATAAATAGATGAGCTGAAAACGGGATTATCCGCATTAAATAAAGTTAGAAGCTTTTTTTGTAATTTACGTCTTTAATCAGAATAATTAATTCAATTATATCATTAACAATGACATACCTCTTTTTAGTTTTGATTAAAGTAAGGGTATAATATTTACCATTTCTTTTTTTTTTTTTGTAAACTATTATCCCATTATTTTGATCAATTTAGAGCACCTTGGGTTGCTTCGTGGTATAATCCAAAGATAAGATTAAACTAAAGACTGATAAAGTTAAGGAGATAGCTCAATAATTCGAATAGTACGTTAGTTTTATATTTAAAGAAAATTATTATGTCCCAGATATTAACTTCTTATTTGAAACATTTTTTTGCAGGATCACTTGTTTCCGAAATATTTACGAGTTCCAAATTTTTTTTAAAACCACCGGTATTATAACGGTATATTCCGGTATTATAACGGTAATATAGTTTAGGCTTAAGTACCATTGGAAATTATTTCCAAGAAACAGCAACTTTAATACTGAGCTTCGGAAAACTCTTAATCACAACAGAGTATAGTTCGAAATCAATTGGTACAAAAGTTACACATATAACATACACAAATAGTTTGGATGCAGAAAGTGAAGTTGGGAGAACTGGCCCGAGTCTGTGACGCCACAATGCATCGGCTTATGCTTATACGCGTCTATAAAAGTCTGCCTTTACGAGTCATGCGAGTATGCTTACGAAGTCAGAATGACATATATTCTTGCGCTGTTGTCATGCTGCAGGTCTTCATCAACATGATAAATAACAAAAACTATTTAAATAACAATTACTGATTGCGTTTATGGTCAACCCCTCCACAATCATGCCGGTAACGAACCCGCAATGAGTGATCAATGGAGATGCTTTCATTTGCTGCCTTAAGTGATAGCGCTGATAGTGCCATATTATACATTTTATAAGGATATAAAATCAGATTCAGGTTTGTTTACTCGCCTATTTTTATCTTGTTTCTCTTTTGTATTCCACACGTGGAAAAAGAAGAATAAATAAATGGGATTATCTAGTTAGAGGTGAAGGAACATGTGTGTTATGTTTTGTTTTTATTATCAATCTGACATGTACCGTGCAGATGAGGAAAAAATGTTTTTATTTTAGATAATGCAACTGTAAATAGTTTTATATAAATAGGTGGATTCAATTAATCATTACAATTTTTTACGTTAGTTTACCACTGTTAATCAGATAACGGATATAATACAACTTACATCAATTTTGTGAATATAAAGAAGTTAATAAGAAGTAAGTGCATTCGTTTAGTTTTTGATCTTATTAATTTGAATAATGCGGGTTGGTAAATTGAAACAGCTTTACTGATTAATGGATCGAGAGAGTGACAAAATTAAATTACATACAAATTGAAATCCTCATACCACACATCTTCTAGTGGTAGCTTTCTGCATCATTAACCAAAAATACGTTCTTTTCAGTATGTATAAAAACAGAACTGTGATGTACTATGTGCTATTTTACTCGTTGACTGTTGTCACGCTAGTTTTATCTCGAAATGACCCCAAGAATGATCCAAGAAATAGCAGCGACCTGACTTTATGGATTGATGAAAAGCAAGTTAAAATGTTCAGTGGTAAGCATACAACTATCTATTCAAATCAACTAATTAACTTTAAAAAAATTAAACCTTTTAGGAGTCTCCATGGAAATCTATGCCATCGTCAATGGAAATGTTCTACCATACATACTTGACCCTAATTTTGAAAACTACCTGCCAGTAATCCCATCTGAGGTAAATTACGTTAATTTTACTTGGAAAGCTGGAAACAAAAAGTATAACTACAATTTTGATAAACTACAATCTTATGATGAGAGCATTTTGGAGGCTCCAGTAATCTCTATAAAAACAAAAGGCAGAGTCCCAAAGCGACCAAAGGAGTTTAGTATATTCCTCCCATGCATAGGAAATAGCTCAGGCAAGGCTAGATTCGAAATTGGCTTGCTTATTGAAACTAGAAAAGGTAAGTCTCTAAATGGTACACCTCTGCGACTGAAGCTGAAAAAAGAGTGTTCCATCTCCCAAAGAAGTAAGTTATTATATTACATATTTAATGGAAGAAAATACATTTTTGTGTTAATACTAATAGGTCCAGATCCGGAATGCGACAAAAAGTGTGCGAACCAAGGGTGGTGCAATAATGAAAAAATTTGCCAATGTCCGGAAGGTTATATGGGCCAATACTGTAAGACTGCTTTATGCTATCCTCAATGTATGAATGGAGGAAATTGTACTTCGCCCGGCGTATGTAGTTGCCCTACTGGTTTCCAGGTATGTGACAACATATATAATTTTTTTACATTTTAACCATGGACAAACTGCATTTACTGCATTTATATTTTAGTTTATTCATTTTAACTTCATATTCTACGAACAAAAGTTGGACAAAAAGTTGTAAAAAACTCGATATTTTAGGGGCATTGAAACCTATAAACCTATAAAAACCACACAAAATATCGAAATTATACGGGGTGTTACAAAAATTACGGCCATTCCGTTAACTACATGTTTCTTGTGCAAAATGAGCACGAGTTCCATAATTTGATTTTTCACCGTGGTTAATATACAGGGTGTCGAAGTGAATAAGATATACCGGCTTTTCGAGTTCAGGAACTCAAAATTTCTACTACTTTCATTCAAGACCACAACCTGTTAGAAACAGTGGAATTTGTTGTCACTTAAAATCCCCATTTTTTTTAACGCCTTATTCTCAGGTGTTTTCCACGAAAAAATTCCTGCTAGATAAAAGTGGTTATTTTGCAGTGTTTTAATTGTATGTTGCTCATTGAAACTTTCAATGGTACGACGTGGCTTTTACAACAAAGCAAGCGGGCCTAAAACAGTTTTTTTCGTAGATTTGAACATGGCATTAGGTTTAGTTTTGGCATTCAATCTAAATAGAATGTTTTTTATTGCATGTTTGGTTGGAAGTTCAATGGCCACCTCGCTCTCCCGATCTCAACTCTCTCAATTATCACTTTTGGAGGTGTCTTCAAGTTTTTTTATAGTGCAGATATTAAATGAAACTCAGTTGCGTAAACGAATCATTTCAAGATCCGAACAGTTGAAGTTGAAACACATTTTCCCTAATATAAAATTTTCCATGTATGAAAGAATAGTTGAAGAAAATATAGAAAGCAAGCAGGTATACTGCTTGCTGGAATATATAATTTGCTTTGCTTTAATGTTCCGATTGTTAGTATCGAGACTATTTCGCTTTAAAATACATATCATAAAAATGTAAGAATCAATAAAATAGCCACCGGTTAAAGCTGTTAGCCGGCTTACTTACAAATACTTAAATATTTTCAAATTGTCGATCTTGTTGAAAATTATCAAAGAACTCCACACTTTCTTGACATATTTAGCAACAACGACTCGTAAACTAGGGTTTTTTTTCTTTAAACTTAGTTAAATCTTCTTTTCTTTACAACCGCACGGCATTTGGGTCACGAAAGGGTGTGGTAACAACCAGTATACAATCAATTCGTAATAGTTTATGTCCCGATTTGTACAAATCTGTGCAATAAACTCACCTGGCGTCTTTTATCCGGATGTTCCTCTAAATCACACTGTTCATAAACAATTCTACATTACAAAAGATACTGTTTCACATTATATTAATATGAGCATGATACACGCTCTTCACTGCTGTTTTCCGCGCGCAAAAATACTAGTATACCCAGTATCAACGAATGTTAATTAAAAACATTCGCATTATGACTCTTAAGAATGCCGAAATAAATACTGTTTTTCCTGTCTATTTAAATAAAAGCCTAAGAAGATATTCTCTTCATCCAAGAAGTTTTTTTTACCATTACAAAAATTTATTTAACTGGATAGACGCAAAAATGTTTGGGGGTGATTCTGGAATTCTAGATAGAATTAATAACAATCCATTAAATGTTATTCGAAATTGTGCCATTTAAAATTTCTGATCAAACTTGTTTGTTTTATTGAATCAATCGGAGAGGCATGTGCGGTTGATTCTTTATATGGGATTTTTTACAAAGATTTATATTTAGAATTGTTTCTAGCTTGTTGAAGGACATAAACATAAACTTATTATTAATAAGTATTTAGTTAGTATTTCATTATTATTATTAGAACTATCTTTTTCCAAAGAAGAAATAATTTATAACGAATGGATATTTTCATTTTTCATATTTATCGAAATAATTAGAAATATGATAAATATACCATTTTAAATGATTGGTATTAATTGAATACAAATTATCACTAAAAATAGTGTGAATTCGAATCCAAACAATAATGAAAATTCGTTGCTGTAAAAAATAGCTTCAGCAGTAAACAGTCTATTTTTCTACTAAAGTCCAGAGTTCAACTGATCTTGCACCCAAATATAAACATTGAATCTGTTTTGAAATACGGTTCCTTGAATCGAGTGGGTTTTATACAAAAAATAGATTGCATCAATGTTTAATTTTTCTTTAGCTTATATTTATCTACAACATATATTACTCTACATGTGTAGTAACCTCATTTCGTTATTCTGCAGTAATTATTTCGAGCTATATATTAGAGATGTACGTAATATCTATGCGAGATCTAAAAACGGCGATACAATTTTATGAAATGGAAAGTTATTCAAAACTGGATAAAGTTGTGACCTCCATTAGTTCAAATAAAGCTATACTAAAACAAAGTTTTCAAATTGGGTATTTAAATTGCTTTCGAATTGTCCAGATGGAGTACCGAAAAAGTGCTTCTTAATTAAAACAATCGAATTAGCGTTCAAAATTAGTTTTGCAAACCTGCACTGAAATATTTGTGTGCCATCTTAACTAATCAACTCAAAAATTAACCCAAACTATTTAATAGATAATAATAGGTGCACAATAGATCCAAAAAGTACTTCGGTTAAGCAAGTAAAGGAAGGTTTGTTTAGAAAGTCAGATAATCTACGAATAAATGCACGTTTTTAAAGTGCTACAAAACTCAACTCAGGCTACCGCTGCTTGAATTTCACATAAGGAAAAATTATTCTGTCTGTTTTGCCGCTGTACAAAATTTGTTGCCTCAATATATTCCTATTCGTTTTGCTCATTTCCTACAGCACCAGCAAACCAACGAATCTACCTTTTCTTAAACCCTTATTTACGTGAGGCAACATTTAGTCGCCGTGTAAGCATTTGTGGGCGTTGAGAATACGCATGCTATAAAAGCAAGGCATTTTAAACCTACTATTTCTAGAATTTTAAATAAGGAGAAACTCTATTCTTTTTTACTGCTGTTGCCTAATGTCATCCTGTTCGTCTACGTTTTTCCTTTACCAACAGGACATCCGACAGTCCACCTGCGTCGTAAACTGTAACAAATTTACTCGCTGTAGGCGTAGAACACTCACTTCCATCATTTTACAACTTTTAGGGAACTCACTGTGAAGGAGGTATCTGCAGTAAGAAATGCTTGAACGGAGGCAAATGCGTGCAAAAAGATACGTGCGAGTGCTCTAAAGGCTACTATGGACCTCGTTGTGAATTTTCCCGTTGCATTATCCCATGTTTGAACGATGGACGTTGTCGAGGAGTTAATAAATGCAAATGCTTGCGAGGATTTAGAGGCGATCACTGTGAGGTTGCCCGAGCTAAACTTGCAAGGGCTGCATGTAGTCTAAACTGTCGACATGGATCCTGTGCTCCCGATGGTGAAGCCGCTTGTATCTGTGAGAAGGGGTGGCATGGTCGATTATGTCAGCATGGTAAGTATTCATAGCTCTGTTTAGTGTTGATTTAATTATCTTTCAGATAATGTGTGCTGTGATCATAGCCAGACATGAGATAGCGTTGCTAATTCTTATCTAAAATCGTTTGATCCAGAACGCTTTTTAGTAGCTGCTAAACAATTGATTTCATTATTTAAATATTGTGTAATAACTGCGCCATAAATAGAATTTTTATTAATTATATGTTTTTGTTTCAGCAACAACGATGTGATTTAATCCATCTGCAATGATATTTATTTTTATGTGATGTTTATTAAACTGTATTTTTCAAATATATCGTATTGTCTTTATTTCACATCAATCAACCTTAAGAATTTGATTCTCACTCAAACCCAAAACCAACATGCCAGCCATATTGCGTCGCAAAAATTCACAAAAAATTGTATATTTAGCTATTTTTTGACCAAAGAAATGGCATTATTTTCCATTCATGCACCCATAAAAAAATTCTTGCAAGTTTAATCATCAAAATAATGTTTTCTTGGACTTTGGCAAAAACAAAATATGTTCACTCCAAGCATAGAATGAAATAATACCCTAATACAAGTAAGATATGTTAGTAGTACCGCAACGGCATCGCATTATTTATTAATGATAAACAAAATCTGGTTTCGAAACATTTTAAGAAATAAAAGTGCGCGATATGCACCATGAGAGAGCGTGATAAAAAAAGATTTTCATGTTATTTACGTTGCAACCCTGAGAAGTTGTTTTTAAAATAACTTTCTGAATGAATCCATTGAAACCGTTTTGCAGATTGAAAAAGTGAATTAAGCCCATATTAGCGACGATCAAATAACACATTCACTAATTTGAAAGTCCAATTTATAATGTTATAAAATGCAATGTAAAACTGAAATTTGCTTTGAAAGGTTTCATGCTTCGGATATTCGAATAATCGTGTAAATATACAGGGTTGCTCATTAGTGCGTCAAAGTGCGATATCTCAGTAAATATGAAGTTTACAAGAAAATTCGTCCAACGAAAGTTTTTCACGTTTAAAAGGTCCACATTCTAAAATTACTTAAGTTAGTTAAGTAAAGTTAAGTTTGTGTCAAACGTTTTACCTGAAAAATTTACGATTTCCGAGTTATTCGTAAAAATGTGAAAGTTTTGACAGCTACTGGGTTCCACAGAAATCGATGCTGTACACTACCCTCTGCGAATTTTGGAAAACAGTTTTCAGCGATTCTAACAGAACATCATGATCTACGCGTAGATATGTTTAAATTATAAGGAAATACTTCTAAACCGCGCAATTAGCCTCTAAACTTGCATGTTTTTAAACCTCAAAAAGTTGCTTATTTCAAATGGAACCC
>NW_026017110.1:55491265-55491525 GCF_020466585.1 Dendroctonus ponderosae | reverse complement strand
AAACATATCTACGCGTAGATCATGATGTTCTGTTAGAATCGCTGAAAACTGTTTTCCAAAATTCGCAGCGGGTAGTGTACAGCATCGATTTCTGTGGAACCCAGTAGCTGTCAAAACTTTCACATCTTTACGAATAACTCGGAAATCGTAAATTTTTCAGGTAAAACGGTTGAAACAAACATAAATTAAAATTGAACGGCCAATCTGAAAATAACAAAAAAAAGGGGGGGTTTCATTTAAAAAACCAGAGTTGGTAACTA
>NW_026017110.1:55468674-55491242 GCF_020466585.1 Dendroctonus ponderosae | reverse complement strand
TATATTGGAAAGTAATTTTAGAATGTGGACCTTTTAAACGTGAAAAACTTTCGTTGGACGAATTTTCTTGTAAACTTCATATTTACTGAGATATCACACTTTGACGCACTAATGAGCAACCCTGTATATATCGCTAAATAGTTTTTGAACATTTCTTTCTGCTTTTTATTTACAGGGTGTTCACAGAAATCAACTTTGGTTTTGCTGTAATAAATTTTTTTTCTGTTGGACCGATTTTCCAAATATGAAGCTAAAACTTCACAGTCGAATGAAGATAAACATTCAATATACTGCCCCCGACGCTCGAATTCTGGCAAACCCTTCAACTTAAGGAAACTGTCACTTTCAAATCATTCGATTAATGATGCAACCTCCCAAAGTAGACGATGTAGTTTTAGTTTCATCATGAGCTTGATATTTTGAAAATCGGTAAAATGCGAAAAATGTTATTACTGCAAAACTAAAAAGTTAATTTTTCTGCACACCCTGTGGGTAAAAGATATATTCGTATTGGGAGCATGCCGATTTTCAGAAATTTTGCAATGTTGCATTTTGCACCCTATTTTATAAAATATAACGACTTTATAAAATTAATGTTTTATAAAATATAATTGGACTAGAAAAGGCATCAAACAGAAATCAAATTGCTAAAATTTCAGTTATCCAGTGCCAAAGTTAGAGCAAATTTGGCCGTGTGACCATTATTTTGTTAAGCAGTTTAGAACCAGTTTTTAAATCAAGTTTATTGAATTGAACAACTAACTATTAATTTGTACTTCTTCGAATATCTATTAAAAGAACCTACATTTTAACGATGTAAATAAACTAAAATGATTGATTTTTTATTGGACTGATAATCTTAATGATATAAAGATTTCTTTGAAATTAAGTAACTAGTTTGTGACAACAGGAATTAAAAAAGCAAGATTTAAAAGTGAATTAAATAACCATCAAGGAAATTCAGTTAAAATAATTTAAAGTTGTAGTTTAATAATAGAATTGGAAACAACGCAAAATGACGAAATATTAAATATGTATGCATGGGAATTGGATTTAAAATCTCACAACATTCAATCTTTTGAAAGGTCAGGAAGGATTATTTTCTATTCCCTGTTAAAATAAACCAGCTTCAACCACCCTAACTAAAGGGTAAGATACGAGCGAGCTAAAATCTAATTTACGTTGCACTTATTTAAAAAGGGTTTGCATGTATTCTAAAAATCTTATATAGCTGAGTAAGCACACGTTAAACGATAAATATACACAGAAGGGTATTTGAGTGCAAAATAACCTAACCACATCTCACTTAAAACCTTTGAATATAAAACTAACTGTAAAGTTAGTTTTATATTCAAAGCTTAAAACACTGTAATTACAACATATGTCATGCTCTTACTTATGTTGAATGATGATGTGTCGGTCGACTTTTTTTCCAAGTTAAAAATTTAGAAAATTATTAATTACCTGTGTTTCAAAATTGGCGATCCTGCATTTAAAGGAAATTAATTATTTCTTAAAAAGAGGAATTTCCTAGAAATGATCTGAATATGATCAATATTTTGGTTCACTCTGTATTTCAATTATATTTATATATAAGTGCGCATCTAATTGCCGCCTTTGAATTGTAAAATAATCATTGATTTATCACATGAAAAATTGATAATTTTGAAGATCCGCTATAAAAATGATCATTATTATGGTTATGGTTATGAAGATTTGCGTCTGACTTAGCCAATTGAATTGATGTCAAAGTTTATTTAAACATCAATATTTAAGATATTTGTTCGTGAACAGTCTACAAAGAGACACCGAAAGTGTTGATACATACATCTAAAAAATAGGAAATTTTATTTTTATTGAATCAGAATATGAAACGTAAACTTGTAAATGTAATTAAATGCTTAGGGCGGGACTAAGACTAAGAATCACGTCTTATTGACGGCTCTTACGGGCTAAAAATCTCGCCTGTACGAATCTGAGAACAAAAATTACGTGATCAAGTGATCTGATGTCAGTATACTGACTGGGATGTCATTTTTGTAATAAAAATACATGTACAGTATGTTTTATTACAAAGAAACTATTGAAACCAGTAATATTCAATAGTTTAATATTAGTAATTTTTGACTGAAACCCTTTGGAAACACCACGCTTACTTGTTCATGATTCAGAGATAAACGACCAGAGAGAAAGAAAGTGTCAAAAAGTTCAAATAAGAGAAAGGAATTGTGGTTTATTTATAAACCATAAATGTTTTATAGAATTAGCTAAACTGTCATACTTATATAGCCAGATAAAGCAAAATACCAAAATTATTTATAAGGAAGTATCTACTTAATAATAATGTTTTAACTTTTAATCGATTTTTAAGGCATATTCCTATTTGATGCATAGACTGATTCTTAATTAACATGTTGTAATGCACAAGTACAAGATATTAACATTTCTCAAGGGAAAATATATTATTTTTTATACGAGTATAATTACAGAACCGTACTAATATCAAATATACACTTTTCGGAGCTAAACTGCTTCCGATTATATTGTTCTTATAGGATATCGGCTATCGGAGCTCCAATATTTCATTTAGGCTCAATGCGTTTTATGTTACAATTCTCTGTAATTCGCCACAGTTAAGTGCCTTAATTTACATCAATTTCAAAAAATTAAAAAATATCTTTGTTCTATCTGATGATAGAACATTATTATAATTTTTGCATGTTATTTAAGATTCTGTATTAGGAAATATATTAGCTATGCATCAGGTATTACATAAACCTTAATCTATTATGTGGATTTGTTTACGCAGTGAACGAAGTATTTTTTTATAATGACGGTCCTGTGGGAAATTTATTTTAGTTGAATTTGGCAAAACGCATGCGCCATAATGGGCAGCCCGAAGGGCCTGGCGATGCGCGCAAGCTATGACGCGTCCGCAGGAAACTGCGTATTAGGATGACAATCGCGATCTTTATCTGAAAAGCAGATTGAACAAGGACGCGCATATCAGGAAGATATACAATATAATTCATGAACGAGGTGTAGGTATATCGTATAGCCTGTGCAAGGCGACGATTGTCTGCAATGAACTGAAGCATGGTGAAGCACACCTAGTTCGAATAGTGATACAAAAATAAATATTGGTTATGTCGTAAAACGCGTGAAAAACTCAAATAATACGATGGTGTTAAGGTTTTTCAATGTTACAATTGTTTTCATTGCCGTTTTGTGTTATTTTCCCTGCTTTTCCCTCGGAAACCCGGAGTCAAGCGCCAAAGGGGGTAAGTGATTTTATTCTGCCCCGACACTTTGTATTCTATTCATTAGTGTTTGTTTGTTTGTGTCATATGCTGTATTAAGTGTAAAAGTGTTTAAGTCGTACGTTTCAGGTTCGCGTTCATTTAAGTTCCCAGAACTACACGTTACTTTAATGTTATTGGAAAGATTAGAAAACATCAGGTGATTTCTACTTTTATTTACCTTATGTATAAATAACCTATCAAATCACTTATGCCTAAACTAGACCACGACATTGTTAATGTGTAATTAATTATATTTTTCGTAATACAAGGTAATTTTGCGACTATTGTCATAGATCATTTCTTTAAAACTTATTGACATTGATATTATTTCAATTACAAATTAGTGACATTGAAACAAATGATGGATATTTCAATTATTTATCACGAAGGGACTGGCTGTTATTTCGATTTAATTCTAATCTTCTTTTCGAAAAAGTTGTCTATATGTATTCTGAACACTATTCTAACGCTGCATAGTTTTTACTAAGTGTGAAGGTTCATCCTAATCACTAACTGAAATCAATTACATCCATAAAAACATATAATTGTATACAGGGTGGCCATTTTCTGAATCTTTGATTTTTAAAGATAGAGAATCCGTTAAATTGGCAAAATTGGGCAGAATTTGATTGCCTATTCATTACCATTTTCAAAATTTAGGTACCCTACTTGGTTTCTGAAATATCCTGAAAAGACAAGAAATCAACCCTTTTTTAATTATCACATATTTCAAAAACTGCTTAACTTAGAAAAAAAGTTAAAATTGCCTTTGGTAGAACTTTTTACTTTGAATTCAATAAACTAGCACTCGTTGTCATAGTCAACTTGATTTACGAGATAAAAAATAAACTTATGTTTTTTTAAATGGTAATCATAGTTGGCTGTGAGTCTTTTAAAATCCTCATTTTTTTCTGAATTTAACGATATAACTGTTGGTATGTTTATCTCTTCTTTTAACCGTAAAAATTCAAAGAAAAAACATTAACAAGCATCTAGCAGTATTGTCACGAAATGGTTATTTTACACCAATACATGGAGAGGAGACAATCAGACAAACAACTTTTTTACGACTAGAAGACAACTTGAAAAAATACGGATCATTTAAAAAGCGAACAAAGGGGAAGATTACATTTAAAGAACAAGATGAAGAAAGAATTTTAGCTTACACCCATTTTAATCCAAATTTATCAGATAAACTACCAGTGAATGTAATGTTTCAAAGGAAGAACCCCCCTTGATTCTAATATCCTATATTCTAAAACAAATTCTAGCCTTTCAAGTACCTTATTGCACATATTATGCATCTCGAGATTCTGAACGAATATTTTAGTTTGTCTAGGTGGTTTAGTAGGGTTTGCTAGGGCTATTAGATCTAAAGTTTTATGAGTGTCTGGTGTGGCATTTTTAGTGATAAAATTATTGGTCCATTCTTTTATAATCACAATTTAAATAGCGAAAAATATTTACACTTTTTATCAAATGAACTTCAAGACATGTTGATGCCAAAAAATGCCTGGACGTAAACAGAAGTCAGTTTGAACATTTAATTTAAACGATTCATTATTTTATTTTTATTTTGTGCTTTGTCTGATAGTATAGTTCTTGTTTCCATAGTCTACTACACATTTTTATCTTCTTTTGAAGTTTTAGGGCAACATAAGAAGAAAAACATACAAACAATTATATCGTCAAATTCAGGAAAAATAAGGATTTTAAAAGGCCCACAGCCAACTATGATTACTATTTAAAAAAACATAGGTTTATTTTTTTATCTCGTAAATCAAGTTGACTATGACAACGCGTGCTAGTTTATTGGATTCAATGCAAAAAGTTGTACTAAGAGCAGTTTTAACTTCTTTTCTAAGTTAAGCAGTTTACGTAATATGTGATAATTAAAAAAGTGTTGATTTCTTGTCTTTTCAGGATATTTCAGGAACCAAGTCGGGTATCTAAATTTTGAAAACGGTAATGGCTAAATTTTGAAACAGGCAATCAAATTCTGCCCAATTTTTCCCATTTAACGGATTCCCTATCTTTAAAAGTGTAGAAGTTACCCATACAAAGATTCAGAAAATGGCCACCCTGTATTGGCTGCTCTCAATGTAAATTTACTAGAATTATTACTTGAATGACAATTGACTAGTTACGATAACTCTTCTTCAAGTTTTTGTGCAAGTTATTAAGTATACTTTCTTTTTGTCTTCAGTCTAGTCCTTTAATATAAAATAATTACTTTACCTAGTTTTCTTGGACATTTTCCATTTAAGTACTTTTTGATAAAATTCGATTATGGAAAGAATCGAATCAAATGCATTATTTCGAACATTTTCCCGTTTATCCACTTCTGGCGTTCAAAGTTTCCGAATCCATATTTTGATTTTACTTTTTTCTGTACGTTTTGTAGGTATTTGGGTTATTTTTTTTTCAGTTTTTCTCAGTTTGGGTTGGCTTTCGTTAGCAGTTGTTTAATGGGTGTTTCTTTAAAATATTGCCGAACAGTTTTTCCCCCGAAACGAGAATTGATCCGTGCAGCATTGGCGTGGTGGAAGGGGTTAGGCGTACAGACGAAAATAGCGTAGCTTGTTTTTTTATGAAACATTTCAACTTAAAAAAAGGATATCTATAAGATGAGCACATTGTTAACTTCCAATGCGAGTGTTGCATAAACTAGAAAATTATCAATATGTCGAATTAATTACACCACGATAGTAGAATTCACACGCGCGAAGAAGTAAAAGCGAAAAATATGTTTATTTTACAAGAAAGATGTAATGCGATGCATTTTACGGGAAGGTATTATTTTCATTTACCGGAGGCTGGAGTGACGAGGAATTGAGAACAAACAATAAGAATTTAACCGATATCAAAGAGAGGTAATTTTTTGATACAAAACAATTGGAACGAAAGCCAAGATAGAAACGGATACACGATACGAGATCATTTTTTATTAAACCCAAAAGCAAAAAAGTTATAATTACTTAATTTAACATAATTATTAATGTCTAATCGGGAAGCAGATTGTGTTTGAATTAATTAATGGCATGATGCAGTAAACTCATAATACGACAAAAAAAATGTGTTGGAAGATAACAGAGAACCATGTGTTACGTGATGTGTAATGGTTCGAAGGTTCGCTGCATCGCTTAACAGCCCATGAGGCATGGACTTTTAAATTCTATTCGTTCTCGCATTATACTCAAATACGCTATAAATATTCTGATACATCTGCCTGAAACTTCGCCCCGAAAATTCTGCACCCGCGAGCATAGTTCCAATATAAATCCTTATCATTCATGGACTCAGACCCAACTTTTCACTGTCACTGTATTACATTGATCGATAATAATTACCAATTAGTATTCATTCACCATTGCGACAATACATGCCTTTTCCCCATATTCTCTCTTGGTTAACGTTCCTTTCTTTTGCTTCGGGTTATTCGATCACACATACTCTATTTAATTAAACCGCATGGGGTTGCTGTTACGGGGTTTTGGGTTAGGATTTGTTATCAACTAAGCGTTGCTCCTTAGGGGATTATCCCTTAGATCTATCGAAATCAGATCTTGTTGATAAAAAAGTAACTAGCGATCTAACAACATTAATTTATTCACTGTATAACGCAATTCGCAAAATAATGGGACAACAGCTAAATTTGCTTGACAATACAAAAGCGTGTGAATAATATTAATTATGATATTAGAATGTGATTCAATTTGACCATATAATGAGGAGGCGGCGAGCGTGAGTTTATGAGCTTGAGGAAAATAAATGCGATTAGAGAGGATGGGGAGACTAAAAGAGATTGAACTCAAACGCAATTGCATGTGAACTATGTCAGAACCACATGGGATCTACAATTTTCCAAGGAAGCACTTTAGGACGGAAAACGAAAATAACTGGGATCCATTATGAAATTAACTCCGGCAATAATCGGACAGTGACTAAATTTGCTTGGCAATACAACGGCACGTGAATAACTGCGAATTTTTAAATTAGAATATGGTTGTACTTGAAGACGTAATAAGAAGACGGCGAGCGTCAGTTCATGATTGTGGAAACTAAATGGTACTGGAGGGAATGGGGAGACTAAATTATACTGAATTTGAACCAGATCGCATGTGAACTGTGTCAGAACCACATGGGACTGAAGCTGAAGGTTTAGTGCGCAACTCAACTACCGTCGCAGTAATTCAAGACTCACATTTTCGTCCAAAAAAGTCGACCGAACCAATGAATAAGCAATATTTTAAGTTTTTTAGAGATGATTTGTGATGTTTAGAAACGTCACAAAACGGGCAATTTTAAATATCAAAATTTAGCTCATGAAAGGTTCCCTCAACACGGATCTTGCAAATGTTTTCAGCCAAAGGTTTTTTCATTGCGCTGAGAGCATGCTTTAAGAGTGAATGCTGTCGAACTCAGATCGTGGTCCTGAAGCAGACATTTGCGGCAATTTCCGAGATACGAGATTTCGAGACAAAATAAGCTGTGTCCAGTTTTATCGTACTCTTATTTTTGCTTGTATCTTTTTAGAGGTTAGTCATGATATAATAGAACCTAATGAGTGAGATATCGGAACGTTCTATCCAATAGGTTCTTATACCCAGTTGCCCAAACACAAACCTCAAATTCGACATGCATTAAAAAGTTTATATTTTTGCATCCAATTTTCAAGCTATAAATAAGTTCGGAAAAGTTAGTGTCCCAGACTTTCTAGCGTAAAAACTCAACTAATTACTTTGATATTTTTTTCCGTTAACGAGATATAAATAAGAGTTATCAATAATTCACGGAAATACGTCTATCTGTGTGGAGGCAGGGTCAGTTTCTATTAACTCCGAAAAAAAGGAAAAGATAAATTTAAAAACGCTGCAAATTGATCTTATGACCTAATAGATAGTTTCGACTGCTTTTAAGACCAAAGCTGTTTTAATCTTCGGCAGCCTTACGCCAATGACACGCAACAATTTCATAAAATATAAGTTAACAATATGGGACTAAAAACTTTATATCTACACGGCAACCAGAGGAAAAGTAATACCAAACTTACCGAAAATTGCATTGGAAGGAAGGAAGAAAAGGTGTTTAGTGATGTGGAAAATATGTTCATAGTCATGATTATTGAAAATCAGCAAAGCAAAGAAATATAAATGTGAAGAATCCATAAAACTTCAGTTTTTTTGAGGAAATCAAAATTCAGTTCAAACTAAAAGATTTATAGATTTAAACGTATTCTTACCAACTTTGTGCAAGCTGGCGCCTCATCCTCCATTTTCCGCCTATAATAATGTTCAAAAAGTCCACTCGGCACTTAAACACACAATGAAAATCCACTCCGAATAGAAAACTTTAAACAATAAACAACCGGACTTGCCGTAATAAGTAATGACTATACTTCCTATCTAGGGACCCGATTTAAACGACACACAAAACGCGATTTATTCCAAAGCTGTATGAAAACTGTAATTAGTAAATAAAGAAATTTAAGCAAAAGTAGCTTGGTGGACCAGAAAAAATAGTATGTTAACGAAACAAGAAATGTATTTAATGTGATTTGAATAGTTCAAGGTGGAAGCAACAACTTTAAAAAAAGGTGGATACAGAAAGCTGTTATTAGTAGATAGAAGTATTTTTTTAAATTTCCTGTTTGATCTGTGAAAATTTGTATGTTTAACAAAATAAGTACCTAAATGATATAATAAAATACTAATAGTTTACAGCATAAATCACTAAAATACTTCAACAATTAACCTGAGATACGAAAATAAATGCACCATCATTTAAAGAAAACGGCTATATCAAATCCGTAAAAATCAAAACGGAATTCGGTTCATAAAATTCAAAAACCTGCACGTGCGAGCAGCATCAATTTTAAAAATAGGAAAAAAAGTACAACCCTGATTGCCATATACTTCTACAAATAGAAAATAAATTGCTCTCTGGATCCACACCGTTAAAATTCCCTAAAACTCCGATTTTATGCCAGGACCACCTTGCAACGTTCTAAGGCGCGATCCCCTAGCTCATCACAAGGTAATAAATAAAATTCACATACCTGTTTAGGCATTTTAGTCTGGATTCGGGGGTATTATTAACTTTAAAAACAGCAAAAATTGATTTTTACAATAGAAAAAGACGGATAAAATAAATAATTAAAGTTGTATTCGCAGCAGAATACTCCTATTTGACGTGGCATAACCCTGATCATCAAAATCGTTGGAAAACGGAGGAAATAAAGTTAAATTGTGTAAACCTGATCAATCTTCGTTAAGAATACAAGAACCCTTTAGTTTCGAATGTAATTGATTACATATAAACATCAGTAATTGATAAAAAACACCCATCTTGCACGACAATAAATGTGTAGTTAACACGAGAACGTTTTTGTATTTAAACAGTAAAACTTCATTTAAAAGTCTGCCATAGAAGACTACCAGTTAATGTTCAGATATAATAAATAAAAATTTCAAAAGCCTAATACAGAATCCAAAATCTCCCTCGCCGTTCCTCATCGAAGAAATATTAAATGCAACAATATAATAAAATACAAGTCAATAATATGGTACTAAAAGTTCTAGAGCCATATGGCAACCAGGGGCAAAGTATGCCAAACTTACCGAAAGCTGCATCGTGCCACCTGGAATGAAAAACAAAAATGCGTTTAGTAGGGCAAAAAATCCGTCGAAAGCAATGTTATTAAAAATCAGCAAAACAAAAAGGAGTCCGTTACGTTTCTGAAAACGAAATTCAGTTCAAACTAAAGGAGTTATAGATTAGAAATCATTCTTACCAGCTTTCTGCAAGCTGGCGCTTCCATCCCCCATTTTCTATCCATTATGCCTCAGGAAACACGCGACACAAAGGACTCTCGACCGATTTTTTCCATTCCCTGTAATAAACTGAAGATTCAGGCACATTTTCCAAGAAACTAATGCGATATCGAAATTTTGCCGCAGTCCGTAGGAACCGAACTCCAGAACCAACATAATGATATAATAATTTGCTCGATCGCCCTTTGGATGAGTAATTGGTTTACTACGCAGTTCGATTTCATTGTGTACTATTTTGTAGAAAATGCCCTTCCACACGGCAATATTCACAAAGACAAGTTTCAGGTGCAAACTGGTTTGGATCACAGCCGTAAACAAACCCGCTTTCTCAGCCAAAAATAAACAAATTCGGCGCATTATACCTTTTTATTCTAAATTAAATGATAGCTATCGAAGCAATAATTTTATTAATTTTTTATGAAATTTTGACCAATTTGAGCTTTATATTTTGGTTAACGGTTTGCTAAATGACACTCACATTCAATGCCTCTTTGCTCGCATCATTGTGAGCTACGAAATATTCAACTTGATTTCGATACGTGCTTACCCCTGAGTCTTTTGCTAGATTTTCATAAAACTTTGGACTTTCATAACTTGACATGTAGTTAAAACAGTGCCTAAATGGCAGATCCACATTCGGTCCAGGTGGTGATCTGGGGGAATGTTTCGCGTTGCTCGCACAGCGCTCGAACAGTGCCGGTATAGTTAATTTTGATATGAGCGGACAGATCAGTTTTTTTCCCGAATTTTCATGACATTATGAACCTCTACAGATTGATATTTAGCCAAAAGATTGGCAAAATTAATGACCACATTCCACCCAATTATTGTTTACCAAGGCTTCTTTGGTGGGAGGCATCATAAAGAGCGACGGAATACATAACTTGATTTCGACAAGATTTTTCCGATTAGTCTTTTGCTTGAGTATTTTCCGCTGAAATGGCAGATCCAGATTAACTTGTAGATCCTAGAGGGCAATACTCTGGAGTAGGCGTATTTTTAGAAGGGGAGCTTCTAAAAATACAGTTTGTTGCTCTTTCCGTTCATTTGGTGCGAATATGGCACTAACTTCATTGAGCCCTGAGGATGACTTAAATGTAGTCGAAATGTTGGCCCAAGAAAAATAGTGGTTCATTTTTTGTCACATCTATTGACCGATAAACCCACAGACCTAAATAGGCATAATTTAGTGGTTTATTAATATTGTTACCAATGGAACAAATGTTGTTAACTGTCTACACTCTCTCACAGACCTAAATAGGCATAATATACTGGTTTATTAATATTGTTACCAATGGAACAAATGTTAACTGTCGGAGTTAACATTTTAAAATACACATCTACAATTTTACATTTTACAAATTTAGTATGTGAGTATTAAATGCATTCTTTTGCGAAATTTGTATGTTTCGTTGCGTGCGTATCGCAATAGTAAAACTTAATGCACTTTTTCATCACAAAATATGGATTATGGCATGGAATATTCCAAGCGTTTTTGGATACCGTATTCGAACTGCAGTTATCAGAAAGAGATGATTCGCTAGAAGGGCGATCCCCTACTAAACCTTCCATCGTGTTCGATTCAGAATCAAATTCTGAAGTAAGAAAACGACTAGATTTTCTTTTAAAACTACGTTTTCGTAGCCTGCTAAATTCTCGAAATTGCGAATATGCCGACGAGGAACAACCTGGTCTTGCTTCCTCCACAAAATTAATGTAAATTGCTATCTCCGGTTTGGCGAAAATGGCCAAAATAAGCAATACGAGATCTGAAATCGCTACTTCTAAAAATAAATAAGTTGCCTGAGTCCTCATGTTTAGTGTATTGATGTAATTAAATTAAATTAATATAGGTAATTGCCAGTTCTTACCTCCTGAGTATTAAATCAGATTAATACAGATTAAAAAATACAGTTAATTATTTTATATAAGTACGTAGGTACTTGTTACTGTGAAGGTTATTAGAAAATTTATGATTATAGATGTCAATTATTGGATCGTTTTTGTTAATTAGTGCATCGTTTACCTTTGATGTAAACTGGTAGCAACCTGAGTTTATTACATTTACGAATAATTAAAATATAATCAGGAATGATGAAAATGCTTGCCAATTGTTGTTTTATTGTATTGTCTATGAAAACATGATTACGAAACGGGCCGTGATTCCTGCTCGCTTTATTTGTTTATTTATTTAAACCAGTGTAATACATAATACATAGTACTTAGTAATTACATGTCTAGGCTTATCCTCAGGATACCCAGGCAGCCCAAACATCCTATAGAAGCAGTCATCTACTTGTACATAGGACCAGTTATGAGTAAATAATTAATTAAATGTCACTCACATTGAAATCGAAATGATAATGAAAATTAATTATTAAAATTCTAGATAATACAATAACTCATTATATAACATACAAGTTATCGTGGTGTTAGGTGGTCCAATTGGAAAATGATATTAATTTCTTAAACACATTGACAAGTCGTCGGTAGGTTACGGATTATTTATCATATTACAAGCTGTTGCAAATGCTGTTTATGAATTATAACATTTTGGAATTTGTGAATGCGGTTCGGTTTATAAGCATATGGGTCTTCGGTCATGACACAATTTTCTTTTATGCAGTTTTTTTTTCAATATGCAGTGGTCGTCCAAATTACTTCCATTATTTCCCGAATATGCAAACAATTCAACGTCCAAATTCGTACATGCACTTCTCCATACGAATAATAAATAACACAAGCTAATTCGCTGTTGAAAAAAATTAGTGTTTTATAATGGGTCGATAATACAATGTATGGTATTATAAATATATTTATTTTGTTTTTAAATATGTACTGATATACTGTTTTTATATGTTGATTTTATCTGACTCGTTATAGCTTGATGGGAACTGTTAGAAGTCTAAAACACTGTGTAAAATAAAAAGTAAATTGTGAAGTAATTCGACTCTTACCCTTTCATTAAAGGGTTAACAGTCTTCTGTTCCAGATTTATAAACTGCCACAAAACATGAAAAAGTAGAGAAATTTTGGAAAATTTTACTGAAAAAATTGCTTTAATTCCGTCTTCCAATAAACCTAAAAAATATTGGAAGTAATTCTAATAAATGATTGATTCTTTTGTTTGATTAATTAAATTCTCAAAAATTACACATTTGGCGTCAACCTCAAAATTATATGTACAAGCAAACAAACATTACTTCCTATTAGAATTCTATAAAAAAATTACTTTCTTACAGAAATCAAAAATGTTAAACCATCTTTGATCAGGTTGTATGCTCTTAGCATGTAGTTTTAAATTACTGGCAATATGCGAAAAGAAAACATTGTTAGTCACACGTCAGTAACAGAAACCCGGCACAATCAATTATCATAAATTTAAAATAACAAGCAAATATTCCATTATGCATTTTCAGTTTACGTCTAACTGTTGGTTAAGCAAAGGTGATATTACGGGTCTATCAATTCATTTTCATTTAAAAAGTACTCGAAATTCATCAATTAAATTTCATTAAAAAACGTAGTCGTACTGGGAGCAAAACAGGTTAGTTAGCAATGAAGAAAATTTTTGAAAAATTGTATTCCGTACATCTATATTTTTTACGATTTAATTGGCAAAGAAACTAACAAACTTCAAAGCTTATTTATGTCTTGATTTATTTGAAATTAATGATTAATTTGAGGAAAATTGTATACAAATTTGAAAGGTTGGATATTTCGAACATGTTACTTTTATTATATTAGGTATATTGCATGGGCATTTGACTGAGCAATCAGCCTACGAACCTTTTTCAATCATGTGTTCTGTTAGACAAACATGCATGGCCATTTGGTCTTCTCTTTAAAAAAATATAAATTTAGCTGTGCAAGCTATTTGCTTTTATCTCTAAATTAGGCATACAGGCATTGTCTAAGCAAATAAAATGTTATTATATAAGTCACATATTCGTGTTTTTGGTTGAACATCCAAGAATGCATACAATCTACAGTCAGCTGACTGAAATCCATATTCATTTTAGCACCAATGTTTCAATAGACTTTGCATAGACTTTCATTCTTAAGCTGCGAGTAATAAAAAAATAAGCATGTTCGAGAGAAATGGTTTTTTTATATCAATGAAAATAAATCATGGCATCTATTTTTCTCGTTGATAGCAGAGCTCTAGTTTGTCCTCACAATGGAAATTAATTATTACCTGTTTTCGAATCAACATGTGTGAAATTTACATGATGGGTTACAACTGGGTTGCGTTATTTACCATATAATAGTATGACATTCTGCATCCCGATATATCCAGCGTAAAAGCATGCTTTCAAACGAAAAACGTTTTTCAATCTGATTTTTACTATTAAATGAAAACTTTCAATAATCAACCTTCGGCCTTCAATCATATTTAAAATTAAGTGTTGTTTTCCATTTTCCTTATTTTTCAGTGTATTACGTGTATACGGAAATGTGATTTGACTGGTTTCTACGAAAATCCAAAAATGCAAATGCTATTTCTAAAGCTTTTACAGATTATATAGATAGATATGATAGGAGATATAGATTTATAAGAATGCATATAACATTATTGCTTTGCCATTTTTAATCCATTTGAATAATTGAATTGATGCATTTTCCGCTGCCATTTCTTTGCGACAATCAAGTTGTCAGTAACAAATATACTTTATTATCAAGCTCCTTTTAATTAATCTATCACTCAATCTATCACTCAAGGTATAATTTGTTGTCGTTAAATGATAGTTTTCGTTGAGCATTTAAATACATTTCTATATTTTTAACGTATTTTTTATTGCAGCGCAGCAATTAAAGTTACTTAAAGTAGTTTGTGTCTTGTTATTTTCAGTTGAAGTCTTTAAGAAGTACTTTTAAATGATTATTTTTAACGTTTCTATTGTTTAAAACGATTTGCTCGGCTCCCAGTTTGCATGTTCGCATTTGTAAGTAATTGTGAAACTTTACATTGTTTCTGAAACGATTTTCCCAGGAAAGATCCACCTGCTACAACAAAGACACTTTTCATTTTAATATAAGTTATCTCTCTGATTAATTCATTCAGCTCAGAGTTTTCAATTTACTACGTCCTCTAATATATTCGTTATGGTATGCTCCCATGTGTAAAGCTCTGAACTGTAAAAGCAATTTGCAACTTTTAGGAGGAAATTACTTTTGGTACATTTTGAATTTTGCGACATTATTTCTTTCAGTTCTCTAAAATAATTTGTCATTTCACCAAGAATAACTTATGATTTGCTTGAGTTAAAATTTAAAGTGTAAAGATACGCGTGAGCACCATCGAAATTGTTGTCTACTTTCTGCACGTATTACCGTACAGATGTTCAAAATGTTTTATCTTGTGGAAAACAAATTAAGCTATGTTACTTGAAACATTCGTCCTACAAAAATCGATACGGCGTTAAAATCCGTGTAGTTGGTTTTTACTTATATTCTGAAGTAACAGTGATAATGTGTAGGCCCTGTACAAAATACAAAACATACAAATTTCGGAGCTCGTTAAATTGCAAATAACAGTTCCTTGTTTTTTTTGGTGATTTCTCTATTTTCTCGCAAGTTTAACTTTTTACGTTTCATGGCTATATGTTTGAGCTTGAAACAATTCCTAGGCAAACATGGAAAAAAATTTAGTTATTATTTGAAACGCTTTCGTTTTGTGCAAATAACTTTACCAAGGCGAGCACTATAAATATATCAAATATAACAACATTTTTTATCTGAGGACTTTAATGTTGGTATCTTTTGGTATTGATCCTTTGTTAGCCGAAGCCAATTTTCTCTTGAAATGGATTTTGTTTTCACATATTTTAATTTTGCAAGTTGGATTAGAAGCTTAAAGTAAAAATGTCTCACGAATAATATTTGTTCATAATTGAATAGGGATGTAAAACCAATTATTAAGTTATGATTTGGTTTTTTTTATGGAAAGGAACAAGGAAAGTTAGAAATTCATGTTAAATTAATATTTTTGTAGGAACGTTATAGATGTTTTCAGCAATTGTACTGAATGACTTATATGAAGCAGCGGAATTAATGGAAATTTATTATTAATCAATTTGTTATTTATGTTTATTTTTATTCATAAACACTAGGATATTCAACCGTCAAATTTGAGCTCAAAGGTGAGTGACGATTGAAAATTGTTTAGTGGGGAGCCTGTTAGTTAATATTATAATTTCTGCGGTAAATTGGTGGGTTATTGAAAAATTCCGTAATGGCTATTGTTAAGTCATCGTATTGTTGGAAACAGGTTTTTGGGTTTTCAAAATAATATTGCTGGTTTTGGTGTAGTAATCAATTAATTTGGATATACTGCTGAACAATTTGCTTGAGTTCGCGAGTGTATAGCCAGAGTTAAATCATGTGTAATTTGATAGGAACGCAGTAAAGCTTAAAAATATATCTTGAGATTGTTGAGCATTCACATGATTGTTTATTTTATTGTGCTGATAAAGACTGTTGTGACTATCGTTTGATCAAACTTACCATTGCAATCATTGCATGCTTGGTATATTGCGCAATTATTCAAATTGCGTTCAAAATTTTGTTTCAAATTGTTGATAATTTTAAAATTTCTTGTTAAGAGCGAAAATTAGGAATTCTAACGTGATATCGCGTACTTATGTTTGAATACAGCGGCAAATTGGTTCAGTCAATGGATACGTAGTTTTGAATGAATGTTGAATTGCAATTGTCTACACGAGTTTTAAATAATTAACATTATATTGTAGGGCTCATTCACTTCGGTCTTTAGACTATGACATCCTGTACAACACAGGTATTTTATCGGCAAGTACATTAATAATAAACATTTGAATGAATGAACATATAGAATATTTGAAAACGATTGACTATTCATGCTCAAACTGAAACGTGTTGAATAATAAAAATGATAAAACAATAGATGAATAGAAGCCCGATCAGATTATTTAATCTCCATTGTCTGCCACCTTCGACTATAGATTAATGCAATTTAGTACACCCTATTTGCATTTGAGTGGGCAGTATTTCTAGTATGTGTTTTGGAGTCTGCCGGCTCTCCTCCAGTTATTCATATAATGTTTCACATTGTTTGTTTTGTGATTTCATTTTAGCGGTATGTGGTTAATAATATAATAGGGTTTTATTATGTTAGAATAAAGAAATAAGACGAATATTTCTTGTATGCATGTTATCAGTAATGTGATATTATCGATTTGCAATTTTCACCTTCATTTTCAATGCTTCTGTCGTTCCATTGTCTACTTTCATAAAAATTCTCATTCCGCACTTTGCAGCACTCTCCTGAAAATATCCCCTTATAGTCATTCAATTTCCAGAGAAACATTTCAGGCTGAAATTCGCAGAGTATTCCGTCTTTTACGCGTTTTTTACTTTGCTTCGATCGATTAATAAAAAAGTTTGAAAACGAGGAATTTTATTAGTCTGCACAAGAGCGGAATCTGAGCTCTCCACCAAGTCGAGATATTTGAGTTCTCCAATAAGCTTCACATTCCTCACACTGTGAAGGTGAAATAATAACGTATCGCAAAGAAATTCGACACTAATACGAGAAAAAATTATAAAATATCGACCGACTTCAAGGAGTTTATCTACGTCTACTCTGCAAGAAGCGATGTTTGAAAACTTTTACGTTAATCATCCGGCTCGAAATGCGTGGTCAATAGTGCATATAATCTATTTGACTATAATGAACAGCAAACATTTCATGGTTGGTTAGAATAAATGTATGTTTTTTAAAGCTTTGTAATAGTCACATGTTTTCCCTTTTAATCTTGTCACATTGTAATAAAATTTAACGTATAATTTTTTTATTTCAGTTGCCGATTGTTCGCTGAGGCAGTTTA
This sequence comes from Dendroctonus ponderosae, assembly GCF_020466585.1. Lineage (NCBI taxonomy): Eukaryota > Metazoa > Arthropoda > Insecta > Coleoptera > Curculionidae > Dendroctonus > Dendroctonus ponderosae. Next base: position 55,473,239 of record NW_026017110.1, on the reverse strand, counting down.
CATGTGCCAATAAAAAATGCATACCAACTGCATTTCTTTGTGATGGAGAGAATGATTGCGAAGATAACTCCGATGAAAATCCTGTTCATTGCTCAAGTAAGCAATTCTTAAGTATTACATGCATTAGCATTAGCTTTTTAAGTTTAATTCACTAACTTTTTCTAAGTTTCACTAACTTTTTTGTAACGCATGTTATAAAACATATGATTATAGAATACTATTCGTAAATTTATGAATTAACTTTTAGTTTTGCTGGCTGACTAACTATATATATGTGTGTATGTAATTCCAAATGGAGGTGTTTCCTTATATTTTACAAATACTGAGGCATGTTTTTGAATTCATTAACGGACTAAATCAAAGCATTTTGCAATATATTAGGCCGTCGGTATTCACGTGTTGCAGTTAATGAACTCGTTTTGGAAATGTATGCTTGATTTAGCTGCTGTTACTGGCCGTCAAATCAAGAATTCAATATAGTTAATTATCAATGTTTTCCGGTTCGACTGACATGAAATAAATGTGGAATTGGTGCTTGACTTTATGGTTGAATAAAGTGTTTGACACTTCAATTTGATCATATCAATTGTATATCTCAAGTTTTATCGACAAGTGTTTGTATACATTTATCAGTAGCATCTTTTCTAATAAAGAAAGATATTGAATAATGCTGCTTTATGCGTTTTAGATACGCATTTTATTTCTTTTATTGCTGGTGTTATTTAATTTTTTTATCAATAATAAGTTTACTTCGGTACGTTCTCTCGAAATCCAGTCGCAACTCCATTTTTTTCCAAATGGTTCGGGCTTTATTATGAAATAATCCTGTTACCCTTTTTTGCAGAATTTGCAGGATTTGCAGGATTTGCTTACAGACCCAGATTAATTTAGGTTTTATTGCCAAGGCAATATGAAAATCTATTTCCCATGCACTGACTGTGTTATTATATAGGAATATTGTTTCTTTTCCACTGCCCTTCTTTGGGTATACTGAGATTGGTATTATAACCCTGCAGTATGGCATGTATTTTCCTTTCAAGCCCTGTAGAATCTTCTCTCAAAATATAAAAACATCCTCGCAGCTTGATGTTTTGCTGACTCGACTAAGCAAATGTGATTTTTTATAGGAATAAACGATTTGAATTGAAATATTTCATATGCAATAGATGGAGATGTCTCTTCTAAAGGAATTATCATGGATGATTTAGTGTACACTAAAAATATGCATCCCTTGAAATCAATTTAGATGGGACAGAGCGCTTTGAAAAATGTTGTTAATGTTAATATTACTAAAATATTTGCATGGGAAATTTTAATTCGAGCCTTTTTTAGCTTTGTTCCTTCAATGAAAAACTATATTAATATAAATCCTTAAATCAATATTGAAAGTTCTGTAGAGTGGCGGTGTTTCAGATCAGTCAGATTGCATGTATGTGGATTTTTTATCGGCTTTTTTCACTTTTCATTTATGCTTCAAACCACAATTACCAAAAATCTTGAATAACTATTATTCTAAGTTTTAAACATGTTTTGCTGGATCCTAGTATAGGTATATAATCAAAATGATAAGCGCAAATGTTAAAATAATAAAGTTAATTTGACGCCCTTTTAAAGTATACGAAAGCATACTGCACTTTTAGTACACAATCGCAATGTCAGTAATCTTCTGGAATTACTGGAATGAAAACCGAATTACTTTTAGATTTGGCAAAAATATGGAAAACTAATTTTCTAAATACGCGTTGTCAAGGTCCTACTTCTATTTTTGATCTGGCATTTTTAAAGGCGTTTGTTTACTTCAGAACTTCAATTATAGAAGATCCATCTTTTTGCACAGTTTTATGGGTAATATACGCCAATTTTCATATTTCGATGCATTTAAATGTAGCACGTGCTGACAACGTTCAGTTGCTAGAAAAATATTTTGCAAACAATGTAATTAATCATGGGGAATATTAATTTAAATATTCTAATATTAATTAATGGCTATAGCACCTTAGCATTCTAACAAGACTATGGAAAGAGATGTTGATTTCGATTAGTTAGATATAATTGTCACGTTTAGTTGCAAGATGAGAGAATCTCGGCATTGACAGTAAATGCTTGCCACTTTTTTATTGCTTTTGGGTCGATAATAGATCGAAAAATTGCGATATGGAAAACGTATGTATGCGTAAAACGAATATAATTCCAGAATGTCAATTACAACATCATTATTCCATATGCCTAAAACTAGCTGAACATTAAATGTTTTATTAGCTGTATTAACTACATCTAGGTGTTAAAAGTTGTAAAATTTGCGTACCATTAATTCCGAGTATGAATAATATTTAGTCGAAGCATTTCATAACAACTTTCAATAACATTGGAAAAATTCCAAATTAAACGGGTATTCTGGATCTCTAAGGTACGCAATATTGTTGTTGTCTTTAGGTTCAGTATCTGAGTGTAATGAGGCACTTGTCTTGACGTTTTGTGGTATAAATAGATAAATAAAATGCATGTCTTTCCGTCAATTTTTATTTGCCTCTGGTATTCTTCATATAAATTTACTTTGACGCTTTACAAAATACCATATAATCGCTGGATCTGGCTGATCGATCAGTGGAAATAATTTGAGAGGCAATCAATCTCGTTATCAAAAAAAAATCATTTGGTCTTCGCGCTGAAGGGTTTCAAAACAGATCGACTAAGGTTTACAGTACTTTTGAAAATTAGGAAAGTTTCTACAATTCGATGTAGGCGAGCCTCTAAAATTTAGGCACCTTTTCGGAAGAATATTTGCCGAGCAGTTTTGTTATGCGAAGGGATTAGTACGATTAGATTCGCAACATTATTTTCCTATTTTTGATTTACTAGTTTGAAATTGGATCGAAATAATACGGTGTAAGTCATTTCAACTGCCCACGTTTTAGAGATTTGTTTCTGCATCAGCAGGTCCAGACATTCGGATCCAATTCCAAAACAACGAAATTCATGTTTTCTCACTTAATTAACAAACCGAAATTTGAATTTTGTCCTACGATTAAATGACTGCAATTTAATTGACTTTACATCCAACTTTGGTGTATATTTATGCCTTAATCACCATCAGGTTAAAAACCTAGTAATTAAATGTTTAAATAACTAATTAACACACACTCTGTAGTAGTAATTACGGAATAGCAATTAGTTTAGAAAAATTAGCTGTCCAGGAGGCACTTTACTAGGTACAGTTTACTAGGTACCTTTACAGGTACTACTTTATTTCATATAGTTGTTTAACAATGATCTTTATGAAGATAAATCATGATTTTTATGAAAATATATACATATTTGGGAAAATATATGCTTGGTTCTAGCGATATGGTGGAGGCGGATTCATGTTTTCGAGACCTTTTGGTTGAGTTTTGCCTTTAAAAATAACGAAAAGTGGAAACGCTTATAACAATATATTTTACAGATTATATAATACAATATTTTACAGGTTTGTATTCAATCATCCTTATTTAACATTATACTAATAAACTTTTTGTTTCTTTTATCTGTAACGAAAGCGGACTTGTTATCGCGACGTGAAGGTAACTTTTCTAAATTGTTTTCTTTCCTAATTAGAATTTTCTATTACAGCTTGACCCTGAGTATGTCGTATGATAACATATAAGTGCTAGTTTCTTAATTACTTTTTGATAAAAAAATAGCCTTTTCTGTAAATTTAAATAAGAGAGAAGCTCTGTTTATCCATTCATATTTAAAAACGTGAAGAAATTTTCTGTTTTTAACGAGGTAAGCGTTTTTGATGCGAAATACCCAACAAAAAGGTTTTGGCTGCTATTGTACAAAGTATATAATTTTATTCCAGTCAGACAAATCGTTTATTCAAAAAAACTTCATTGCAAAACTAGCGCATATGTGCAGTTTTAGTGCATCGTTCTGTAACATCAATCTGTATTCCAATAAGTGTGAATGCGAATCCCAATTGTGTTTACAGAAACAGTGGATTATGCAGTAAGTGTTTTATGCGAGTTCCTATTTGAAAACCAGCAATATTCTTTAACACAAACGCTATTTGATATTTATTGACCATTTTATGTCCAAGAGTTTTTGCCGTCCAGTACGCCTGTTTAAATTCAATCATATTTTACTTTAACCCACCGTGAAATTCTCTGACGGTTTCAACTGATTTATCAAATATTTATACTTAAGGTAAAGTTCCTGTTAAAAGACTTTGTATTATCCACAACTGTCTACTTGACTATACAGGGTTATTCACGCTATACGGCACGGAAGTTTGCGGCTAAACCGTTTGATTTTTAAAAAGTATTATTTTATTAATTGTACGACGCCTACCGAGCGCACATTTTAAAAATATTTTCGTAATGTACGGAGTGTCCCAAAAGCTCCAAAGGTATCAAAGTTGCGTTTTTTTAAATGGAATGTCCTGTATATTATTGCATTTTTGGATTAGCTGAACAAAATAAGTGCCTGTTTTAATAAGGTTTATAACACCTAAATCTTAAGATTTTTTAAATAATACGAATTTAATCAAAATCTAATCTAATTTTCACGTGTCAAATACTTTAGAA